>NC_135770.1:1797721-1820221 GCF_052425735.1 Oculina patagonica
AGACCTTACTTTACCTGTCTGTTTTCCATAAAGGACACCAGCGCATGTAGCAAGAGAGGTCCAGCGAAGCTGAGAGCATCTCCTATTAACTTTAGAAGTCCCACACAATAATACTGCAGACCAAATGAATGGTGAAGGGCACTTAAAAGGGTTCTTTGATTATTCACTTTGGTACCTGGAGTGTCAGTGCCACCCTTTTCAGAAAATTCTGTACTAGCATAACTTCCATCACTGGTCATTCTTCTGACAGAGACGCTTCTGGGAAAATTTGAATCAGAGACACTCTTTTGGACTCCTGGCAAAAACCTAATAGCACTATAAGCAGAGTCACTTGAACAGCTTTCCTCAAACATTTTTTTATCAGCTGGGACTTGTTCTTCAGTCAAACAATCAAAATTAGCTGAGAAAATAATTCTCAACTTTTTTGTAGAAAGGCTTCGAGGAAGTAGAAATAGATCTTCTGCGCACTGCAGGTTTCCTTTGTATCCCTTCTTCATCATTGGTCTTACCCACCAAAATGTTAGTTTGGAAAGGACGTTAGATCTGTCTTCAGCGACACCAAGATCATCGCTAATACATTGTGTACTGCTGTAGAATGTGCCTCTCGAGGTGGATCGCAGTAATGCATCTCTCTCTGTTTCACCCTGAATACCAGTTGATACATTTGTCGACGAGAACTGTACATTCCAACCAATTCTGTTTTGATTAACACAAGCGGGTGGAATCAAAAGAATAAAAAAGATGAGCTGTAAGGATATTCTGCATATAGTGCCATAATCAGAGACAGACAGAGAATCAAATCCACTGTCACTGATTCTCAGAGTAACAGAGTAAAATTGAATGGCTGTCATTAAGAAAACTAAGATGATGATTGCAACATGAACTGTAGCGTAGCATTTCTTCAATAGGATGACATGTCTGTTTCTCCACACATTCACTGCATTTGAAATCCAAGCTACTGCTATCAGAGAACAAGTCAAAAGGAAAACTGGGGGGTGGTATGATTTCAGCAACCATGAACACACCGCTTCAATCAGCTGATTCTAAAAATATCAGGCAGGAAATTAAGGCCTGTAGCTTTGAGTACAAGAAAAGGCGACCATCCACATACTCAAATCGTGTTCGCTTTCCACTGGCAAAGAATACACTTGAACAAACCAAGAATAAATTTGCTGGGCATACAAGGCACAAGAGTTCAAAACAAGAACCAAAGTCGTTGTTATTCCATGAGGTAAATGTTGTTCCATTATTAAATCCACAGAAGTCTTGTAAATTTATCATCTTCAACTGATAACAAACCAAGATGTCTTTAATCTAACACATTAAGTAAGTTTAAATTTGCTCTCTCTTCCGCCGGTCCGAAAGCCGTGCGCCATCTTGTTTTTTAAATACACTATAATGAGGGATACATGCAGTGCATACCTGTTTTTAGTTGATACCGCTGTTGGGTGTGTTATGATGACAGGCTCATATATTCTAACGCGAATCCGCTGACTATCTCTCTCTCTCAATCGCGGTCTCATTAACCTCAACGAACTATTTTCGTCGTGGCTGGTTTATTGATATTCGCCGAGCTTTACATATAAAAAGAGGCGACCATGACTCACCTATAGTGGTTTAGAATTGCTAAGTATTGCGACAGTGAGTTGAAGGTGGGGGAGATTGTCTCCCGTACACAATCACCAATGTTTTTACTCGGTTTTAGCGTTATCAAAGGGAGATAGTAATGGCGGATCTTCTTGCGCCGGGCGATATAGTCAGACAGCGATGGAAGATCGTGAGTACTTATTAACACTGAACTATTTTAACTAGGCTGTGTGAGAGAAAGAATAGAACTTGATATTTTGCTGTTCATGGAAGTAGGCAAAGGTTACTGAATTGACGTTTTTTCTTATCGAATTTTCTCCAGTTTTATTGCGTGCCAACTTTTTTTCTTTTTCAATTTGTTTCGCAATTTAAAAACTGTTAGTGGAATTGCGCATTTGCGATCGCAACAGTTGAAATTGTTTCCTATTTACAACCGAATAGTAATATAACCTTCCTTTATCGAATATAGCTAAGTTGCCTGCCCGAACCGACGACATTTTATTCACGATTTTAACACGGAAGGGTTGAAGCACTCACAGGAAGTTCACATGATTTCGTAACGTTGCAAAGTTCAAGAGCCGAATGCCGGCTTTATTAGTCATCGCGTCATTATGTTCAACTGCATTACAAAGCACTGTTTATTCTCGGCCATATTCTGTGTTTTTCGCGATTGTGTCACTTTAAATTAGGCTTTGACTGCGTGGAAGCTGTGATAAAAGGCAATTTTTATTAAACATGATTTCCGTCCAGTGAAAACGCACTTCCATCAAAGCTGTCGTAGTAAATGTAAACAATGCCGTGTATGCAAAGACTTCTCGATAACTAACAGCTTTGTGTATTATCAAATTAACAGTTGTGAATGTTCGACGTGATAATTCTCATTTATACATCTGATGTTGTTTGAGATTGCTGCGAATTATGAGCGCTGCTTGTAATTTGGAACTGATCAAAATGACGCTCTCAATTCGATTTTCTTGCTAACATTAAAAGCACGCAGCTATATATACTAACATGACATAATAAATCTGTATGCCCCTGTCATAGTAATATATCTCAAGCTATAATATATCTCAAAGAGCTTTTTCTTTTCACATACAGGACAAGAAGATTGGCGGTGGCGGGTTTGGTAAGTGGTTTCCCTTCAATTTACACCTCGCACGACAATTTCTACTTTTCGATTTCATTGTAGGAGACATTGTACATACGAAGAACAAACAATTCGGTATTGTTGTCCTATTTGTACGCCCTAACATATAACTGACATGAAAATACAACTTCTGTAGTAATTGCCTTTTGCCGCTATTTACATGTATATGTCACAGTTATTTATTGACTTCATATGAAACTCGACTGACAGATTTTCAATTTTATGTGGTCATTATGTGTATGAAAAGTGCGGCTTTTGTGACAAATTGACCCAAGGTCAGGGTGAATTTGGCAAGAAGATAAATATAACTACAGACAGTAATTCAATCGCACAATTTTTCAGCTGATTGAGCTCAATCATACAGACGTTCTGTTTGATTGAGTCCAATTTTTGAATGCTACTGCACTGCAGAAACCACACAACATCGTTTATAAAGCTCAATTAAGTAAATAATTGAACTACTAAAAGCTTCCTTTGTTTGATTATGTTCAGTTACCAACTCATTGAACTTGATCTAAATAAGACTGGGTTCGATTACCGAAACGTGTGATTCGACTATGTTTACTGGGAAGGCGTGATCTTCTTACTAACAGTAGTTTAGAAAGGAAACAACGATCCCTGGCCTTATAATTTGAATAAAATACCACTATGAAAAACCTATAGTATACGTTTTAAAAATTCTCGACCATAAATTTCCAAACTCATTCAAACTCAATCAGAATCCACTGAAATCTCATTAAGTTCATTTGTGCTTGAGTCTGATGCGGTGTGTGATTACATTATTTTGACTGTAACTCAGTTTGATTTTGTCCAATTAGCTACCTTACAATAGCTAATCTTGGGTATTAGCAATAGACTAAATTATTTTCGAGGCAGAATTAGATGAATTTCAGTAAGAGTTTTGTTTTTTCATGGCTAAATGCTTTGCTGGAATTTTTTTTCACCAATTTGCACAATATCTATTTGGCTCTTAATGCTCAGTTCTCACAGTTTTCTTTCCTCTGCTAAAGCTTTGCAGGAATTATTTTTTAGTATTTGCCCAAACTCCACCCCCTCCCACCCTTAACTTCTCAAAACTAAAACAGCTTGTTTCTTTACTCTGTTCTGTGGAAAGTGTTGTTGTTGTTGGTTTGCAATATTACTTTGTTTTGATGTAGGTTTTGTTTATTGTGGCGTCGTGAAATCTTTTGTTTCAAGTCACTGATGATCACAATCCCAACAAATTGCTAAAACCTTTATTATTCCAGACAAGTGTATTTGAAATTTATAATCTTTATTGTCTTTAACAGTGAGAGTAGTTTACATGCAGACAAACTCAGAACTGTAGTGATTCATAATATTTGAAAAAACAGTTTTGGAGTAATGTACACATGTATTGTCGCCAGGGCGATTTGGATAACAGAACTTAATACTATAAGTAGCTCTTTTAAGCACTTTGTAAAGCAGCTAGAGATAAACATCTCTTAGCTTGATCATTAGCTACAAGCAAGAAACTTCTAGCCCACACAATTTCCATTAAACTAATATCGCTTATCAAAGAAACAAAAGACATCTTGTAGTCTGCTCGCATCTATCTCTAATACAACTATCAGACATTCAGATGTCTTATGCTTGATAAATGATATTAGCATGGAAAACGTATGAGCTAGACTGAAGGGTATTACTTGTAGCTAATGACTCAAGCTAAGAGATGTTTATCTCAGCTTTGCAACGTGCTTGAAAGCACTCCTTCTAGTTTGAAATTTTGTTATCCAAATTTCCCCAGTATTATGTGGTACTATGTTTTTATTTCCTCTATTATATTAGTAAGAATGAATTAACAGCCACTGGAATGGTATAAAGTTAAAACTGTTTACCACGAATCAATAGCCACTGAGTCCGTAGCTACGTAAAACTTAAGTATCCACATTTATCACACTGATATGGATATGACAGATTGCTCTTTGCCTGAATTAATTTAGACTCTAGACAAGTAACTATGTATATCTTCTAGCCTGTGTTACCATACTGATATGCTAATCAAAGCATGTTCCAATTTTTGTACCAAACCAAGGACTATAGTTGATGCAAGTCCTGTTAAAGAGTACATTCCTAGCTGTGCATTGCATTCTATTTACTAAAAATGTCAGGAAACTGGGCCTGTAGTGATATTGAATGCTGGAGATCAGAGTACACAGATCATTAGTCAAATTGTCAAGTTTCAAGCCTGTTACAGTACCGCCAAGTGCTGTTCGTGGTAATATTCAAAATAATGCTCTGATCAGTGGTGATTTTGGGATCAAGCCAAAATCTGTCTGTGTATCCATGGCAAGATGTTGATCTTGTTCTAGCCTTGTTGTGAAGTTGACTAAGTTCTTCATATGTTTCTCTCTTTTTCCTATTTTTTCTCCACACAAGAGGTATCTGAGAATTAAACAAACAAAATCCACACTCTGATGGTGTTGCTCTGCAGAGATCTGTAAAGTGTGTCTAATTGGTTGTTTCTTATGCGCAAAAATTCAAAACTGAGAAATAACCAATGAGAGACATATTAGAGACTCAAAAGAACTACTAACAGTGTGGCGGCATAACAGCTACAAAGAAAGTCCTCTTAGTGTCCGACAGACCAGGGCTACTTGGCTAGTTGATTTTATCCATTACTTGCCCAATGGGCAAGTAACATTTTTGGCCTTTGTAATTGGTAGACAATGTAGGGTCACTGAGAAACACCAGGCTAGCACCGGTGGTTCCGACTTGAAAAGAAAGCTGGAAAATCCATTTTGTTTACACCCTGCATCAATGTGAAATTAAACATAAAAGTCAAATACTGTGCACAACTTTGTAAACTTTTAATTTCATTTGTAATGATTGTAGATTTTTGCACTATTTCATGAAATTTTTTTATTCATTTAGTATTGTTAAAATATTCATTAGGGGAGATCTACCGAGCCTACGATCTTGTTACAAAAGATTCAGTTGCTCTGAAGGTGGAGTCTGTCAACCAGTCCAAACAAGTCCTCAAAATGGAGGTGGCTGTGCTTAAGAAGTTGCAAGGTAATGAATAAATCTTTCATCACAGTCTTTGACAGGACGGTAGCCAGACTTTTGTCATAGATGAAGCAAGGTCTGTGATTGCTGAAGGTGCGACCCACTAGGGAGGTCTTGGGGAATCTGCCAAAAAAAAAAGGATTTTCCAATCAGGATTTTAATATTAACATATTTCTTTAGAAAAATCAATCTCATTCAACTGGGGATAATTTTCCTGACTAAACATATTTTGTTTTGAATTTTGGGTTAAATTATTCTAGACAAGGCAAGTGCCTCGCCTTGCCTCTAATATGCTATGGCCCTGTCTGTGTTCTAATTCTTAGGCAAAGCATGATTCTTCTTGATTAATTGCACAGTTACATGAAGTGCCCAATATCCCACAAATTTTAACCATTCTCAACTGATGAAATTACACTTCGCATTTATAAAAACACAAAACTACTGTGCAGAGGTTACGCCTAATGTACTGTGTGAAGTACCACTTGTACTGACAATAACTTTTAGTTTTACACTACAAATACCGGTAATCATGCAATTATGCTTTAAAAAAAAAAAAAACTTTTTTGAACTTGTAGCTTTTATTGACTTCAAGTTTTATTGATCATGCTGTTTGTGGTCATGTTAGGTTGCAGCCACGTCTGCAAGTTTGTAAGCTGTGGTAGAAATGAGAATTTCAATTACCTTGTGATGTCTCTGCAAGGCTCCAATCTTGCTGAGTTACGTCGAAGCCAGCCTAAGGGAGTGTTCTCTCAGAGCACCATGTTACGACTTGGTTTTCAGATCCTGCGGTCCATTAAAGCCATCCATGAAGCTGGATTTCTACATCGAGACATTAAACCTGTAAGTATCATCATCATCATATTATTATTAAGAGAATTTATTTTCAGATGATATGAACTGATAGTAATGGAAAGGAAAATGTGCTTTTTGAGAAGTACTTACAAATCACTTAGTATGGAACATACCGATTTATTCGATTAGCCTCTGGCTAATTGGACCTTAGAGTGGCGCATCGAGGCTGGGCGCGAATGTCACGATTAGCAAAAGAAGAACAAAACAAAAAAAACAAACGGAAGAGACAAGAGAACTGGAAGCGAAACCGGTCATGGGGAAGTCAGAGCAAATAAAACCAAACCCCGTGCACAGGGGGGGGAGGGGGGCATCGAGGCTGGGCGCAACTGCCTTCAGGGTGGGCGACGAGGAGGGGAGGGGGGCACGAAAAATGGTAAATTCAAAAACTTACTTAGATGGAACTGCTGAGATTTTGTCTTTGATATGCATCATTGTCAGTGAGTCACTTAAAAATAAAATTAAATTGAAATATAAAAAAAATATAAAAAAAGTTATTAAACTTGTTGAGATGAGGCATTCCTGTTTATTTTATCCAATAAGTTATTAATTTTGATATTCAATGTTCATTGTTTCTATCACTTTCTAGGTACATTTATGTGTACATGAGCGGAATTATCTGTAACCATTAAATAACTAAAAAGGTGTAATTATTCACAACTTTGTACCTAGCTAGAGGGTTAAAAGGGGTGTCGACCCTCAACTGTGTCTTTGACACATCAGTAAAGTCAATATTACATCACGTTTTGTGTTTTTTTTTTTCAACTAATCAGGTAATTGTTGTTTTATTTTCAGTCCAATTTTGCCATGGGTAGTTCCCCAGACACTTGTCATTCCTGTTTTATGTTGGACTTTGGTTTGGCACGGCAGTTCACCAAGGGGAATGGAGAAGTCAGACCTGTAAGTATATATTTTATGGCATCAGAGCTATTTGTTATTAACAAATAAATTGATATATTAAATTAAAAGTATGACATTATTTTATAATACATGTAACTTTGAAAATACATGTTACCGCTTTAAATACATGTAACTTTAATTCGTAATAAACAAATATTTGCTGATGGCGAAGTGATTATTCATCTATTTATTTTGTAATTACATCTGCAAATGGTTAGACATTCTAGTCTTCTTGGAAAAGGACGATAAACCGTAGGTCCCGTCTCCTGTACATCTCCTTATCACAGGGGACGTTAAAGAACCCACACACTATTCGCAAAGCGTAGGGCACGAAGCTCCCAGTGTTGTGGTCTGGCCTTGTGAAGTAGAAATTACAGTATGCATGTGTACAGCCCATTTGAACATATATATATGAAAAATGCGCTATATAAATTCATTATCATTATAATCACTGAGCCTGAAGCGAATAATTGTTTTAGTATAATTTTCAGAGGTGAATATCACTTGAGAACTGCAAATTAAATAACAAACGTGGAAAACATGAAAACAACAAACACAAACTTGTGCTTGCTTGCAAAATGTGGAACCAGTTTAATTCAGTTTAATTTGTTTTAAACTGAATGCAGGTAGTTTTTACAATTTTTCTGCTGATTGAATTAATACTTCAAGGAGAGTTTAGAATCAACAGCAGGCTGGTGTTTGCCTTTTACTTTGGAGCGCTATCCTTGTTCAATACCCAGTGTGGATTGAAAGAAAGTAAAACTATCTAAATTGGGCTTTGATTAATTCTGCTGGACAGGTAGAATTTCAAGAATAAATCACGAATTTTGGCAGCAAGCAGAATTTGAGCAGAATCTGGAAAAATCAGTAGCACAAAAGATATATAACTAACTTTTAAAAAGAAAAAATCAAAACTAATCGAAGATATACCTTGTGATTTGCATTTTGCATTGCGTAGGCATTAACTAAAAGCACTCATGGCCGCACAGCTAACAGAGCACAATCTCAGTGACATTACATAAAAGTGTTCACATGTTTATTTGCTACAACTTAGTATATACACAATGAATATCTAATTAGCTGTACCAAGCAGAATTCAAGAGGAATTTGGTCGCCCAAGCAGAATTTTTGGCAGAAAATGCAATGTTTAAACAACCATTGCCAGCAGGCAAAATACAGCTATTTACAAGTAAAATTTATTTAAGCCTAATTTTACTTGCTTCTCGTTGCAAGGTCTCATGCAGCTTAGTTACACTGACATGGTAAATGTATGTTGCCAATTTGATAGGGGTGGATTCAAACATGCTTTAACACTTGACTACGCCTTTATTATAATCTGTGCTTACTTTAGAATGTTATTGACTTAGTACAGAAAGAAAGTTTATTTTTGTTTACTTGTTCTTGTAGGCAAGGGGCTCAGCAGGATTTAGAGGAACTGTTCGTTATGCTTCAATTAATGCACATGAAAATAAGGTAAGTACATTTTAGCTCTTGTAACCTTAATTATCCATGACACAACAGTTATTGTTGTGTAATGGATATTTAAAGTATTGGTAATCTGTAGCTTCATTGTTTTAATTGGGAGTTTCTAGCCCCATGCCCAACCCATATCAAAAAAACTGTACAATCTTGTTAATGTTCAGGACTGGGAATGAAAGGTCCTGTACTGGGTTGATGCTAAACAAATAATTTTCATTTTATTGTTTATCTGCTAGGAAATGGGACGACAGGATGACCTCTGGTCCTTTTTCTACATGATGGCTGAGTTTGCCATTGGACATCTACCATGGAGAAAAATCAAGGATAAGGTACATGCGAATTAACTCTCTACTGACCCAATCTAAGCTGGAGAGCCCAAGTTTGAGTCCTTTTATTCCATTGTACAAAACACTGAGAAACCCACAGCACTGGAGATACTCCCTGATAACTTCCATCTGAATGGTCATACACTAGGTTTCATTCACTGAATTACAAGTAAGAACCACCTTGAACGGCATAAAAAACAAAACTACATGAAAGAACTGCTCAGTAGCTTTCACTTGAATGGTCACACACTAGGGTTTTATCCATAAACTTACAAGTTAGAAACACCTTGTTAAGCAAAATAAACAGTACCACATGAAAGTACTGCTCAACAGCTTTCATTTGAATGGTTACACACTAGGGTTTCATCAACTGACTTTAAAGTTAGAGCCACCTTGTACAGCATAATAAACAGTATCACATGAAGGTACTCTCACAGTGGTCATTTAAATGGTTACACACTAAGGTTTCAATCGCAGAGATTTGCCTTATTTCCTGGATCCAATGCGGCCCAAACGGCATAAAATTGTTGTGTGGTACATTAAGTCTTGTCTCTGTATGTTAGGAACAAGTTGGCAAAATGAAGAAAGCTTATGACCATCAGTTGTTTCTGAAGTGGCTGCCGCCAGAGTTTAAACAGTTCCTGGATCATATCAGCAAGCTGAAGTATGAAGACAAACCGGATTACAAGGTAAATTATGATCATTGGTCAAAACTGAAGTGCCAAGTTGTCACACTCCCTAGTTTTTTTGTCCTAACGTAAGCTTAAGTCTCTATCGACTGAGGCTGCAATGAAAGGGACTGCCTCCACGTGAGTTCCGTCAGCTGAACAGAACCTAGGCAAAATAATAGTACTGAAGGGTTGACTTCTGCCAGGTTGTAAACCAAGTCAGTCAGTTTTCGTTCAATACACAGCTAGCAACTACAGAATGCAGGGCCACTTTTGAAGACAGTGTATCTGGTAGCTCGTTTGGCTCGGCAGTGGATGAAAGAACAAAGAAATTATTGTATTGTGTGCTAAGTCTTTGGTGTGTAGATTTAGTTGCTCGTTTGGCTTGGCAGTGGAAGTACGGTATTCAGTGTAAAGATTTAGTGGCTCGTTTGGCTCGGCAGTGGAAGTATTCAGTGTAAAGATTTAGTGGCTCGTTTGGCTCGGCAGTGACTACCGAGCCAAACGAGCCGAGCCACCAGATTTATCCGTCTTCAAAAGTGGCCCTGTATTCTGTAGTTATGCCAACAGCTAATCCAAGGCAAACATGGGTGGGAGGCAGTCCACAGTTCAAACCCTGGCAGTCTTCACTATCAGACGAGTAGGTTGTGTTCTTGGGTAGGACAATTTGGTCTCTAAGTGCCTCTCTCCATCCAGGTGTATAAATGGGTATTGGCGAATCTATTGTTGTTGGTAACCCTGCGATGGACTAGCAACCCGTTCAGGGGGGAGTAGAAATACTCCAAGTTGTAGGAAACAGGAGTTAAAAGTCGTTGCAGTGAAATACTTATTGCCCTTTGTCAAATATTGGTATTTTACCTTGTAGATGTTGATCTCCACTATCGAGAAAGCAATCGCCAAGAAAAGCATCAAAGAGAGCGATCCGTTTGACTGGGAGAAAATGCCAAGTGATGTTTCTCAGGCCACCACTACCACCAGCACCCCTCCTGTGGGGCAGATATACACCACCCCTCCGGACAACAAGCTTGACCTGCCGAACTTACACGCATCTGACCGAGTGTCGCCTAGTGTCGACATGTTGGAGGATCATAGTGAGAATGGCAATGAGGCGAATAGAAAGGACAGCGGGCTCAACAATGGGAACGCTATCAACAAGTTTGGCACTTCAGATAGAGGAGTGATTCAGAAGATAAGAGAAGTATTGGATGCTGTGGAGAAGGACGGTGGGAATTTCCTAAAACCACAAGCTGTGTACCTTCAAAGGGCGGTAAAACAGGTACGCAGAAAAAGGCATGACTATGGTTAGGGTTATAGGGTTGGAGGATATACAGATAGCTATTTGAACTTAAAGGGACCGTGTCACGGATTTTAGCCAAACTTAGGCATAGGAAATGACATCAAATTCGTTAAATATATAAAATAACCTCTTAAAACAGTGAAGGAATATTTAAATAACACACCAAATACAAAAGAAGGTACGGATGGTCAAAAGTGTCGAAGATTGAAACGGATTGCGATGTGGGCTTTTGAAATATGGTCCGGCGGAACAGTTTTCAAAGTTAATCTTGTCTGCTTGTAACTTTAATTTATGACGCCCGGGAGACACATTTTGCTACAAGGAAGCTATGGCTTGCAAACATTTAGTTTCATATCGAATATTTGGCAAAATTTAATAACATAAGATTAAAATAGCCGTGACACAGTCCCTTTAATTCTAGCAGCCTGGGTTGTGGTGCTGATCAGTGTCATTGTGTTGTGTCCTTAGGCAAGACACTTTACTCATAGTGCCTCTATCAGGAAGGTGTGAATCACAGGCACAGAGCGGATATACGATCATACAAAATTTGCACAAAATCACTGCTTTTGTGTGTGGCACAGTACATTTAACCGTATGTCTCGACTCTGTGAGAAGACCAGTGGTCTCTTCATGCGCCCCCCTTCCCCACCTTAACCTCGTTTGTATAGCCCCCACTCTATCAGGAGTAAAAACTAAGAAAAAGATTCAAACCTCCTTGTACCATTTCTCCAACAATGCAAACTTCGGGCACACCGAATATGAAAGTCTCAACTCAAATTTTGAGGGCAATAAATTTTGTCTTTTTGGCTTACCAGACAGGTTGTATCTTGCATAGCCCCCCTAACTCTACGCAAGGTGGGTCCTCGTCGAGTACACTTGTTATGACCACTTCCCTTAGTTCCATGCATTCGTGTTCTGGGCCAGTAACAAGATTTTTTAACATTTTTTTTCTTCTCTTTTGACAGGAAAAGATGGTGAATGGAGAAAGAAAACTGGAAACACCAGCATTGATTTCGGCGATCGTTCAAGATGTACAGAGGGCGCAGATAGGCGGGTCTGAAAAACAGGATATTCTGGATAAACCTGACTGCAACGAGATTGAGATCATACCTGTGCCCCAGATTAAAACGAACGATGAACATAATGAGAATAACAAAGTTGGTAATGACTCCGTGGAATTAGCTAAACCAGAAACGGGTGGAATGAAGGGTATAGTAGGGTCACAACACTCTCTGGAGGTTGGAATGGACTTGGATAAAGTAGAACATTTTAACTCGGGAAATCCGCTACAATTGAACTTAGAACAAGTAGCTTCGTTCGAATCTGAATTCAAAAAGGAACAAACTCCCCCCACGGTTCCGGTGTCCCAAGAATCCCCCTCCCCGGCTGCTCATGTGCCGGGTGTTCCCTTGCCTATCATTAGAGAGCTGTCTTCACCAGATTCACTACCGCCCAAACTCGATTTTACTGGTATCGACGCGTCACCGGAACGCAAAGGCGAGGTAGAAGAAAGTCGATTTGCTCATCCCTGGTCCCCTGGGGTGGTCGAGGACCAGCCAATTGTTTACATGCCCCCTCCGGTTGTAGAAACAGAATGTGTGGAGGAGCTGGAAGAACTCGCTAACGTGGGTAGGAAGGAGAGACAGGTGGTAGCTGTTGCAAGCAGTCATCACTTGTCCGCGTTGTTCGACCATCACTATCACCATGACGACCTGAAGAAGCACGTGCGTGAATTACCGCTGGACTCAGAGCCCGTCAGACACAGCAGTGACGACAAGAAGACCCATGACGAGGTTAGTAGTCATAAACTTGATCACAAGTCTGGTGGAGAGTCGCCCGATCGCGAGGCGCCGCCACCAGGGAATCTGTATCGTGTGCCGTCAATACTAGAACAAATGGTGGACGAACCGCAAGCGGAGGTTGGTGAAAACAGACCTCTATACCGGGTACCCTCCGTGCTGGAGCAGATGATGGATGAACCACCCGCCGAGGAGGCAGATGAACCGAACCCCCATGACATTGACGAATATAGGCTTGATTCTGCTGAGTTTGCTTCAGACAGGCAGGAGGGGTCTTCGCACTCGCACCACGCCCTTCATGTGCCTGGGTCGGCTGTGGGTGTCACCACTTGTGACCATTTGCACTTCAGGGACAGTGAAGCAGGGTATATTATAGGTGACACCGAAGTTGCTCCCGAGGCTGAAGGAGGTTCGTCAATCTCAGAAGCTTCAGAAGGCGGAAACTCAGTAGACGGAAATCAGTGCGAGTTTCCTTTGGACATTGAAGGGTCGGCCGAGGCTGGACAGATTAAATCGCGCTCCTCGCAAGAAGATAAAGGAATGATTGATGAAAAACTTATCGTTTCCGCAACAAATGGAGATAACGAGAATAAAGCGGCTTCTAACGAGGAGCAATTCCATAAAACGTCGCTTGAAGAGAAAGAAAGTGACTCTGAGAAAATTAACGATCCATTGGACGAGATTCCTAAAGTTTCAGACATGTTTGGTAATGCTGATAGTAATGTGCAGTTTTATATTGGTGAGAATCACGAGGAAATGCATGAATATAGCGAGCCTTTGAGCTCTAGAGAAGATAAACTTGACAATAATTTCTACTCTGAAGGTGAGCGTGAAAAGTTAGCCGAGGACGTGAACAAAGTTGATGCAAATCTTGATGCAGAAGTAAATGCGGCTCCAGAAAAAAGCCCTGTAAAAGGTGCGATGTCTCTTTTAGTAGCCGCCGAGCCAAGAATACCGAGCTTCAATGATCTCTATAATAACGAAGAAGAACAACAAAACTCTGCGGAAGATGAAGCCGATGAGGAGGCTGACGATTACTGGACACGAGATGAGCCTGGTGCCCTGTCAAATGGCTGGGACTTTGGGAGACTGGAGACGAACGAGTCTCACCATCGTGACGATTTGCTCAGGCCCAAGCCTCCTCCGGGAAGGTCAGAACGAGGATGCAGCTCGGCGAGGTAAGTTTTGAAAATAGCTGTGTGGAGTTAGAAGCGCTTACGGCACTGCGTAATCAACATCTTTAATTTACAACAAAATTAATCGTATCTGTTGGAAATAGACTTGTTATCAGTTATTTTGTTATTGTCGTGCGCCTCGTCCCATTCCCCGCTTGGAGGTTTGATTCAAGCCAAAAATCTTATGTTGATGACGTAGCACAGATCGGTGAACTGTTTTTGATTGGTTGATATTTGGCTATTTTCATAGGCGTACGAGGCGGGGGGGCGAGGGGGGCTGCAGCCCCCCCCCCCCCCCCCCCCCCCCCCAGCGCCGAAATTTTTCGGGGAAAATGCTTGGAATTCGGGCAACAGGCCCGAAGAAAAAGGAAAAAACAAGCCGACAAATCTCAACATTACGTTGAAAAAGAATTACATCAACAGAAAAAAGTATGATAACTTGTGGTTCAAAAGTCTAACTGATTTCTCATTCATGTATGTTTTCGTTTCCTCTTGCAAATTGCTATAACCGGGTTGTGTGACCCTAAGATTGATTCAGTTGCAATCGTTTTGAAGTGCACAAGAAGGAAATTGACCAGAAGTTAGGATTCTCCATAGCTCAAGCGTTTGCGTGCTGTGGATACAGTGTAAGACCTTGAAACTGTTATGTCTTAAGGGCTAGCTCAAAACTTAAATGTTTTAACCCATTTATCCCTGATACGCTTTTACATAACTTTCAAGTGAGAGAAAAACATTGATAAGTAAAATATTTCTGAAGAAAAAGGATACAGTGCATTGACATACCGGTATTCGGACACCACCACGACATTGATAAAAGAACTATCGTTTCCTTGAAGTAAGCAAGCAAGCAAGTTGAGGTTTTTTACACAACTATATATTTCAATGCACGTTTTGTTGTCCATGCATGTCATTTTTCTCGGGCAATTAGGTTTCCCCCCCCCCCCCCCAGGTCCGAAGGTCCCCGTACGCCTATAACTATTTTCCCGCGTGCGAGTAACAACCAATCAGAAACACTTCTCGGATCTCAATTGTTCTATATCGTAAGTACAGTTGAATCTTGATAACTCGAACCCCAAAAAAGTTCAAATTATGGGGAGTTCGAGTTATCGAGGGTAAAATTAGAAAAGAAAAGGACCTGAAGGGGAATCGAAAAGGTTCGAGTTAGCGGGAGGTTAGAGTTATTGTGGGTTCAAGTTATCGGGATTCAACCGTATATCAATGGGATTTTTTTTTCCGTAGAATCTCAACCCTTTCACCTGCGGGGAGGGGAAGGGGACCGCAATGTGCGCGCGTCGAGGGACGTGTTTGTTTATTTATTTATTGTGCTGTAGACTTTGCAGTCATTCGATTTTACCTGACAGAAAGAAAATAAAAAAACTATCAGGAAGTTCGCGTCCATGCGGCAATCGCGCCATACCGGCATTTGTTTAGAGTGCAATGTTTACCCTTAACATGCTGAAATTACTCCGAAAAACCTGTCGTACCATCAATTTTACACGAAAAACTGATCACGTTTTTTTCTATTAGCTATGTCGCAATGCAGACAATGTTCAAGATGGACAGTCCTGTGGAAAGATCTGTCCAACCTTTATTTTTTGCACCTCACAAAAGTTTGCTGACGTTTATATTGGTGACGTCACAAGTGGTTGAATGCCCATTCCTCCAAACACGGTAAAATCCGGGCTTAGCATAATAAGGGTAAATTAACTGATCAATTATTTGTTTGACAATTGCAGGTTGCGGCGATACAAGCCAACCAAGTCGCGTCTGGATTTCATACGTCCTCTGGTTGCTATTAGCGACAAGCCGGAGTTTATTTGAGCGTCAGTAATAGAATTTTATATATAGTTTGTTAGAAATGAAATTAAACAGATCTTAGTTCTTAAGAAAAAATAGACCACATAGAAACATGTAGTTGCCATTGACTCTTTCTAGTACAAATCTCCCATGGAATAATTTACAATGTAAAGCATAAGCTAGAAACAGATTTATGTCGCCGCTCGATAAACTTTTCGTTAGCTTTTGACATCTTTCTGTTGCGTTACCAATCAAACTCACGCAACCGTTGCTGGAGCTTGTCATGCAATGCCCTTATGGTCAATTTTCCAACCATGGCCTTGGGCAAACGAATAAACAGCACAGCCTTTGCTCGATAATTTCTGTTGGCATAATTTTGAAATAATTTCCACTTCAGCTGTTCACGGCAATCATTAAACGGCTTGAAAGCGTAATTTGCGGAATTCTGGCGCGTAAAGTGCGCGATTTGGGTATTTTCCAACAATTTTACCTCTTTAAATCATTTATTTGAAGCTCTTGTGGTAATTTATTTGTATTTTAACTTATTTTTCACTAATACCCCTTTTAGCGCGGATATCAAAGTAAAAATTCTCCTTGCTTGTCTCCATACATTTCATATATAATAAGTTGGAAGATTGTCGTTATTTATGAAAATTTATTTTTTATGGAGACAAGGTTCTCAAGTGAGCCGCGCTGAAAGAGTTTTACTCCAAATTAAATTTTAGTGCATTATCACCCATATTTTACTTTTAACTTTAATACAAAAACGGATAAAACTCCCCTTTGTGCGGTTGCTTTACAAGTGTTTTTTGTCTGTATCATGCCGCGAAGACGCGTAAGTCACAAATTAATATTTATTTACTAGGCTATTTAAAATAAAAACTCTCTGGATTTCTTGATATGTCGTTCCCAGCCATAAGATAACCAGGGTTTGCCGGATGGCCGCTATCTTTATTCTAAGGCGCCCTGTTTATTTGTGGTTGGACAATTTGATTATATCAAGGGTCGTTTTGGATACCTTTTTTTGCAGGAAATTTTCGCGACTTGATAACGCGGTTTTTTTAATGCGACGAATTTTCGCGGTTTTGCTTTAAGTTTTCAAAACCATGTAACTTTAATTTCTGCTATTTTATCGGTACAGTCGAAGATTGCAAACAAGAAAAGCAAAAAGTTTAACAAGAAGGCTTAGTCCAAACATGTGTTGTTTGGTTAAATATCGACTCACACTCAAGTTAAGAGGTTGTCCATCATACTAATCTGCGACAGTCGCAAAAATTTTCCTGCAACAAAGTACATAAGTTGATTCTTATAATTTTAAATAGCTTAAGAATAACTAAAAAAAATACGGATTTATTAAAATTTAAAGAAATGACGTAAGAACATTGTTGGAAAGCGAGAATTCGTTTAAACTTTTTAAACTGAAGGGGTGGGGAGGGTGGGGCTATGCGCGGCAGTTTAATGTCCTAACTAATTGAGATGAACCTCGGTTTCATAAAGAATGCATTTTAGAATTTGTTATAGATGAGAATAATTTTATTTTATAGTGTTAAGGCTTAAAGAACTAATTTAATGCACACTGTGTACATGTATATAGAATTGAGAAAAGAATTTTACCGCTCCCTGCTTTCTAAAGATAAGGGGAACGAATTGTATTTTGCTAAATAAATACGCTTGAAAACAATGTTGATGGTCAGTGTTTATTACTTTGAAAGCTATAAATTGTACAATATTTATCATATTCGACTCTGACGTTATTATCAACCTTATATACATGGATATGATGGCAAACTCAACTCAAAGAAATGGTTTGTGGAAGAAAGAAGACTGGGGAGGGGCCTGAGGCGAGTTCGTGGAAGAAAGAGAACAGCCTGAGTCCCTAGAGCTCCCGGTCAAGTTGAATTGCCCGCGATAGGAACAAGGCTTTTCTTAATTCCAAGCTTTATCTGTTACAACACGCATCTTCAACAAGGCATGCATGGGTTCCTTTATAATTACATGCAATTGTAATTTTCCTAAGAGAAGTGTATTAGCAATAAATGGCGGTGAGGTCCAATCAATTCTTTAATAAATATCGAGGATCACCCAACTCGATTCCAGTTTGGGGATCATCATTATAAACAAGTGGCCAGCTCCAAAATATTCGTTTCAGTTACTGAACGGGTTGTTTTTTCGGCGTTCACCGTTGAATGCAGTGTGTGTGACACGATTTTCAACAAACTCGTCACGCATTCCTTACTTCCAAACGAGGAGAGGAAATGTTGCGTAACGAGTGACATGTCCTTGTCGTAGTTCTGAACGATGAGAGCAGAAAAGTGCTCCGTTCACGAAACAGATGCACTCGGCCGTTTATCCTATGTACAATATCATACAATGTAATCAACTAAAAGTTTACAATGCAGCAAAATCTTCCTTGAGTTGACTGAGGACATCCTTGCTGTCGCAGTGATCTGGGTAGCCTTCCAAGGACTTACTAATTGAACTGTGGCTACTCTGGAGATCACCAATCTACAAAAAAATAACAGTATTACAAATGACTACCTAAGCCGGCAAAAATAACCTCCTGAGGCAGACACTGCAGGAGGACCTCTGGTTCACTGCATCCAGGAAGGAATGGAGCAAACCGGAAGTCGCCCGCTTCGGGAACTGAAGGGCGTACGGGTACTTTATTCTTCTTTTCCTAGCATAATCTTTTAAAATCAGTATTCAAACAAAAACTAAACTTTTTTCCAAGCTTGGCACTAGTTGCATGTTTTCCCGCGCTTGGCACCAGTTGCATGTTTTCCCGCGCTTGGCACCCGTGGTATGTTTTCCCGTGCTTGGCACCGGTGGCATGCTTTCCCGCGCTTGGCACTGTACGCATGCTTTTGCTATACGTTTTTATTGGCTCATTGCGTCATTTGGGCAACCAATCAGAACGTAGATTGTAAAAGGAAACACCGCATACCTTATGTGAAAGCAGTCCGTGATTGTAATGAGGTTCGTACATGTGTGGAGCGAGAGAGGCAGCAGCCTGAAGGAATGCGCGGGCCTGGAAAAGAACAACAAAATTTGCACCTGACCTCTGAACAGTGAAGAATCACTCGCAGTTATTCCTCATTGTGTACATGTAGCACTAAGGGCTTGGAAAAATACTATTTTAACACACTTCTCTCACAGAAAGACGATATGTACTAATCTAAGTAACACGTCAAATTCACAAAGCACGGTAATATTCTTCAGTACTTCGGCAAAAACTTCACCATTTACGGAAATGGCAAGCTAATTCTTTCAAGTTAATAATAATAATAATAATAATAATAATAATAATAATAATAATAATAATAATAATAATAATAATAATAATAATAATAATAATAATATTTAAACAGGATAGCCCTTCAGTACATGAGTACTGTTACCAAAGGGGTCCTGTATAAAGAAAAATATAACAATTCTAAATATAAAACATTATATAAAAGATAAAAAGATAAAAATTATGCTTATGTAACCTATAAAAATAATTCGTTTAAAGACTGCCTAAATAAAACCCTACTGCAAGTCTGTCTTGTTTTTAAAGGTAAAGAATTAAAAATAGAAGCGCCAGAGAAAACCTTTTCCGTGCAAAATCAAGTTTCACTTTAGGTAAAGCAACACTAACTCCACTGTTCTAGGTATTGTGATTATGAGTTAAAACATTAAAGTTACTGTCAGTAGTTCTTTAGTTAATCCAGTTAATTGTCCAGTTAATATTTTGTCAGTCCGTGGTAATTACCTTCCAAACGTTTAAAAACGTTCGGAAGAAAGATAATTACCAAGGACTGACAAATCACTCTGCCCCTCAGTGATATCTGTCAATTATTTCCTCACACTTTACACTCGTGATGTTACTTTTTCCATTGCTTTGTTGTTCATGTACTATTTCAAAAACGAGTGCGAGTGTTTCATCACGATTTCCAAACACTCGAAAACAGATGAAAGCACGAGGCCGCTTCGGCCGAGTGCTTTCATCTGTTTTCGAGTGTTTGGAAATCGTGATGAAACACGATGCACGAGTTTTTGAAATGACTTCTCTAAAGAAACAATACAAAATTATGCAGTGTCGTATTTTTTCCCATTTTTCTTTAAAATGCCTTGTATGTGTGATTTGTTGTATTCAGTCGGCATTCATTGTATTTGTGAGCTTTTGTTTTTAATTATCCAATAGTTTCGCGTTGCACCAAATTTGTATTCTAAAAGCGTTGTGAACTTGAAGGGATTTACATATTGTTTTTGCCATGGCCGAAGGAAGGTTTCGCTCCCCGAAAACAATCGAGGAAGGAGAACTTTGCGTAGAGAGAGCAGTACCGAAGTCTACCAGATATAAAAATAAGTGGGCAATAGGGATTTTTGAGGATTGGCAACGAGTGCGAAGTGTCAATGTTCCAATACTCGAGTTTGGCGGAGTTTTTAAAGAGTATGAATTGCACAAAGTTCAGCCGCTTACACTAGGCTAGCTAGTAAGTGCGACAATTAGTGTCGATTCCAGCAGTGAGTCCGTGTCACGGAAGGTAGAAAAAGTTTCTCAGAATGTGGATATGGATACTATGCCAGTCTGTTTTGGCGACTTTAAGAAATGTACTGTAAACTTTAATTTCAAATGACTTAGGCTTGTCAGTTTGTAATTTGAAATGTTTTTCCTGGTCATTGTTTAATAAAAATTAATGATTCATGTAAAGCTGTGTTTGAGTAATAAATGAATATGCAGATTAAGAACAATTTTTTCACTAGTGATGAAAACGTGATGAAACACTAGTGATGAAAACGTGATGAAACACTAGTGATTTTCAACTGGTGTTTCATTGAGTTTCCAACTCATCCACCTGACCCGAATGGGGCGCTCTGGTTGGCTTATAACGTCATGAACTATTAATGAGTTTGAGAAGCTTTAGTGACAAACAACCTCCTATATGTGAATAATACTACTGTCTAAGGAATGAACGTTTGTTCGTTTGTCTCACGATAGAATCGCTTTGAGATGCGATCAACATCTCAAAGCGATTCTATCGTGAGACAAACGAATAAACGTTCATTCCTATCTTACACCACGATGAACAATATTCACATCTTTAATGACATAAGTATACTACTGCCTTTTTTTACTCAGCTCGATTAGCATTCTAGTTATAAACCTAATTTTTGTATTAAAATATTCTTGTAATTTAAATCTAATTTCTTTTTGTTAATGAAGCGTGTGTTGTTGTTGTTGTTGTTATCGTTAAATAATTGTATCTTTGGATTAAAAAACTCGCCAAATATGGTCAGGCCTAGAAATGTCCGCCAACTAGAAACAGGAATATAATTAGAGCCAGTCAGGATACCGGTTTTACCTGTTCCGTGTGACCCTTTCTCATTTCCAGGACCCCCAGGTTATTGTAGGCCTCTGCGTGGTCGTTATTCGATGCTAGTGCTAATCTGAAACACTGATAGGCAAGCTGGATGTCTCCAATACCCTGAAACCACAAAAAGAAAAAATATTCAAAAAGTTCCAAACTGAATAAGTACAATGTTGTTTTGGTCCTGCAAACTGAACTTACGTGTTTTTTGTTTTTTGTTTTTGTTTTTGTTCCGTGTGTTTTTGTTGTTTTTGTTTTCTTGCTTTTTTTTATTTTTGTTGTTGTTGTTGCAATTCTGTCACCAAGAATTAATCGCGCCCGCACTGCGCAAGCTTACACGAAAAGTTACTAGGTGCTGTGGCAACTATCTTAGAGATTTTTGTATTTCTCGACAGAAATTTAACAAAGAACCGTAATTTCTAGCTAAGGGCTTCATGGGGTGATAAGGATGTTTTCGTCCTTTGACCTATAATCACAAAACTATTTTCTAACCTTACAGCCACTAATAAATAAGATGACAGCAAATTCTGTTCTGCCTTGCGCAAACTATCGCGCTTTTCCATGTTTATCTTATTGACCCTTAGTAAGAAACGACTTCTTTACCACAGCCACGTGACCAATGTTGTACCAAACATCCGCCATGTTTTCGTCTGAAGCAAGCGCCAAAGCTCTTTCAAAACAATTCAGTGTCATGTCATATTGCTGAGCAAAGAAACAGCACAGCCCTAGATTGGTGAAAAGTTCTGCATTGTACACTCCCATCTGGAGAAGACGGCTGCAAGAGGAATAACAAATTAATGAGATGCTAGTTAAGTGCTTTTTATGTGACCAGTTAGTGCAAATGTCGCAAGTAACTGCATTTGCAAAGGCTCTGTGTTTGAAGCACGGCTCAGAAAATATCACGCAACAAGCTTAAAGCAAAGCTGCTGTGTTTTTTAACCAATCAGAAGACCAAGCCCGATCGTGACTTCAAGACTTCACGTACGCACGTTTTCCCGCGCTTGGCACCGGTTACATGTTTTACTACGCTTGGAGCCGGTTACATGTTTTCCCGAGCTTGGTGCTGGATGTATGTTTTCCCGCGCTAAGTGCTGGAAC
>NC_135770.1:2425221-2719739 GCF_052425735.1 Oculina patagonica
TTAAAATCTTTTTTTTTGGAACAATCAGACCTCCCGATTTGAGGAACCTATTATACTCATTCCATGATCCAATTATTGGAGGACTCCTATAAGATAATATCTCTTTCTTACTTGGTATTCTGATATTTCCCCCATCCTTCTTTGAAGTGTTATCAGTTGTTGATTTGTTAGTTGTTGACCTTCCTGATCTTGTTTTCGTTTTCGGAGCACTAATTCCAATCATTGGAAAACCAATACGCGGTGCTCCATGACCAACCTTTATAACCTTTCGAATTTGTGCCTTTGAGATGTTTAAATCAGATCCAACACCTAACTTCTTAGCCTTATTCAATTTATTGATTTGTCGTTGAGTTAGCATTAAACTGTCATTGCCAGTCATATCTGAATTGCTTAAGCGAATAGTGATCTCACTTTTATTTCTATAAGCAGTCAAAAGCTTCCTTCGCTGTCCTTCTGACAGATTCACTTTATGAGAGTGATAAGTTGTCATTACTTGTATATATATTATATGTTATATAATTTCTTGTTTATAAAACGTATACAAAATAGAATGGTTTATACATAATATTCAATTGATTGATTTATACAATAACCAGCTCATTCCCCACCTTGTCAATGACGATTGTCTCATCATAAAGAACGATGGCATGGACGTTGAAAGGACTATCTCCCGCACTATTAGCGTTTAGTTTATATCTGAATATCAACTGCTTTGGGTCTCTAGTTACTCGCTCTGCTTGATATGATAAATCAAAAAAGATAATAGGATAGAGAGAGTTGTAATTTGCCAAGTTGAGTTGTGTACCGCTGTTGTAATCATTCTTTCTCATACCATAAGACATCAAATCATTGAAGATCCTAACTTTGGACTCACTATCATATTCGGTCTCAGGATAAAACACTCCGTTGCCGTATTCCAATCGACATGTTGTCAAATAACTACCATTCCCACGGTCAAGATTGATATTGTAGGTATCAAATTCATAGGGATTTGCATCTGCATTGTTTGATTTAGCTCGTTGTAGATATACAAAGATAGCCTTAACATTATCAATACTGGATGAGATCTGGAAGAATCCACTGCTATTCGTTGGTGCGGAAACCTCATACATTTCGCGCATATACGTCCAAGTGTTCTTTACCAAGAAGGAACTAACAAACTTATCATATAGGCTGTCCTTTGGAGTCAATTTTGGGACCCATAGAAGGAATCTATTAAGGACCACTCGACCATCAGCTACATCATCGGCCTTTTGAAGTAATTCGGCGTCATTCTGTAACTGTATATTGAACTGGAGTTGCATTGGGAGTAACATTCGACTTTCCAGCTCTTCAAAGAAACTGTAACGATTTAGAGGTATAACAACATTGACATCATTGAGACCTGTCGTCAAAAGTCGCCTAGCCTCAAACCCTGCATTCTGATTAGCATTTGCTATTCTATGGTCGGTATCTAGATACCAAAGACTATTTTTTGCTACTGAGCGACTAAAATCGTCACTATATTCGAGGAGGTTCTTAACGAAAGTAACTTTATGGAGATTATCGGTATCATAAACGATTTTTCCTGCTGATTTAATCATCATGTGGGCAATCAATGAATGTGCTCCATTAATAACTGTGATACGATTTGCCCCCGTTGTTGCTCCATCAGCTAACATTTGCACCTGGAATTGCACCTCGAAATACGCATTATACCAATCGTAGAATGAACTTCTATCGTTAATCGTGAACTTATAGCCGTTTTTAAGTTGGTGCTGACCGTTAGCTGGGACTCGAATAACATCATCGAGTTGATATCGAACCAACTCGGACCTCTGTAAGTATTCGCTTGTTCTAAAAGACATATATTATTATGTTACATAATTTTGCAATTATGTACCAATTTTTTTAATCATTTTATTCATTTTACTCAACGCCTTCTTTTTACACCTGATCCTGATATTAATCTATTGATGATCATATCAGTACTTTCATTTTTCTGTTGGTGTCTGACAGGTGAGGCATTTACTTTCTGTAAGATTGGGGATAGTGCCTTTTGCTCTGCATTCCCCTTCCTCATATTCCTAAGCCTTTCCATTATAAGGTCTCCGGCTTTTTCTGATGCCCTTTTACCCAGTTTATCACCTGCATGAGAAATACCTGATTTTATTGCCTTCTTACCTAAGGGCTTGACAATTTTTTTAACAACAGACGACATAACACTCTTCATCGGTTTGAAAATGTTATCAACGATAATCCCTGACCCTTTGTGCTTATATACAAATTTACCAAATTTTGGATGGTAAAACCTCTTGAATTCATATGGTTTCATTATATACTATTATGTTATATTATTCTATCCTTTTCAAAATTAATGAAAAAGACGTATCCGCTCCATTCAGGTTAATTAACCGTCTCTTCCCATCTGTGATGTATATTCGAATGCTACTTATCTGTTGCTTATTAACCGGGTTATATGTGACCCTACGAGGCTCGATTGTAAACGAATAACTCGGCTGTAGTACGCTGGTCGAAAAAGTATAAATGATATCCGACTCTTCGCCATCGACTAAAGAAGTATTGACTAGATCGCAATGTACATTTAATATATCGGTATCTTGGCTTAGATTTGGGACTCTTGGACCAATATTAACCGCATCCTTTAATACCTTTTTATCAAACCCTATAAGGTCGTTGAAATTGCTATGCGTCAAATCAAGTTGATAATTTTGAGATAAAGTGATTGTGACTCGGAATGTTGTTGAATCAAAATCAATAGAGATGGGATATATAGGGTTATCATCATCTCCAGTCTTAGTAATCTCTTTAATATATTCATCAAATTCAGAATAATTCCAAACACCTGCAGGGAAAGTTATGTCTTCAAATTTATTCCCATTATCTGAACTATATTTAATCAGCTGATTACCATATGAGGGATTTACATTAAACCATGTAAATGACATGTTAATAATACGATTGAGACCTATCATATATTGGTAATTGCTATCCAATGTTATAGGCCTGTTGAATTTAGTTGTAAAATTTTGAGGAGTGTTATTCCCTTGATTTTTAACACTATATGATGATAATACTAACTCACGATCCATATATATAATACAGTTACATAAATTAGACTTTAAAGTACAGATTATATATCTGTTTATATTGTTGTTTATTTATAGTAGACCTTTTTAAAAGTGTGTCTAATATAGCGACTCCCATATTTCGCATTTTAACTGATGTGTTTCCTGCGTTTATTGAACCGATGATCAATTCCAATTTTTTGAGAAGCTGTTTTACATCGTTAAAAAATATAACATTTCCACCTTTCTGTTTTTTTCGAATACCAGAACCTTTTATCGTTTTGGCTTTACTTTCGTAATGTTTTATGTAGTCATTTAATGCAACTCTTGCATTGTTTATTCTCTTATTTTTAATCTGTCTTTCCGCTTCAGATATAGTTCCCCTATTATATTCTTTAGTAACATTCGCCTTGAAACCTTTCAATTGTCTCCGTTTATATTTGGCTTTCTCTAAAATCTTATTAAGATAGTTCTTGGTTTTCTTTGGTGTCATTTCAGGCTGATCTAATTTCATTTGCACTACATCATAATCGTCGATACCAACGTCTTCTAGTATTTCACTTACTTCATCATCAGCATCTAAAGCATAATCAATTTCATCCTCATCGTATTCAGGAGGTAATTCATCTTCATATTCAGGAAAATATTGGGGATCAACATAAATCTCCTTATTTCCTTCTAAAAGATCTTTTAAAGATTCTTCATATGTTGGTGGTTTCGGTACAATCTGTTTTTCATTTTGTGGCATTACAGGCTCATCAAATAAATTATCTACGTCCATATCCTCAAAAGGATCAACTTCAGGATAGTAATCTGGACCTTCTTGTTTACCTTTATGCCCATTTTTGACACGCTTTTTGGGTACTTTTGCTATCTGCAAATTACTTTTAATTACATCATCTAATTTACTTGTCACTGGTTTGAATACCTTCGAAAATGACTCTTGGCTTGTCTGCTGACCGATATTATTTTGTGTGATTGCATTTTTAACATAATTGATTTTATCGCCCAAATCAGATTTACTCTTTGCAAGCTCTTTCCATCTAAGTAAACTCATTTTATTTTATATTATTACGTTACATAAAAAATGAAAATTGAATATAAAAATCAACATTTAACATAGCGTTTAACACCTTGATGTACACCGTGTTGAACACCATGTTGAACTGAAAATAATATACCCATATAATATAATGAGAATACCGAATTATGACACTAAAGACGATATGGCCTCAAACTTTAGACAACTATACGATTTCATGCCAAATCAATGTTTCAGAGTGTTGATTTCTTCTCCCTCGGGTGGGGGTAAAACCAACCTTTTACTTGATATGATATACCGGCTTTTGTTTTATGATAAAATATATCTTTATGGGAAAAATCTTCAGCAATCGAAATATCAACATCTTTTCAATACCTTTGAACCCATTAGTCAAGAGGCTGGTTATTCTGTTATTGAAGCAAGTAATGATAAAATAATACCGCTTGATAAAATATCAGATCAAGGCCAAAAACTAGTCATCTTTGACGATTATCTCAATACGGGATCAAAAAATGATAGCGAAATACGCAACTATTTTACAAATTCAAGAAATAAAAATTGCAGTTGCATTTATTTATCTCAAAGCTATTATAATACCGATAAAACAATCAGATTAAATTGTACTCATCACTGTATTTTCGAATTCCCATCTAATAATGAACAAGGAATGATTTGCAGAGAACTTGGAATCAGTAAAAACGACTATCTCAAAGCAACTGCAGACCCATTTAGCTTTTTATATATTGATAAGCCACGAAAATTCGTAACTAAGAATTTCAATGAAAAAATATAATATAATATAACTGATTGATATAATATGAGTTACTCAAACGGTTTATTACAATCAAATAACACTAATATTACACCAATTAAAGGCCCTCGAGGTGAAAAGGGTGACCCAGGAGTCGGCTTTGATGTTACGCCTGAAGGTAATTTCAATTTGAACAAAAAGAGAGTAATAGGGCTAAAAACGCCTGATGACGTTGCGATCGATGATTCAATTGAAAATTATTCAAGGGATCTCGAGACGGCCGTAAATAAACGATATCTTAACCAATTCTTCCTTAAAAAGAACAGAAATGAAACAGTGTTTGATTGTGCCGGCCTTTCATTGCAAAATACCGAAGTGTATTATCCAAGTTTATATAACGATCGATCTGTACCAAACGTAGGCTATGTTAGTGTTGAGGATAACAAAGTAAGGACTGAAATTGATACCAAACTTGCTACTAAGGCTGACAAATCGTACGCTGATAATACATATTTAACGAAGAAATCAGGAGGTGTATTAGCTCAAAGCCTTCAAAACAAAGCAGACAAATCGTACGTTGATAACACTTTTTTAAAGAAGGTCGTAGGACGCGTTTTGACTCAAAAAATTCTAAGCAAGCTTGATATTGATGGCAGTAATTCGATGCAAGCTAATCTCAAAATGGGTGACCATAATATCACCAATCTAAAAGAACCGATAAATGATGGAGATGCTGTAAACAAAAAATACATGCTTGATCATACGAGTGAATCACACGTTAGTCCAATTGATCAAAAAAATGTATTCGATAAAATTATGACAGATCAATACAATCAACTGTCTGAAGAAAATGACATTGAACTTGGTGACACAATTGAGCATCCAAATCCTGTTCATCAAATCAATAAAAAGGTGATAGATGCAAAATTACTTCTTGATAGTTCGAAAAATTACTACTCAAGCAGATTAGGTATCAACATGTACTCATATGAAATCGATCATTACACGATGATAATTGAAATATTTTATCCAACAGAAATTGACAAAAATACCATCGATATCGATGCCGTCTCATTATTAGACACCGTGAATAAAACAACTACACGAACTCATGATGATTATTCCAGAACTCTAGTACAAATTAATAAATATCAGCAACATCCCAACAACTATTTGTATATCGATATCGTATTAAAAATGAAGCATGGACACTCATATGTCCAAAAATTGCAAACATACCTCGTTATTTATGGGATTAAGAGCTTTCAAAGTAACGTTGATCCTACCATATACGATCAAATATATTATATAGCTAATAATCAAATTGTTTTCAATACACCAATCAATATGAATACACAGGCTATTTATGGTATTGAAGAAGGTACTACTGATGATCAAGCCGTGAATTTCAAACAGTTAAATAGTTACAATAATGCTCTCAAAATCTCCCTTGAAAATAAAATCAAATTGTTACAGCCCAAAAGTTACTATAATGAAATACTTGAGTATTATTTCGATTTATTAGATCCATCAAATTTCATCATGTCAGATAGCAATGGTGCTGTAGTGTCTGGCTTAGGTAGTAATCTCGTTTTTCAAACTACTAAATTGATAACAGAATTTGAACAAAAAGGGGGTTTTAAAGGTGTTTTCGTAATTAATTTAAATGAAAATATCAATGAATCCAATGACTGGACTATATATATGGCATTCAAATATGACTACAAGACCAATGATAATAAAAGGATTAAAATTGAATTTATCGATGCAAGTAGCTTTGAATACCCATGGTTAAAAGTGGAGCAGAATAAGCTATTCCTTGATTATGGGTTAGATTCATATACAGAGCAAATCAGAGATGTTTATATAACTAAATTTTTAAACCTCTGGTATACTAAAATAGGGAATCAATTTAGAATCGCTGTTTGCAATAATGTTATGAGTATTGATCAAACATTTTCTGGGTTTAATATCAATACATCTAGCATTAAAATTTCTTCAGATTACTTTGTACAAAGAATCGGTTTTAGTAACACAGCAATGTCAGTGAATAGTAAAGAGTATCACAAAGTCATGTTTATAGACAAAGCTGGAGGAATTTTCTTTGAATAAATTTATCTAACTCACTATTATATGAAAACTCCAGATTTAATACATGAGATACTGAAAACTATTGAACGATTGATCCAAAATATAAGGAAATTGTATAACAGAATGAAAAATAGAAATAAAACATAGTCTAAGTATATAATATATATGCCGAAACAACACAAAAATATATTCGAATGGAACCATATTAGTGACAAGCTAAATCAATCGCAAATTCAAGAATTGAAAGAATACTACAAAGTTTATCATAAAAAGTGCTGGGCTTATAAACAAGCTACAAAACACTTCAGAAGGTTGAAATTAATAGGTAATTCGTTATCTATTGTTTTTGCTTCTGGGGGTCTAGTATCAAGCATTGTTACAGGAGGCGTCAGTTTAATTACAATCAGCACGGGAGCTTTATTGATACAAGGCTGGCTTAAGCATCAGAATCTCGATTTGAAAATTCAAAATGGAATTTTTGCTCATCAAAGCTATCAGCACTTGCTTAATACAATAAAATTCATGCTAAGAACGGGGGAATATGAACTATCCAATATCTTTTTAATGATGAAAACTACTGACGACTACATATGCGATACCGGTCCAATAATCGATCGGTATCTGCTCAAGTATGATGATAAATTTACTGAATAATCCGTGCAATCTCAGCCGATTTTAATGCTAAAATCTCACCCCAATACCAATCATTAAAAGCTCGCGTTTTTTTTGATTTAGTAACACAGATGAAATTGTACGGGATACCAAGCATTTTAAACAGCTGTCTTATAATATATTTCGTGCTTATCATTCGTCTTCGGAGTTTATTTATAGATGGAAGAATAGTACCGATCTCATGAAACACTTTGTAAATCTTATCGCGCTGATTATGAGACAATTGAACTCCATTTTTAATACATAAATCGTTTAAAACAGCCTCGATGTGATATTTACGATGATATACCGATTCTCGCCGTATTCTATGCATATTTTCATAAAAATCAATATACTCACTGACATAATCATAACTATGAACCAAACCGCAATTTAGACAGACATCCATACCATTTATATTTTCTATATCCTGCTTACTACAGCATTGCTCAGCATCCTTGATACCTTTTATCAATAGTTGATCACAGAAAGGGCATATAGGTTCTTTTAAATTTTTTAATTCATCGTGGATTTCAGAATTACAAACCATTATATATATAACACACATAACTTCACGGCACAGCTGTGTTTGGCAGTAAATTTCAGAATAAACTTTTTGAGTAAACTTTTGAGTAAACTTTTGTGTAAACTTTTATGTAAACTTTTGAGTAAACTTTTTGAGTAAAATTTGTTGAAATATGATTGGTCAATAGAAATCACGTCATTAAAAACATTGTACTCATTAATCATTTATAACTTATGGCTAAAACCGTAAACTGAATAATTATGTATTTAATGTTGATCCTTACGAGGCCTTCCCCGTCGTCGTTTCTGGTCTTCAGGTATACACTTTAAACGTACATGATTTTTGTCTTCATTTGATATGTCTGAAGATAGCATTTTAATAATACAAATATTTGTTTTAAGGATGCTCTGAATACAATACATTTTATTAATGAAGGCTATATCATTCGAGCTTTGATCAGATTCTAAAAGGTGTTTGATATTTAATGTTATATCAGTCATTCTATATATATATTAAAGAAAATAATTATCTGTTTATATCTAAACGCACTATAACAGTCACATATATAAAGACAAGTTATGTAACATATATTGAAGAAGGCTATAAGGCTGGTTACACAGTATTGATATGATACTGTTATTGTTGTTGATGACAACCAATAATATTTTATTACTGGTTATTTTTAAACGCACAATATATTTATAGTAAAAGATATAAAGAAATATCATTTATAGTATAATAAGAGAAAATGGGAAGAAATTTAAAGTATGATAACGACGCTGATAGAATAAACGCTATCAAAAATTCAAAGACTAAGTATATGTTAAATAAACGATGGAAATGCGATATATGTAATTACGATAGTTCATTAGCAGCTAAATGGACACATTTGAAGTCAAAAAAACATATCAAAAATGCTGTTATCAAAGCAATAGAAGATGATGATAGATTTGAAATAATTGATAATAACAATACACAATAAAACACTTTCATGCACTTTAACAATGACTAAATATATAAATATATCTAGTTATTCAAAAACATGAAATTAAAAAAAATAAAAAAAATAATTTTACTATAAACACTTAAAGAAATACTAATTTCATATAGTATAAAAAAAATGAAAACAAAAAAATTATCAAAACCCGCTCTCAAAAAACGCTCTCAAAACCCGCTAAAAAATAATACGATCTCACCAGAACTCGTATTATTTAAAAATATATTCTCTAATAATATTAATATGAATAAAACAAATCAAAGCTATTTGAAAAAATTATCATCTCAATATTTAAAAGATGCCAAAGCTTTAGGCCATAAATGGAAAGATTTATTAAATAAAAAAACACGTCAGAATGTAATAAATGATATCAAATATCACAGAAAGATAAAACAAATCATTACAACAGAACTAAAATTAAGTAAAATACATGAAACACGAGACAAACTATTCAAATCAAAATACGATAAAATACAAAATATCGAAAAACAACACAGAGATAAAAAGACAGATCAAATTATAGAATCTGAAATGGAGCAATATTCTTTATTTCTTGCAAGAAAAAGTGAACAGAATATATCAAATGCAAAAGACAAATACAGACAATCGTTTATTTCTTTATTTGAAGAAAGACTGAACAAAATGGATAAAAACACCAACATATCATTAACTATCGATGTAAAAATAATAAATGATATACTAAATTCCGAAATTCAAAAATCGTATGGTCCATTTGAAACAATAATACCAAAAGATATATCTCATGAAGACATGTTAAAATTCAGTTTATATACCATTTTACAATCAAATATAAATATGCTATCGGGAGAGCATATTACACACATAAAATACAGTTATATTGTATTGAAAAAGAAACAATTTATTAAACACAAAATGGGCAATCTTAAGCTTGTAAACTACTTGTTAAAAGACCAAAGACCAATTAAAAAGCATGGAAATAATACATGTGTTATAGATTATATATGGGATCAAGTTAAAAACAAACAAGGATTTAAAAAGTATGATTATAGCAGATTAAGAGATGAAATAAACGAGTACGTCCTCGATGGTCCAAGAATAAGCACATATGAAATTATTAAATGGAGTTCAGCTTGTCATCCAAAGTTATCTATTCATGCTTTTGACAGTCAATATAAAAAATTTGTATCTCATATTGCAAATGATTGTATTTGTAGCCTTGTATATATAGTAAAAGACCATCATTTGTGGCCTATAACAGATGAAAATTTAAAAATAACCGCATCAAAAGCTAATCAAGGCAGATGCAAAAACCTATTAAAACATATGGCAGAATTCAAATGGAGTTCATATCACGAAAATATACTAAAATTAACTAATATAGATGAAATAAAGTCAATTACATGTGAAAATCAAATTATTATATTACCAAAAGATACAAAAATGGCCATCGCAATAGACCTATACACAAAAAAATCTAATTACTATGTCGAGTACATGCATTGGGACAATAATGGTGTTTTGGATGGCTTTATTGATCACAATCGTAATATGTATGTACTTAACAATCAATATGACGAAAGAAAGAGTATATGTGACAAGTTGTTTGATATATACAAATCGGATGATTTTAGATGGTATAATCAAAGTTTTACAAGCATATCTTCAGCTCTTTATAAACAATTAAATGGTTATATACCGGAGTCATCTTACAATATCAAAACACGTCAAATTCTCGACGAATATTACCCAAGGGCTCTTTTATTTGCTACTACAGACGAAATAACAGACGAAGATATATCGAAGTTAGTATCTATTGATATATCTAAGTGCTATCCAAGCATATTATTAAACAATTCATCACCAATTCCCATATATACGATTCACGACGATATCGAAGAGTTTGACTATGAAGACGATTTAAATGATAATGGAGAATATTATATCGATGAGTATATGTTAAAATGTTTTAATGCTCCAATTAAAATTGAGGCAGGTTTTTATAACAAGGATCTCATAAAATATCTCATCGATATGTTAAATATGCCGAAGAGCCAGATAAAATACAAAATCGTATCAAAAAAAGCATTAAAACCAGACACTTTCAAAGGGTATATCGAGTATATGTTCAATAATTTTGATGAAAAGGAAGCAAAAATGATGGTAAATGCTTTTATAGGTAATTTAGGACGCAAATATAACAAAACAAACAATGGTTTTATTTCATCAGATATTGATACTATTTTATGCACTTGGACTAGTGCTTTAAACGAAAGTAGAAATATTACAATATCAAATTACGATGATATATTTCTTATCAAAGAGACTAAGATTGAACGATTAATATCGGACTATACAAATATCAATCGATTCGTGATATCAGGGGCTATATTAAAATGTCTAAAGCTATTAAACCAATGCTATGATGATGAGAGTAAAATTATTTCAATAAATACTGATGGATTTCTCATACAAAATCCCCGAGTTTTATTCAAGCACAAAAAAGATATCAAATTTGATATAAAATGCATAGGAAAAGCATATGTGACTGATAGTAGTTTTTCTTACTTTGAAAAGAGGTATCGAGATAATATTGATTTGACACAATATAAGGATTTTTTAGGAGAGGGAGCCATATACAATGGAAAAGCTGGAACAGGAAAAACACAAAAACTTTGCGATTTAGTCATTAAAGAGGACAAGCCATTGGTACTCAGCTATACAAATAAAGCTATCGAAAACGTCAAATCTAGATTAATCAAAAATAATGTCGATATCAATAAAACAAATCAATATTGCCATACTTTCGATTCATATTTTTGCGAATGGAAAAGAAGAGATATGAGCTCTCTTGAAGGAAAAACCCTTTTTATTGATGAATTTTCTATGGTACCTAACCAATATATGACCTTGTTATATCAAGCATTTTTAAAACATAATATCAAAGTATTTTTGTTCGGAGACTCTTTCCAATGCTCACCAGTGGAAAACGGATCTCAGATATCATATGACTATGTAAAATCATCTGCTATCAATCAAATGTGCCCAAATATTGAAACATTAAAATATATCAAGGGCTGTTCTCGATATGATGTACCTGCTTACAAAATGCTAAACAAATTTTTAAAAAAAGGTAAAATATCACACAAGTTTGAACAAATAGATACTACATTAATGAAAAACATTTGTTATCTAAATAAAACACGAATAGATGTGAATAAACGTTGTTGTGAAAATTTTTGTAAGGACAAACAATATTACAAGGTAAATTTCAATTATAATAGCAAGAAAGAATCTTATGTAGTTTGTAAAAATATGCCTCTAATAGCAACATCAAATATCAAGGACAAAGATATATATAATACAATGCAATTCAAAATTGAAGATATCAAGGAAGAAAGAGAAACCACTTTATATTACATAAATGATTTTTGGTTTAACCAAAAAGAACTTGAGGATAACTTTATTCCTAGCTTTTGTATTACTGTATACAAATATCAGGGCGCTAATATCAACGAACCGTATAACATATTTGATACTAATAGGATGTGTAAAAAACAGCTTTATACTGCTTTATCGCGGACTACTAAATTAGAATATATTAGACTAAATAACAACGATCTGAATAGTGTTTATAAAATAAGAAAACAACCCGATATTGAGCTAATTAATTCACGAATAAATAGCTTGTATAGAGATGGCAAAATATATATAGTTTCATTTAACAATGATAAAAAATACATTGGCAGTACATGTCAGGATATAAAAACACGTTTAAAATGGCATTTAACTAATAAAAACAGCCAAGTATATAAATTGAAAGACCATGATCCGATTATAGAATTATTGGTAAACTGTCCATGTCAGGATAAAAAATCTCTTGAAAAAGTAGAAAGTAAATATATCGAAGAATATGCTACCAAATACGGAAATAATTTAATAAATATAAGAATGAATCCAATAAAGAAAAAAGTTAAAAAGATTGAATATAAAGTACAAATAGAAACTGAAAAAGAATTGCGATCAAGAATAGCTCAATTAGATGGTAAAATAAAGATAAAAGACAACACCAAAGATAATTATTTGTATTATGACTGTAATATAAACAAAAAACGATACAGAACAATAGCCAAATACAATGAAAAATCAAGGGATGAAGCACATAACACAATAAGCGAGAAAAAGCATGAATTAATAAAGAGTTTAACAATAGAATTTTAAAAGTATTGATAAAGCAATGTATCCAAAATTTAGAAAAATATCAAAATACAAAAAGAGGAACTGTAAATTATATAATGTATATATATAAGTATGGATTCAAATAAATCAACACAATATTCAAAAACAGAAATAGAATTGTTTTTTAAAGAAAGAGAATCGTTTTTTAAAGAATTAAAAGAGCTAAAAAACATTTTAAGAAAGGATGAAAAAAGATATGAAAAAAATGTTGAATCAAATGAAATCAAAGCAAGTTTAAACGCACAATAGAATTTGTGTGAAAAAGAGTATAAGAGAATTTTATATTGGGATAAAGTGTTGAATACAGTTTTGGAGTAAGCACTGTAAAAAAGATTTAATTTCCAGATCAGTTGTAAAGACAAGGAGCAAATATAATAAAATATTATATTTGATCAAAAGTTTCATGCATTTAAAAAATAAAATACTATAAAACGCTACGCTTGGATTCAAGGTTTGTAAAAAGTTTTGGTATAAGATTTTGAATCAAGATTTGTGTTCAGATTTTGTTTCAAGATTTTGATTCAAGATTTGATTTAAATTTTTTTTATAGGGGTATGTGAAAAAAACGCGGGACAGCACATGTAGTAAACTCTACGAAAATGACAAAAATTACGAAATTTACAAATTTTGTAATTTTCGGAAAATTTCTTTAATACCAAAATATCTGAGAGGTCTTGACGAAAAATACGAAATTTACGAACATTACGTGAACCAAATTGGTGACCAAACTGTGGTGCCTATGACTATCCCAAGAATTCAAACTGGTTTAAATTCGTCGCAGGGACTAGTCCCTTGAAATTGTGCTTTTCCCCTAAATGCAATGTCTGTGCGACCGGTCCCTGGGGCCAAGACAAAAACAATATATCAACCAATCAAAAACCAAAGGGGTTGGTCCCTGCGTCTAGTCCCTTCGTGTAAACACAACAGGGGACTTATCCCTGCAACCAGTGGCACGCTAATAGGCGTGACTAGTCCCTTCATCTGTACTGTGTGTGTGACTAGTCCCAGGGACTACTCCACAAGTCACTGTGACTAGTCCTCTCGTTTGTGGAAAAGCGTGTAATTTGCGAAAAAATATTGTGTGACATTAATGACGTTATCTTTTTTATTTACAAAAATAGATTAAACTTGTAAAAACACGAGCAGTTTCACAATGCTGAATATTAGTGCTTGCTCTTTTTAGTCTTTTTTCTTCAAAAAAAACTTCAAAGCAGGATTATTTTCTGCTATCAAGTCACTGACTGTTGTGTTTAATATTTTGCACATTTTCAGGGATTTGTAATTCAGTACAGTTAAGCATCCAACCACCAAGGAATACTTTTCTCACGGGAACTGATTTACAGTTATTGTGTAAATGTTATATTTATCCACTTGGAACATATACATGGACAAAGAATAGTGTCCCTGTGGTGCATGATGGGCGAGTTACTGTGAGTCAAAACAAATTGTTGATTAATAATGCGACTGAAGGAGACAGTGGTAAATATGAATGCAAAGCAACAACAAAGGATGGATCGACAACTAAAAGTTCATTAACTCCAGTAACTGTTACTGTAATCGGTAAGAAATTGTTTTTTTGATCATCTTTGTTAACATTGTCAACATGTTGGGTTAGCTCAGTTGGGTTGGTGCTCACCTTCACTGCAGAAGGTTGTAGGTTCAACTCCCAGTTGGACCACCAACCAGGGTTTTAAATATAATAATAAGACCAATTGCTAGCTGTGCATAAAGACATTGCCTCACTTCAGGTGCAGATCACATCCTTGGACATGGGCATCAAGCCATTGACCTTGACTACAACATATGTTGTTGGATAAGGGAATGGCTCAGAGTTCCAGGTGTTGCAGTCTTATCTGATATCTCTCTTTGGTTGCCATGGGTTTGGTGGGTGAGGTGAGATAATGACAGCTGACAGCGGCAACCAGAGATGTTTTTTAAACATGTATTAATAATTGTTTTGAAGTGGCAGATTAATGATGATTAAGATGATAATGACGATGATGATGATGTATTAATGTATGTAAAAAAGGTCGATAAAAATTTGAATAAATAAAATTCTTACTTGGCTCCAAGGCTTGGAAGAATAATATAATATAAACCCACAAAAAAATCTCATCAAGTTCGAGGGTTGAATAAACAATTTCTTTTGTTTTATCCCGCTAAGCCTTGAAGCCAAAAAATGCGAATATTGTGATTTGTACAAAGGTAAGTTTGTCGTCATGAACATCTTTAGACTGTTTACTGCCTTTCTGTTTTTCAACACAAAAGAATGCGCGCGAGAGAAAACAGAGAGCCAAGTGAGCGTAAGTTCCTGCAAAAATAGGGGCTGCAGTCAAGGTCATCGTACTCATAATCACCAGCATCATCATTTATTTATCATTTACTTATGTGTTTGTATAACTTCAATGAGCGTAAAAAGTCCTTGAGACAGTTGGATGAAATTGATACTAATGTAAAAATTCCCGTTTTTTCACCTTTAATCTGCTTCCCCTTCTGAACAACTCCCCCTCCCCCCTTTTCAATATTGTACTTAAACGAGGCAAGTCTTGCAGATAGCAAATACAACATTGTTTCGGGGGGAGGGGGTTATATTGAAGGGGTGAGGGGTAAAATTTGTCCAAGGTACTCAAAAAGTGCCGACTGTCTCAACACTTTTGGCGCCCATTGTTGTTCCAAAACAGTTTTATATACCATTTGCTGTAGAACACTCAGTCTTTGACACTATAATTGACATGATTATCATCTTGTCCTTCAACAGTCTGGAAACGACCTCAATTTCAAGTGCCTCCTCCAAAAGAGGTTGTGGTTTTAGAAGGAAGTCAAACGCTGATTCCCTGTAAAGCAGTTGGTAGTCCTGTTCCAGTCATAAACTGGTATACTACATATTATAGAGGACGTTGGTATCGATTGCGAGACAATTCCAAATACACCATACACGAGAATGGGTCACTGGTGATAAGGAATGTAAACAATCAGGGTACATTAAAGTACAAGTGTGTGGCATACAACTTGGTCGCAAGAATAGGAGCAGAGACCATGGTGAAAGTTGCTTGTAAGTGCCTTACAGTCAAAATATTTCAAGCTGATTTGTTTTATGAATTATTAGCCCGTTGGCGCCTGTACTGGCCAAAACCAACCGTGACAAGCATTGGCCTTTGTTCCACTTCTAACGTCATCACTTTAACCAAAAAACGAATTATTTAAACTCAATTGCTGCAGGAGAAAAAGATCTTTCTAACGATACCCCATACCCAAAGCGTAGTGAATGGGTTAATTGAACTCGAAATACGTACAAAAACGCTTAGAAATGTGAGTGAAATTTCCCTTTTCTACCCTTGGCTACTCCATAGTTAGAATTTCCCATCTTGTTAGTCGTTGACACTTTTTCGAAAATTCTTGAACTGTAAACAAGCCTGGTAGAAGGCCAACAACTGCGCATTGATTAACCCGGCTTCCCTTTTCTGAAAGATGTCTGCATACAGGACACTGTTACTACTGTTAATTGTGATTCTTTCTATCCACAGATTTGGATGATGTTGTCCTTAAAAGGACCAAACTGTACGTTCTCCATAATCATGAACTTGAAGTGTATTGTAAACCTCGTGGAGTTCCAGAACCAACGATTACTTGGCAAAAAGCAGACAACCAACCGCTGCCCAAGACGTTTGCTGTAGAAGGTTGCTGTACTCTGAAGAAAAACAGAACAAAGCTGTCTGACTCAGGAAATTACACTCGTATAGCAAAGAACATGCTTGGAACAAAAAGCCGCACTATTGAAATTATAGTTTCTGGTGAGCTTGTTATATATGAACATATGCCTACATGATTTTCTGATGTTGAGTCCAGCTAGCTCTCACAAAAATGTTGTTTTAGTGAACAGTGCATTCAGCTGATACCTTTGTACCTAAATAGATTAAACGAACCACAGTAGATATAGCTGATCTGAAAGTCTTTACTGGCAACAAACTGGAGCCGTAAAACTAAAACAAAATACAATAACAACACTAATGAACCGATGCGAATACTCGAGCGAACGACATAACATGCATAGAAATAAGGTCCGAAATACAATACAATACGAAACTAGCTAAACTTAGATAAAAATAAAAGAACATAGGTTACCTTGTCCAGCCTTTGGGGCCGCGAAAGGAACAGAAAGAACACACTAAACTTTCGATAAACTTGTGTCAAACTGTACGACCACGCTAGTTAAATACACTACTATCACGTGACCGAAAACGGCGCGAATCCTGACCGCGCGCAGACTGGGCTGGCTACAGTCACATGGCTCCCCACACTGTCCTTACAAAGTCAAATGTTTTAACAATTCTCAAATAAAAAAAAATAATAATACGGCAAAACAAAATAAACTATAAGTTCGCAGTTTCTAGATAACAGTTCCAGGTCTACATCGAATACTCTTGCTCTCCCAGTAAGTAATGTTCCTTTGGTTAGTACTGCTCCTTCCGTTCATACTGCTCTTTCAGTCAGTACTTGTCTTAACTTGTGGTCCTCGTCGGGGAATTCCCGGTCTCCTTCCTGGATAAGAACAAGTTTGTGGACAGGTCGATAAGGAAACTGTACTTCCTCAATTCTCTTTCCATTCTTGTCAAGACTGCGAGCAGCCATGGTGAGTTTCACCTTTCTCACTAGGCCATCCTTGCTTGGAAATACTTCTTTAACTCTTGCTAAACGCCAAACATTTCTTGGGGCATTTTCGTCCTGCATCAAAACGACATCATTCACTGCCATGTTGCGTTGGGGTTTGATCCACTTCTTGCGAAGTTGAAGTGTACTAAGGAACTCCTTTCTCCATCTTTTCCAAAATGCATTCGTCAGATGCTGGACTCTTCTCCATCTTCTGCGGAGGTAGATATCTTCTCTCAGAAAGACGCCTGGAGGTGGCATTAAAACTTTATTTTTCATAGTCAGTAAGTGATTTGGAGTCAGTGGTTCTGGTGAATCAGCTGAAGACGTGTCATTCAAGGCCAGTGGTCTGGAATTCACCACTGCCTGGATTTCTTTCAGCAACGTACGGAATCTTTCATCGTCCAACTGACGACCACTTTCTGCCAACAGTGCTGCGAGAACACTTCTGACTGTCCTTATTTGCCGTTCCCAGGACCCTCCCATGTAGCTTGCTGAGGATGGATTCATTTTGAATGAAAACCATTCGCAGTTCTCTTCAAGCAAAGTGCTGCGTATTTTGTTCTCATCCAGCTCGTTCAGAGCTTCTTGCAATTCCCTTTGGGCTCCAACAAAATTCGATCCACGGTCTGACCTCAGCTGGCGGATTGGACCACGCTCTGCTTGAAAACGTCTCACGGCATTGATGATGGAGTCGGTATCTAGCGTATTCGCAGACTCGAGATGAATGGCACGGGACGCCATGCACGTGAATACTATACCACATCTTTTTATCTTCTTGCGGCCATCCTTTATCAGAAATGGACCAAAGTAGTCAACCGCGCAGTATGTAAACGGAGGGGCTGGCTCTACGCGATCTTCTGGGACGTCTGCTGACTTTTGCTGCACAGGTGGTCCCCGCAGCTTTCTGCACTTGATACACTTTGAAACAAAACTCGATACAGCGTACGTGCCACCAATGATCCAGTACCCACGTTGCCGTACTTCGTTGTGGGTCATTCCACTACCTTGATGCTTGATTGCTTCATGACGGTACCGTAGAATGAGGGTTGTAACATGCGATCGTCTTGGTAAAATGATTGGATGTTAGAACCTTCGGGCATATTGGCTCTCCTCAGTCGGCCACTAACACGTAGGATACACTTCTTCAGGTTGAAATTTCTTTGTTTGGCTCTCTTTCTATCAAAGAATTCGCCATGCGCTTGCACAGGGACAGAGCTTCGATTTCATCTTTGAAATGTTCATGCTGAAGGCAGCGAATTATTTCCATCTCGGTTTGACCAATTTCTTCTATGTCTGCAGGTTGGTAGCTTGCAACTATCCTTCACTGATTTACTGGTTTGAGCTTCTGCAGTTTTCTGGAATCTTTTCTCTCTTAGAGAAAGCTACTGCTCTTCTCACTCTGGACGATTTGGAAAATCGATTCAACCTGGCAGTTTCAAAGTAATCAGGATAGCTCTCAAAGCTCTGTGTTACAATGGTAGACGCCTTGACTTCTGGATCGTTTGGATCTAATGGTTCTGTAGTGTTCCCTACTTGTGCTTGATAAGGACCACAGTTCCACAGGAAGTGGGGGCCTCTGAGCCATTGTGAATCATCATTCAAAAGCTGTTTGGCCGTAAGACCTCGGGATGCAGCATCTGCAGGGTTGGAGTGTGTGTTGATATACTGCCATTGTTTAGGTTTGGTATGTTCATGGATCTGTTGTACGCGGTTAGCTACAAAAATGTGGAAGCGTCTGGTCACAATGCTTATGTAGCCCATCACTACTTCGCTGTCCGTCCAAAAGAACTCGGTAACGTCTTCGTAATCAAGCTCTGGTACAAGCCATTGACTCACTCTGACTGACACGATGGCCGCCGTCAACTCTAGGCGTGGGATGTTTTCTAGTTTCAGAGGTGCAACGCGGGCTTTTCCCATAACTAAAGAACAATAAGCTTGATTGCTTCCATTCACCAGACACAGATAGCTGCACTGACCGTAGCCTGTTTGACTTGCATCAGAGAAGTGATGCAGTTCATCCGCCTTAATGTCTCCAAAATCTTCAGGTTTGTAGCATCTTGGGATCTTGAGACCTTCAAGGAGTCGCAACTCATTTCGCCACCGTTCCCATCTTGGTCTTAGCTGATCACTGATCGGGTCATCCCAGTCCGCATTTTCACGACATAGGTCTTGTAATATCTGTTTGCCAGTAAGGATTAGGGGTGCTACAAGCCCAATGGGGTCGTAGACTAAACAAACTGCGGATAAGATGCCTCTACTTGTAAGTGGGCAGTCTTGAATGACTATACGGAATTGTAAACTGTCAGTCTGTGCGCACCACATAACGCCAAGAGTTCGCTCTATTGGCAAAGGGTCTCTCGTCAGATCTAGTTCCTGTAATCCCTTTGCACGATCTTCGGGAGGAACAGCTTGAATAACTTTTTTCTTGTTGCTGCTAAACTTGTGCAACCTCAGGCCTGCCCTTGCACACATGACTTGACAATTCTGAATAAGGTTGGTGGCAGTGTCAACACATTTTGCAGACTTCAGTCCATCATCAACATAAAAATCCTTTCGCATGAAGTCTACAGCTTCTGAACCAAACTCTTTCTCTCCATAGTCTGCAGCCCTTTTGAAAGCAAAATTTGCACATCCAGGTGAGGAAGTAGCACCAAACAGGTGTACCTTCATGCGATACTCTTCTGTTTCATTCTTAAAATCTCTGTGCTTCCATCAAAATAATTTGAGGATGTCTCGGTCTGTTTCGTTTACGAAGAACTGGTGAAACATTCCCCGTACATCACATGTCAAAGCCACAGCCTCCTGGCGTAATCGACAGAGCACACCCATTAAATTGTTTGTCAGATCAGGACCTTGGAGCAAGTTCTTGTTCAGGGATGTTCCTTTGTATTTTGCACTACAATCGAAGACCAGTCTTATTTGGCTAGGTTTCGTTGGATGGTAGACTCCGTGGTGTGGAACATAGTTGATCTTGCCATCTCTAATCTTGATACCCGTTTCGGCTTGAGAGGGAACCTTTTCTGCACACTTTTCAATCATCTCCTCCATGGATTTAACATAGTCTCTATGATACTTTGGATCTCTTTGAAATCGTGCCTTTAACTGAGACAGCCTTCTCAATGCTTGCGATCGATTGTTCGGCAACTTAACATCTAGAGAGCGCAATGGCAACGGCATCTCGTAACGCCCATCCTCTCTTTGGTGGATCCCTTTATCTAAGATTTCCAAGAAAAGTGCGATCTTCAACTGACAAGGTAGATGAACTTTTGAGTTCTTTCGAACATCTCATTGATCTGAGCTGGATTTACAATTTCCTTTGCTTGGGACTCCATCGCAAACGTGGCATTTTCATTGATTACAATCCTGTTGGCCCAACTTTCTGAAGGTCTTCATCTGGAGTTGACTTGCACACTCTTCCAACAATACCCCAACCAAGATCTGTTTTTATGCCATATGGGTCGTTGTCTCCTCCAGGAATCACTTCTCGCGGTTTGATCGCTTTTGTGCAGTTCGTTCCAATCAATATTCCGACCTGTACATCTTCTCTATATGACATAAGTTCTTCAGCAATACACTTTAGATGGTCCCACTGCGTGGCAACTTCTGGCTTTGGAATTTGATGGGGTTTGTAAGAAATGGTTTCTCTTGTGTAGACCTTTGGTAAGGGGATGTGAACCTGGTATTTTGAGTATGTAACAATAAGACCTTGAACTTTCTTGCATTCAATTATTTCATCTTCTTGATGCATTGTTGACAGACGAAGGTGACTTGCTACGCCGTCAACCTCCAAGGCTCGTTTCAACTTCTCGGTGATAAATGTAGCATTGGATTGTGAATCAATAAGAGAATAAGTCAGGACATCATTTTGAGGCCCTTCGCTGCTAGAGACCCATACTGGGATGATTAAACTTTGATTTTGACCAGGACTGTTCCCATTCGATGGAGCAAATGCTTTTGCAATTCGCTGTTGCATCACCCTCACTGCATTGCAAGTTCTCTGTATTAACAGCATTTGTAAAATTCACTGCTGCTTTGGGCGTAGCTTTATTCGATCTATCTGTATTCTCGGGGACTCTCTTGCTGTTGTCATGCAGGCAGGTTGGATGTCTCTGCTTACATCTTACACAACTTAGTACTCTTTGACACTTGTTCTCCTTTGCCATATGACCATAAATTAGGCAGCGAAGGAAGGGTTTCAAGATCTTCTACTGATTGCATATCCAGCTCACATGTTTTCAGGAAGTCTGCAAATTCTCTTAGTGAGATCCCATCCCTTGGAGGAATCTTTGTCCAATTTTCCAGCTTTCTTCAGAACGCTTCTGCGACCACAGAGGGGTGACCAAATCGCTTTTCAAGGGATTTCTTTGCTTCTGTGTAGGCGTCATCTGTTTTAAGAAACTAGTATCCTTTAACAATCCTCTTTGGTGACGCTGATGGATACTGTAGCAGGCACAGGATTTTTTCATTGGAGCTCATTGACCTTCTCTCAATTACAGTTTCGAAAGAAACTTTCCATGTGGGCCAGTCTAAGGGGTTTCCACTGAAAATTGAGAGGTGAGGAGTTGGTAGCCTTGCAGCTTCCATACCTTGGGCAATCCCATGTTGCTGTGAATCCATAACGGGAGGACAATAAGGGATTGTTGGTGCGTCAAATGGTGTACCGTAAGGAGTGGCTGAACTGGTGATGTGCAGAGGGGGTGGTGTGATTAATTCTTGTTTACTGGCTTAATTGCTCTGACCATTTCCTGGAGCCTGGGGAATTTGTTCTGTGTTAGATAACTCTGTTCCCTTTTCTTTCTGAGATGAAGAGGTAAGATGTTGAGCTGTGTTACCTTGGACGAAGGAGTCTGGTAAGGGGATTAGGCTGTTTACAGAAGTCAGGTCTGGCAGTGAAGATATGTAATCGCGTACGCGGTCTTCTTTCCCATCTTCAACTACAACTACTTTAGGTCATCTAAATTGGTATTTCCTTCCTTTCCTTCTTCTTCTAGCCTTGTAACAGCATCGACTTCAGCCTTGGCACTCTCATAGCTCTTTATTTTTTGGATCTCCTCCATCTCGTGCCTCTTTCTTTCCATTTCCAACCTCTTTTCTGATTCTATTCGTGCAAATTTCGTTTCTACTTCCCTTTTGGCTAATTCGGTCAGAGCCTTCATTTTAAGGAGGGAAACTTGTGATGAGGTTGATCCTTTTGAGACACGAGTAGAGCCTGTCTTCTTCGAGTAGAATGACCTCTTACTGCCACGGGAGCACAATTCCTCTTTTTCCAGCTGAAAGATCATCTCGCCAATTCTCATTCTTAGCTCCACTACTTGCTTATTCAGATACGCTGATACTTCCACCACATGATGAAATTCTTCCCCAGTTAACAATGGTACATATTCTGACTGTGCTTTATCCAAGTCTTGCCCAAATTCTTCTATATCTGATCTCTCCTTTCTGAGAATATGAGGGTCTGAAATGTCAATCCAATCGATATCAAGTTTGTGTAGTTTGTCCTTTAGTCTTCTTAAAGCTCTTTGAAGATCCTTTTCGTTTAACAAGCGCTGGTATTCTAAGCCCTTCTCGGTTAAAGTGTGAGGTCGTTTACTCTTCTGACGGGTAGGGTCTTCATTTTTTTCTAACACATCTGCTTCTTTGGCTTCTTCAAGCCAATCAGGGTCTTCAATGTGATCTGATACATCTCTTTCTTTGGCTTCTTCAAACTCATCCCCACTATTCTTCGGCATAAACGATGCTGAAGTTGGGTTATTTTCAATATGTAGGCTGGGGTCAGGGGTATCCAACGATTCCATCTGATCCAGCGAAACGAAATTCTACTCCGCTAGTCCCTTTCCAAATTCTACTCAAGAATTCGTCGAATTTCAGTTCGAAATTAGTGCAAGCAAGTTTTACTGTAACTACATAGATTAAACGAACCACAGTAGTTATAGCTGATCTGAAAGTCTTTACTGGCAACAAACTGGAGCCGTAAAACTAAAACAAAATACAATACCAACACTAATGAACCGATGCGAATACTCGAGCAAGCGACATAACATGCAAAGAAATAAGGTCCGAAACACAATACAATACGAAACCAGCTAAACTTAAGATAAAAAGTAAAGAACATAGGTTACCTTGTCCAGCCTTTGGGGCCGCGAAAGGGGCAAAAAAAAACACGCTAAACGAGCGATAAATCCACGAAACTTTCGATAAACTTGTGTCAAACTGCACGACCACGCTAGTTAAACACACTGCTATCACGTGACCGAAAACGGCGCGAATCCTGACCGCACGCAGACTGGGCTGGCTACAGTCACAACCTTAACTGAGGTCTGTGGATGAAACCCTCATGTGTGACCATTCAGATGACAGCTATTGAGCAGAACTTTCATGTAGTATTCAGTTTAGAATGCTGTATAGTTTCTTACCTTTAAGTCTGTGGAAGAAACCCTCGTGTGACCATTCAAATGAACGTTGTTGAGCAGTGCTTTCCTGTAGTAAACGGTTAGAAGTCTTGGATAATATTTTTTTGGGTTAGTCAATGTAGCTTTCCATGTAATGTTACTGGTTCATTTTACCAAGAAATATCTATATAATTATATATGTTGTTTTTAGAGAGACCAGAGATAACTGTGAAACCCCAAGACCAAGAACTAAAGAAAGATGAGAGCGCTATGCTGAACTGCAAAGCAACTTCAATTCCACCATCAAAAATATCATGGCTTAAAACTGGGCCGGCTTACCGGTATGGCCGGTATTCTATCGAAGAAAATGCACGTGTCTTTGTTTTATCAAATGGCAGTCTTGTCATTACTAAGCTCAAATTTGAAGATTCTTGCGTCTACCTATGTACTGCATATAATGATGGAGGCTGGTCTGACAGTGCTGAGGCTGAACTCACTGTTATAGGTAAGTATAATAACGTGCATCCATAGGCTCTATTTCCACTGCTCGGTGAATAACAGTCATTATTAAATGACTAGCTCCGTGAGCGGTCAAGATGAAACGAATCCCGTGCTCTGATTGGCTACCCGAGCGGTCAAGATGGAGCCATCTTGACCGCTCGATATATATCATAGTAATAAAGTCAGCGCCTTTAGAATACCAAACTTACCAAAAACAATCCCCTACAACGTATTACTTCTCTGCGCATGGACACCAAAGAGATAGTTTTATACTTACAGTATTATCGTTTGTAATGAGCAAATGGGTCGAATCCTGATATTATTTTTGTTCCACTTTATAGGTTTTGCTAAAGTAAGCGACTTAAAACAGACGTGTGCCCGTTGTGCATATCCGTTTAGCTTTATCATCTCAAAGTTTCTGGTGTCAGGTTACCTCAACTCTCTATAAGGCGGACACCTCTCTAAGACGGACAGTTGGGGCCGGTCCCGACGGTGTCCGTCTTAGAGAGGGTTGACTGTATATCAATATATTGGTAGCCCTTTTGAAAACGCGCGCGTACAGATGACGAGTTCAACTACGCAACCGTGTACTAAAGCAGGATTACCGGAATAACTTTAAAAAGCCTAGCTTTGCAGTCAGTGTCTGCTAAAAGCTAACGGCCAAAACAAAAATCGCTATCCGTCAACTTCTCAACTATTCCTAGTATTTTGTAGCTGTTTATTGAATGGTTTTGGATGCAATTGCAATTTTGTTGAATTAATTTGCGCGCTCGGTCGCGTCGTTGAATTCGTCATTTGAGCGAGCCAGTTTTAACCTAGCGCGGGCGTCCCAAGCAAGTGACGCCACACTCCTCGCTTCTGATTGGTTCGTTCTGAGCATGCGCATGCAAGTTATCCTGGACTCTCTCTTCGCGCACCTGGGTTCAACCCCTATAAAGGGCGCGCGGAAGAGAGAGTTCAGGGACTGGACTATCAAGAAGGCAGGATATTGGCCTCGTTCTTTTTTTGCGTGGTTATGGACCGAGACGAAAATATCTTGCCATCTTTACCTCACGCTTGGTCAATAACCCATATTTATTCCCCCGTAGAAGAGACATTTGGGAGGGGGAAGCCCTAACCTGCGATCAGACGTTCTTTTTTCTCTGTTTTCATACCAAATAAATACAGTTTTTTTCAGTCATTTTTACTCGGTTAACTCGAACTTGGATAACTCGAAAACCCCGCTAACTCGAACTAAATTTCGTTTCCCTTGATCAAAATTTGGGTCAACTTTACCCCAATAACTCGAATTCTGGTTCTTGCAGCTCGCCACGGTTGCCCATTGCAATATCCCATTAGCTCTTCTTGTCGTGTAATCGGATTTAAACACTAAAACGAACACCACGCAATTTGATTTTAATTAGAGCAACGGATAGATTACGTATTGAACAGCCATTTTTTACTCTCATCATAAGAATGTATGGCCGTGTAAGAGTTTCCGACGAGATAAGTTTAATTTGCACTGTACTGTTTACTGAAGTGCTGAAAAATCGATAAACTATCAATTATTAACATAGCAAATTGAATATTCAAGCGACCCCGATAACTCGAAACCCCGCTAACTCGAACTGTTTTGCGTTTCCCTTCAGAGTTCGAGTTACCGGGGTTCTACTGTATTTACACTTATGTCCAAGATTGAACGCAGCCACGAAAATTACAAAATTTACGATTTTTGTTATACATGGTGTTACAAACGCTACGAAAATGACAAAAATTAAGAAATTTACAAATTTTGTAATTTTCGGAAAATTTCTTTAATACCAAAATGTCTGAGAGGTCTTGACAAAAAATACAAAATTTACGAACATTACGTGAACCAAATTGGTGACCAAACTGTGGTGCCTATGACTATCCCAAGAATTCAAACTGGTTTAAATTTGTCGTAGGGACTAGTCCCTTGAAATTGTGCTTTTCCCCTAAATGCAATGTCTATGCGACCGGTCCCTGGGGCCAAAACAAAACAAAAATATCAACCAATCAAAAACCAAAGGGGTTGGTCCCTGCGTCTAGTCCCTTCGTGTAAACACAACAGGGGACTTATCCCTGCAACTAGTGGGACGCTAATAGGCGTGACTAGTCCCTTCATCTGTACAAGTCACTGTGACTAGTCCTCTCGTTTGTGGAAAGCAGCAAAGCGTGTAGTTTGCGACAAAAACATTGCGTGACACGAATGATGTTATATACAAAAATAGCTTGAACTTGTAAAAACAAGTGCAGTTTTACAATGGCCAGTGATTAGTATAATTTCCAGAGGTGAATTTTAAGAACGGAACATTCTGATTGGTCGAGAAGCTCGGACTATGACAAAATATTCACCGCGCTAGGTGGTGAATATAGCATTTCAAGGCTTGGCTACTGAGCCATGCCAACTTTGCCATCCAGTAAGTAAGCAACATTAATATAATTGAAACTGTAAGCTATTTTGTTTGTAAGCAATTGTAAGCTATGTTGTATTGTAAGATTTTTTCGTATTGTGAGCAAGTTAGTGTTGATAGTCAAGTGATAAGTGTTGTAAATAACGTCAATATTGTAAGTAACGCTAGTAAATAACGTTAGTATTGTAGCGGTTGTAAGTAAAATTGTAAGTGATGTCAGTATTGCAATAATAATAATAATAATAATAATAATAATAATAATAATAATAATAAAATAAATAAATAAAAACTTTGCCATCCAGGCAAGCGAACACGGTGGCATTTGATGAATGTCAATTTCTCTCATTTCTCTCTCTCAACATTGGGAATTTTGCAAATTAACTACTAAGGCTTTTGGACCGAAAATATTTTCAAGAGATAGTTTTCAAGGCATTAGAGTTGATCATAAACATGGTGATTTTGGAGATCGCACGCGGCCATTAGAAACTCAGTCAAATCGACTGACAAAACATAATTTAGTTCTCTTCTCACCGGAGCTAGTCATTTCGAGAGGATTCACACAATTGCTCAGAAGTCACCAATAAGTAAACACAGGTACCAGATATCTTACTTTTTCGTAGTGATTGTTTTGTTCCGTTTTATTGCTTAAATTAAACTTGAGTGTAAATTACGATTTCAATCGATGAATTAAACTGGTTTATACGTATGCAAGCGAGCACTTGTGTTTGTTGTTTTCGTGTTTTCTTTTGATATTTTGCAGTTCTTAATATTCACCTCTGAAAATTATACTAAAACAATTATTAGCCTCAGGCTCAGTGATTATTGTTGAATAATCACTTTGCCTTCGGCGAATATTGTTAAATATTAGTACTTGCTCTTAATAGTCTTTTTTCTTCAAAAAAAACTTCAAAGCTGGATTGTTTTCTGTTATCAAGTCACTGGTGATGTGTTTAATATTTTGCACATTTTCAGGGATTTGTAATTCAGTTCAGTTAAGCATCCAACCACCAGGGAATACATTTCTCACAGGAACTGATTTACAGTTATGGTGCAAATGTGATATTTATCCACTTGGAACATACACATGGACAAAGAATGGTGTCCCTGTGGCGCAAGATGGCCGAGTTACCGTGAGTCGAAACAAATTGTTGATTAACAATGCGACTGAAGGAGACAGTGGTAAATATGAATGCAAAGCAACAACAAAGGATGGATCGACAACTAAAAGTTCACCAACTCCATTATCTATTACTGTAGTCGGTAAGTATTTTTTTTATTACTGTGTTAACACTGTCATTATTTTCGATAAGCTCAATTGGGTTGGTGCTCACCTTCACTGCAGAAGGTTGAGGGTTTTAAATATATATTAAATAGATTTAGCCAAGGCTAAAAGCGGAGCTTCCCAATTAGTTTTTATGTTCCTCCATGTTTAAACGTCGTCTATGACTTGTAATTGACAGCGCTGTATTGAGTTGGGTTCCTCACGTACTCTTTAAAATAAAATTCTTTAATAAATAAAAAGACGGAATTCGAAAACTTCATCTAGCTTTCAAAAACTACATCTATTCTTTGCCAATTTCAGCTGTTCCAGCAACGAGTTCTTTACGAAACTTCGCCTCCACTCGGTGTATTAAATTCAAAGATAGCCAATCATGCCAGTCATAAACGAAGCCGGCGTAAATATTTATTTACGAATCTAAATCTTCACGGGCACTGGATTTCAACACACTTTTTGATATAAAAAATGCAAACGAGTAAACTGAGCATGTGATTAATATATAAACTGCCGATAATATATTTATACTGGGGTGTAGTATCACAGTTTGCTTTGACTTGTTTGCGCGATTTTTCTTAAGTTTTTAATCTGCGAAAGCACAACTGTGCTCAGTTTTCATCCGCGTAGGTGAATAATTAAGCATTCTTTTGCCAAACACGTAGGGATCATTTGCCCGTCAAAATCATACAAAATGTTACAGTTAACTCCACTAACTAAAACACAAGTTTGACACAAAACATTTAATGGACCGAGAATATAAGCTTACAACCAAAGCGCTAAGAACGATTACAGCTACTGAGCTTAAAGATGAAAGTAGCATTAATGAAATTTGTAGGAAGATCTGAAAACCGACACAGAAGTGACAAAACTTTAAATTCGTTCATAAAGTACAGTAGACAGATTTTCGCAGACTTAAGTTTAGTGTTCTCAGTTACGTTTGTTACCTCATTTTTGGAGAGCGTTTTTCATGTCAAATTCTGCAACTGTGCAAGGGAAAAATTTCAACCCGGCTAAATCATTATCGGAGACAAAACGGCAGTGTCCTAAAAACCTCGCTACAACACCACCGACGTATCACTTTTGTAATTTTCGTAAAATTTCTTCAATACCAAAATGTCTGAGAGGTCTTGACGAAAACGAAGAAATTTATGAAAATTGCGTAAACCAAATGGTACCCAAAGTGTGGTGCCTGGGACTATCCCAAGAGGATGCAAAATGGTTTAAATTCGTCGCAGCCGGGGACTTGAAATTGAAATTTTGCTTATCCCCTCAATGCAATGTTTGTGCGACCGGTCCCTGCGGCTAAAATGAAAAATTACCAATCAATCAAAAACCAAAGGGGTCAGTCCCTGCGTCTAGTCCCTTCGTGTAGACACAACAGGGGACTTATCCCTGCAACTAGTGGCACGCTAATAGGTGTGACTAGTACCTTCATCTGTCTGTGTGTGTGTGCTTCCACAAGTCACTGTGACTAGTCCTCTCGTTTGTGGAAAGCAGCAAAGCGTGTAATTTGCGACAAAAACATTGTGTGACATTAATGACGTTATCTTTTTTATTTACAAAAATAGCTTGAACTTGTAAAAACACGAGCAGTTTCACAATGGTGAATATTAGTACTTGCTCTTTTTAGTCTTTTTTCTTAAAAAAAAAAAAAAACTTCAAAGCAGGATTATTTTCTGTTATCAAGTCACTGACTGTTGTGTTTAATATTTTGTACATTTTTAGGGATTTGTAATTCAGTACAGTTAAGCATCCAACCACCAAGGAATACTTTTCGCACAGGAACTGATTTACAGTTATTGTGTAAATGTTATATTTATCCACTTGGAACATATACATGGACAAAGAATAGTGTCCCTGTGGTGCATGATGGGCGAGTTACCGTGAGTCAAAACAAATTGTCGATTAATAATGCGACTGAAGGAGACAGTGGTAAATATGAATGCAAAGCAACAACAAAGGATGGATCAACAACTAAAAGTTCATCAACTCCATTATCTGTTACTGTAGTCGGTAAGAATTTTTTTTGATCATCTTTGTTAACATTTTCATCATATTTGGTTAGCTCAGTTGGGTTGGTGCTCACCTTCACTGCAGAAGGTTGTGGGTTCAACTCCCATTTGGACCACCAACCAGGGTTTTAAATATTAATAAGACCAATTGCTAGCTGTGCATAAAGACATTGCCTCACTTCAGGTGCAGATCACATCCTTGGACATGGGCATCAAGCCATTGACCTTGACTACAACATATGTTGTTGGATAAGGGAATGGCTCAGAGTTCCAGGTGTTGCAGTCTTAGGGACGGACCATTATTTTTTTGGAGGGGGGGGGGATGAAAAATATTGAAAAAAATTGTTTGCAGGGCCTGGAAAGACAAAATAAATTGTTTGCAAACACGATATGTATAACAAAAAATAGTAAGAATTTCGAAAAAAAATGTTTGCAGAGGTGCATAAACTAAAAAAAAAAGTTTGCAGAGGAAAATTTTTCATCCCCCCCCCCCCTCCAAGAAAATAATGGTCCGTCCCTTATCTGATATCTCTCTCTGGTTGCCATGGGTTTGGTGGGTGAGGTGAGATAATGACAGCTGACAGCGGCAACCAGAGATGTTTTTTAAACATGTATTAATAATTGTTTTGAAGTGGCAGATTAATGATGATTAAGATGATAATGACGATGATGATGATGTATTAATGTATGTAAAAAAGGTCGATAAAAATTTGAATAAATAAAATTCTTACTTGGCTCCAAGGCTTGGAAGAATAAACCCACAAAAAAATCTCATCAAGGTGGAGGGTTGATTGAATAAACAATTTCTTTTGTTTTATCCCGCTAAGCCTTGAAGCCAAGTCGGAATTTTAATATTTTTTTAAAAATGTGAATATTGTGATATGTACAAAGGTACGTTTGTCGTCACGATCATCATTAGACTGTTTACAGCCTCTCTATTTTTTTAACACAAAAGAATGCACGAGAAAAGAAAACAGCGAGCAAAGTGAGCGTAAGTTCCTGCAAATATAGAGAGCTGCAGTCTAGATCATCGTAATCATAATCACCAGCATCATCATTTATTTATCATTTAACGTATTTGTTTGTATAACTTGTTCCAAAACAGTTTTATATGCCATTTTCTGAAGAACACTTAGACTTGCTCCAAGTCGCTCGTTTGATCCGCAGGAGACCTTTCGATACGGAAACGGAGGGCGCGGGCACGAAAAACAAAATGGCGGTGGGTCGTGGCGGAACGAGCGACTTGTCTCACCTGCAGCGCGAAATGAGGCGAAATCCACCGGTGACGCCATCGAGATTATGTCTGAGCGCGCTCTGCTCGCCAACTTAGCGCGCTCTGCTCACGAGACACGATAATTGCATATTTACCTCTTTAGCAGACTTGTTTTCTTCTCACATCGGCAGTTAATTAAACTAGTGTTAGAACAAACAACACAAATATCTTCTTTTGTGCCAGTCCCTTTTCAATCTTACAGAAATGAGAGAACCATCAAAAGCCACGAGAATGATTTCCCACAAAAAAGGGAAGAAAATTGCAATTTTAACACACGCCATGGCGCGCGTCAACTGCACACGGCGCACGAATTAAACTGACGTCAACATGATAAAAGAAACCAACTCAATGCATCTCAATGCACACGAATTGATGCAATTTTTCGCGGCAAAAAACGTCAGCCAGAATCGATTTCCTGCAAGTGACACAAGTCGCTCGTTCCGAGCCATTCCTCGTCACACGTGAACGGACAAATGAATTCCGCGGGGTCTCGCGCGCGATTTTAAAGCGAGCTTACTCAAGTAACTCTATCGATTCGAAACGAGCGACTTGGAGCAAGTCTATAGAACACTCAGTCTTTGACACTATAATTGATATGATTATCATCTTGTCCTTCAACAGTCAGGAAACAACCTCAATTTCTAGTGCCCCCTCCAGCAGAAGTGGTGGTTTTAGAGGGAAGTCAAACGCTGATTCCCTGTAAAGCAATTGGCAGTCCTGTTCCAGACATAAACTGGTATACTACATATGCTTCGTATTATGGCCGAGTACACTGGAGTCAATTGCGAGACAATTCCAAATACACCATACACGAGAATGGGTCACTGGTGATAAGGAATGTAAACAAACAGGATACATTAAAGTACAAGTGTATAGCGTCAAACTTGGTCGCAAGAATAGCTGCAGAGACCATAGTGAAAATTGCTTGTAAGTGCCTTACTGTCAAAACATTTCAAGCATTTGTTTTATGAATTATAAGCCTGTTGGCGCCTGTGCTGGCCAAAACCAACCGTGACAAGCATTGGCCTTTGTTCCACTTCTAACGTCATCACTGTTACCAAAAATTAATTATTTAAACTCAAGATTTGTTTTAACGATTCCCAAAGCGAAGTGAATGGGTTAATTGAACTCTTAATACGTACAAAAACCGGCTTAGAAATGTGAGTGAAATTCCCCTTTTCTACTCTTGGCTACTCCATAGTTAGAATTTCCCAGGGGGTCTCGTTGACACTTTTTCGAAAATTTTTGGACTGAAACCAAGCCTGGTAGAAGGCCAACAACAACTGCGCATTGATTAACTTAGCTTCTTTTTTCTGAAAGGTATCTGCATATAGGACACTGTTACTACTGTTAATTGTGATTCTTTCTATCCACAGATTTGGATGATCTTGTCCTTTATAGGAACAAAATGTACGTTCTCCACAATCACGAAACTGAAGTGTATTGTAAACCTCGTGGACATCCAGAACCAACGATCACTTGGCAAAAAGTAGACAACCAACCGCTGCCCAAGACGTTTGCTGTAGAAGGTTGCTGTACTCTGAAGAAAACCAGAACAAAGCTGTCTGACTCGGGAAATTATACTTGTATAGCAAAGAACATGCTTGGAACAAAAACCATCAATGTTGAAATTATTGTTTCTGGTGAGCTTGTTACATATGAACCTATGCCTACATTTTCTAATGTTGAATCCAATAATAATAACAATAGCATTCTATTCTACACTGCAACAATTATCGCATCGCATTAAGTTTGGATTACGATTATGGATAAAATTCGGCTCCCACCTAGAATCATCTTTGCTTCACTGATCAAGGAACCATCAATGGGCTCTTTGTCCCCCAATACTCAAATCCACACAAAGAGACCATTGATGGTCTCCTATGGAGGCCAAGTAACAAAACACACAACAAAGCGCCTACATTGCCTCAAACGTCAACATTGTTAAACCAAACCATCAACCCCAAACATCAATGGGCTCTAAAACCCCGAAACTCATGTCCAAACTAAAAGACCGTTGATGGTCACCTCCGAAGGCCAAGTCGCTACACGATAAAAAAAAATACAAAACAACACTTGCATCGTCGCCCAATAGATATAAATATGTCAACCTTAACATTACACTCCATTAATCCTTAAACATTACTCCCAAACCTCTCAACCAGGCCTTACTTTAGGTCTTACTCCCAAACCTAACTTTACAGTATAGAGCGGTTTTCACTTGAGTGTCGACAGTAATTCGCGTTTGCATTGGTTTTGCATTACTACGCTTTGTGATTGGTTTAAAACCATCACGCCACTTTCTCAGCCAATCAGAAATAAAACCAAAACCAATCATGTCTCGCTCGCGCACGTTTTTCCGCGCTTCGTGCCGGCTACATTGCCTCGCGTTTTGATTGGTTTACTGGATTGTCTGTGTTCTTTGTGATTGGCCAGAGTTTGGTTTTGGTTTTACGACACTCATTTGAAAACTGCTCTACTTCCGTAGTCAAGCCTTGGAACAGTGGACATTCATCGTAACATTCGACATTCAACACTCATCTCCCGTAAATCAGGGCACAGCATTCTTTCTAGGCTTAGTAAAAATGTCAAGATAAATGTCGCCTGAATTTTAACAAATATCCAAATTTCCTCGAAATAATCCCGATATTTTGTCTAAAAATATTGTGATAATTGTAACCAATACTGAATTTGACTTAAAAGGAAGAGACGTTATCGTTAATTGTGGTTTTACTAAAGAATTACGGGTTTGTCACAACCTGCGCTTTTTTATGACTGTTAGCAATAAAAACACCAGCGAACTGTATCTTTATTATCAATTCAGTTTGCTGGGCGCTCGTCTGGCATATTTTGGTTTAATGAATGAAGCACGTTAAGTTTGCTGGATGACTCCAAAGACGTACCTTTACTACAGAGTACAATCATGAATTTTATTTTGCGTCAAAGATGCGAAAGATGCCACTCCTTTTCACTCCTTTTATGACGGAACTTCTCGTTTAAGAAATTCAAATGCCAAGGTTATAAATGCTTTGTATGCTTTGCTTTGCCTGTTTAATGGCTGATATTAGTAGTAAAACCACTCATTTTCCTACAGGGGGGAGTATGGCTACTCCCCCCTGGATGCCAGATGCTAGTCCATCGCAGGGTTACCCCCCCCCCCCCAACAGTAAATTCGCCGGTACCCATTTATACACCTGGGTGGAGAGGGGCACTGAGAGAGTAAAGTGTCTTGCCCAAGAACACAACGCAGCGCGCCGGCAAAGTCTCGAACCCGGAGCCGAGCGCGCTAACCATTAGGCCACCGCGCCTCCCACTTTCCTGTAGTAAACAGTTAGACATTTTCGACATTTATTTTTGTAAGTCAATGTAGCTTTCCGTGTTATCTGACTGGTTCATTTCACCAAGAGATATATGTATTATAAATGTTGTTTTTAGAGCAACCAGAGATTATTGTGAAACCCCAAGACCAAGAACTAAAGGTAGATGAGAGCGCTATGCTGAACTGCAAAGCAACTTCAAGGCCACCATCAAAAATATCATGGAGCAAAGACTACTGGTGGAATGCTATCAAAGGAGATGCACGTATTTTTGTTTTATCAAATGGCAGTCTTGTCATTACTAAGCTAAGACCTAAAGATTCTGGATTCTACAGATGTTCCGCAGATCACGATGGAGGCTGGTCTGACAGTGCTGAGGCTAAACTCACTGTAATGGGTAAGCACAACAATTCCAATAATTAGTATCCATGGGCTCAACTTCCACAGCATTTTAAAAAAAAACAATCATTGTTGCTCCAGAGAAGAGACATTTGTGAAAGAAGCCCTAACCTGCGATCGAGTCCCAGCTCATTTTACAACATTGTTGAGTGTTAAAAAGTGCTTGTAATAGGCACTGGAGCTTTTCTGGACTGTGTCACCTATAACCCTGATGTAGGACTTGGGTGGATATGATCATAGGCGTATGGGCACCTTCGGTCCTGGGGGGCGGAGACCTTTTTGCCCGAAAAAAATGGCATGGGTTGAAAGCCGAAAAAAGAGGCATATAAAATAGAAAATAAAACGTGCATCGAAATAGTTGTGTACAAACTTCGCCTGCTTGCTTTAAGTTCTTTAATTAAGGGACGGACCATCAGAAATAACCGGAGGGGGGGTGACTTTTACCAAAAAAAAATTCCTGCAAGGGAAACTTGTCGAAAAAAAAAATCCTGCAAGCGGTTGTGACTGAAAAAAAAAATTCGTGCAACGGAATTACCTGTAAGTGTTGTATGATGGCATCTATAAACGTCCATCAGAATAGCTAAAATAGCGTTTCTGAGGTTCTGAAAATTAAAATTTTCCCGGGGGAGCATGCCCCCGGACCCCTCTAATTTATCATGTACCGAGAGAACAGCATCAGCTCAATCCTATCAACTATTTGGTTGCAAACACACCTGACCCACCCTAACAATCGCGTCCCAGCAGTAAACAGTTAATCAAAAGCACAAACAGTATTACAGTCGAATCCCGATGACTCGAACCTTCAAGGGAAATCGAAAAAGGTTCCGAGATATCGGGAGTTCGAGTTATCGAGGGTAAAATTAGTAAGAAAATGGCCTGAAGGGGAATCGAAAAAGGTTCGAGTTGCTGAGGGTTCGAGTTATCGGGATTCAACTGTATTATCACTTTACAATGCAATTTTGTCTGACATTCTAAAGTGTAGCTGTCATCCTTTTCATCTTTTTTGATGAGGGACCAGGGTAAAAATTTCTAATAAGGGGGGGGGGGGGGGATTATATTTAACAGGCACTATCTATCAAATCCCTTCAGCCCCCCTACCCCATAAAAAATGAACGGTCCCTAAATGTCGCTTAATTCAGAGAACGAATCTGAAAAATGAAACAATAATGCTATTTAATAATGATAATTGTTGCGCAAATCATAGATGCGTTACAAAAAAAGACCTGTATCTTTGGGCGAAAAAAAAAATTCGTGCAAAGCTTGTGCCCCAGAAAAAAAATTCCTGCAGACAAGTAGGCCTTCAAAAAAAATTCCTGCAGACAGTTAGGCCTTCAAAAAAAATTCCTGCACCGAAAATTTTTTACCCCCCCTCCGGTTATTTCTAATGGTCCGTCCCTAATTTCGTGGCGTCGACCGAAGGTGTCAATACACTGAATTCTTTCTCGGAAATTTTTTACTTATTCATTTTAGTTCAGCAAAAATTAAATTAATTTTGGGGAGCCAATTTACATTGTTTTCCCCCCATTTGAAAAAAATAGTAAAGCGTGTAAAACATTCAGGGATGAATGGGTTTTAAAACATTTCGTTGAAAGTTTTAAGCTAGCCCTGAGAACTAAACATCTGAGTCGAAAGCATTAGCTTCATTACATTTAAAACAGCTTTGTTTCAAGGTCTTCCACTAAATCCACCGTGCGTAAACGCTCAAGCTATGGAAACGCTGATTGCAACTGAATCAAACTGTGGCGTCACGCAGAATTTGCGAGAAAAATTGAACATGATTATAGCAATTTGCGACGGGAAACGAAAGCAGATGAATGAGAAATTTGGACTATTGAACCATAAAGTTCGGTATATTTCAATACTTTTCCTGTTGATGTAATTTGTTTTGAACGTAATGTTGACTAAACTTTTCGGCTTATTTTCTTTTTTTCTCTAGGCTTATTGCCCGAATTCCAAGCATTTTGCCCGAAAAATGTTGGCACTGGGGGGCTGCAGCCCCTCTCGCCCCACCCGCCTCGTACGCCTATTTATACCATGCCATAGAAAATACAGCCAATCAGAATACAGGAAAGCCGTTGTATATTCGACGGTATTCAACCCAACCTTCCCATCGTGCGCTGCGATTGTATTCTCGACGAAATTTAGTAAGCGTATTTTCTATGGCATGGTATAAAATAGTTACACAACACTTTCTCGTGGTATACTATGGAATATCCCACTTGTCACTTGTATTTTTTTGGTATACACACTCGCCTAAAGGCTCGTGTGTATACCGAGAAAAATACAAGTGACTCGTGGGATATTCCATAGTATACCACTCGAAAGCGTTGCGTAACTAGTATGTATATGATTTTGTTTTGTGATGGGTGATCTCTGTGTTTGCAAGCATTCTTTGATATCATTGGCATAATATAAATTAAGATTAAATTTACTCTAACAAACTTACATTATAAACACATGTATATATACACATTTATAAACACATGTACATACATGATGTAAGCTTAATGCCCAGGGGGTACTCCAGCTTGTAAATGACGGGGATGATCGAAGGATTTTTTGGGGTTTGAAATTTTCGATTCCGGGATTTTTTTGGGTTGGAAAATTTGGCAAGTATTTTTTGGGTGACTTGATTTAAATAGGGGATTTTTTGGGGTATTAAAAACGAACTAAAGTGCCTTGGCGCGGCTTTGGCATATTTATGGTATGACGAATCATTAAACAAACAAACACGAGCGTTCAATTTATTATAGTTTTCTTTGTGTTATATTATTGCCCTTCCTGGCAATTTAGGGGTAATTTGACAAGGGATTTTTGGGGGGGTTATTTTTTTTCCAGGGATTTTTGGGGGTAACGTCGGAAGACTTAAAGATTTTTTTGGGTCCTGAGCTTTGCCTTCATTCGATCATCCCGTCATTTACAAGCCAGAGTACCCCCCTGGGGGGTACCCCTGTGAGGGGGAATACTTTGAGCAATATCTACCTGTTTCTGGTTAACTTGTTCACACGAGATGAAAACAGTGACATCAACAATGATACTCTTTATAATCCTTCAAGTGTTTGTGTTTAGCTACAAGACGAACACGAAGACTAATTGCATATGCTTTGTGTAATTTTCCATTTTTTCAGCTAAAGTGAAGCTTGCAGGCATTCATAACAACCAAATAAATGCCAACCCTCATAAACCTCAGAAGATCAGATGTGACTTTGAAGGACATGAGCCAATTACAGTGACTTGGAAGAAAGGAGACGGGAGCGCCCCTCTTGACAAACCCCGAGTGAAACAAGACGGTAGCGTATTGTTTTTCGCACATTTTGAGAAGGAAGACGCAGGCCAATACTGGTGCAGGGGCGAAAACGGGTTTAGCAGTGCTGAAAGCTACGTTAACATTACTGTCTTTGGTAAGGAAATCCTTCGATTTGATATAGTAGAATCCCGAATTCTTGAACCCTCAATTTCTTAAACCTCCCGATAACTTGAATCAAAGTCGTTTCCCTTGTGTTTCCTGCACTAAGTCGAACACTACAATTTTAGCCCTGATTTCTGAAAACAATTTTGTTTCTTTTGGAGGCTCAAGATACACTCTATTTATTTTTGTTTTCAGACCCAGGTTGAATATTCTTATTTTTCAGCCGATTTTAGGCTGATAATATTCTTATGAACATTCTTAGATAATACCGTTTGACATTTCCGTTTTAGCATGAATTGCCGTATCAATTGAATGAATTGCCGTATCGTGTTTGGTGTCCAGATCTCTGTCGTGTTTCATTGTGTACGTGTTCCATCGCTTATCGTTGCAGCTAGCAAGGTCAAAGTTTCGCGTCAGACGACGACACTTTGCTGTTTTGGCTTTTAAAAAGCATTCCTCACAGACACATAGTGACGGAAATGAAAATACCTGATTTTGTTTCAACTAAAAACATAATAAACTGAATTGTATTTAAAAATTTTCACTCAAAATTAAATCCTTTTAAAAGCTCAGCCTCGGGTTTATTCTTAAAATATTCTTAAAAATTCGCAAATGTCAGCCTCGATATTCTTATAAACTATATTTTTATTGTAACTTGGCTCTAAGGTTTAGGGAAGTAAAACAAATTAAAGTAACTACATTGAGATTGAGATGAATATCTATTTTCTTCAGTTATTCTTGTGTCTTAGACCCAAGAATAGTTCATTCTAAAAATGCCCTTGTAGGATTTTATCACTGTACAGCTGTACTCTGATGGTAGCATTCAACTTTACATTGTCTTACCTTACATTGTCACATTGTTGATGACAATTTCAGTAATTTTTTCATCCATTTGCAGTATATCCCGCATTTGACTTGCGGCCAAAGAACACAACTGCGCGTGTCAACGACCATCTATGGATCCACTGTAATGCGACAGGGAATCCCAAACCCAAAATCCGTTGGAGTAAGGAACAAAAGAACGGAGACAAACTTGATAAGGACAGGTTCATTCAGCACCCCAATGGAACACTACAAATTAAAAATGTGCGCCTGGAAGATCAGGGCTGGTATTACTGTATTGCTGCAAACCATGCCGAAATGAAACATAGCAAGTTCAGTCTTGTAGTACAGAGTAAGTTGAGATAAGCCACTACCTTCCATGTCGGCTTAAAAGCAGCGACAAGACCGCTTGACTCCTGTACAGAATGCTGTTTTTGAACAGTACCAATACCCTTAACCCGCGCCCTTCGCCACAACACAGAACCTATGAAAATATTACAAATTGAGTCCAATCCTCAATATCCTCTTATGCTCGTACGCAATGTGACAGCTAATATAGGGACCCCAGGGGGGTACTCCGGGATCAAAGTGACGGGGTTTATCGAATGGAGGCAAAACTCAGGACCCAAAAAAATCCCTAAGTCTCCCGACATTACGCAAAAAAATCCCTGGACCAAAAAAAAAAAACGCCCAAAAAAATCCCTAGTCAAATTACCCCTAAATTGCCAAGGCCGCGCCAAGGCACTTTAGTTTGAATTTAATACCCAAAAAAATCCCCTATTTAAATCAAGCCACCCAAAAAAATAACTGCCAAATTCTCCTACCCAAAAAAATCCCGGAATCGAAAATTTCGACCCCAAAAAAATCCTTCGCACATCCCCGTCACTTGGATCCCGGAGTACCCCCCCTGGGATAGGGACTACTTTATTTGAGGGTCCTGAAAAGGGGGGAGGGTATAAATCCCATTTATTTCCCAGCCCAAAATGTTGTGCCCACCTCCTATTTCTCAGGATTTTTGGGGGTTTGAAATTTTCGATTCCGGGATTTTTTTGGGTTGGAAAATTTGGCAAGTATTTTTTGGGTGACTTGATTTAAATAGGGGATTTTTGGGTATTAAAAACGAACTTAAGTGCCTTGGTGCGGCTTTTATGGTATGACGAATAAACAAACAAACACGAGAGTTCAATTTTTTATGGTTTTCTTTGTGTTATATTATTGCCCTTCCTGGCAATTTAGGGGTAATTTGACAAGGGATTTTTTGGGGGGTTGTTTTTGGTCCAGGGATTTTTGGGGGTAACGTCGGAAGACTTAAGGATTTTTTGGGTCCTGAGCTTTGCCTTCATTCGATCATCCCTGTCATTTACAAGCCAGAATACCCCCCTGGGGCTTAATGCCAAGTGGCTAGTTGTGACGGGAAATACTTTGAGCAATATCTACCTGTTTCTGGTTAACTTGTTCATAAGAGATGAAAACAGTTACATCAACAATGATACTCTTTATAATCCTTCAAGTTTTTGTGTTTAGCTACAAGACGAACACGAAGACTTACTGCATGTGCTTTGTGTAATTTTCCATTTTCCCAGCTAAAGTAAAGCTGGCAGGCTTTCATAACAACCAAATAAATGCCAACCTCCATAAACCTCAGAAGATTAAATGTGACTTTGAAGGACATGAGCCAATTACAGTGACGTGGAAGAAAGGAGATGGAAGTGCTCCTCTTGACAAACCACGAGTGAAACAAGACGGTAGAATATTGTTTTTCGCACATTTTGAGAAGGAAGACGCAGGCCAATACTGGTGCAAGGGTGAAAACTGGTTTAGCAGTGCTGAAGCCTACGTTAATGTTACTGCCTTTGGTAAGGAAATCCTTCGATTTGATATAGTAGAATCCCGAATTCTTGAACCCTCAATTTCTTAAACTTCCCAATGCCGGGAGGGGGGGGGGATACTCCCTATAATGGCCTATACGGGGAGGCTCCGCCCGCAAGGGGTACCTTTTTCAGGCTTCAGGTATATAAAAGGGTAGGGATTTCACAAGTTTAGGTATACGAAAGGTATGGAAATCTGTCATTTAGGTTTTAAAAAGGACCTTTAACTAAAATATTTCGAACAGATGCAATTTATGGCTGTATTATTTTAATTTAAAAAACGCTACTTGAAAATGAGAAGAAAACGTCTTGTTATACGTTTATGCCATGTCTTTCAGGTATATGAAAGGGGTACCTTTTAATAATTTAATAATAATTTATACATTTATACATTTATATAGCGCTACAACTATAAATATTCTAAAGCGCTGTTTACTATATGTAAAAATAATATAAAAATATAAAAATTAGAATAAACCTACATACAAATCAAACTAGAAACAGTGTGATTGAAAAGTTAAAACGCTTAAACGCAAAATGTTTTCTTAAAAAGGAAAGTCTTTTTTAAGTAAAAGGTATACGAAAGGGATTCAATTTCTGTCAAAATGGAATATTAAAGTGTAAGGGGTGAGAGCTCGGGGCGGAGCCTCCCCGTATAAAACTTTTTTGAGTACCCCCCCCCCCCCCTGTAATGAAATCAGTACATTAACTGTTAATTATGTACGTATAATTAACCATTTCTCTACGTCACTAATCACTTGCTGTAAGTCTGGACTGAATGAATAAACACCATAAAACGTAAACAGTTCAGTCTGATCGATTTCTCTAAAACTGGTGCCGAGACCCGCATTAAAATGTCAAAGAAAGAACTAAAACACAACAGGGCAGTCAGAGGGGCATACAAAGGTCATTGTAACCAAGACATCAAACGCGCGGAACGTCTTTTGACCGATACTGAAGGCGGCATAAACATCACAGAACTGAAAGCAATTGGAGAACGTCTCTCAAGGAGATTGGACGAAATCAAGGCTATGGATACCGCGATCTTGAACGCATTGCAAACAGACGAAGAGATAAGCGAAGAAACCGAGCAAGCATTGACGTTCCAGGACGACATCCATTATTGGATAGTAAAAATTAAAGAATTTGTCACAGACGGGTACCATCCGGTGAGTACGTTCCAAAACAAAACAACACCTAGAGCTCACACTGCTCACATCAACCTTCCAAAACTACAAATCCACCCCTTTGATGGAAACCCACTTGCATGGCTAACGTTTTGGGATAGTTATAGTAACGCAGTGCACAATAATCAGGAACTGAACAATATTGACAAAATGAACAATTTGAAAGGTCTGATAACCTGCAACGCAGCGCGCGCAATTTCAAGGCTTCCAATGACATCACAAAACTATGAAAAAGCCATTGAAATACTTAAAGAACGTTTTGGAAGGAACCAAGTTCTAATCAACGCGCACATGGAATCGCTTTCAAAAATCAGCGCGCCCTCAGCTGATGTGCAGCAATTACGACAATTTTATGATAGCTGCGAGAGCAACATTCGTGCCTTAGAAACGCTAGGAGTCCAGACAGACTCATATGGAAGCCTGTTAATCCCAATACTACTAAAGAAATTACCGGAACAATTACGTTGTACAATATTCAGAACAAATCCTCGGGCAGATTGTTCCCTAAATGATCTACGAACAGCGCTTTGCCATGAAGTAGACACAAGGGAAAAGAGTCAACTTACGCAGGAAAATGATACAAGCTCAGTCGTTGACGACGTTCTCGTACCCACAGTTGGCGCATAAGTCACAAACACTCAACCACGCCAAATACACCCGGCTCCGAAAAGCCCCAATACGAACAGAAAATTTCAGCTAAAACCATGCATATATTGCGACGGTAAACACCGTCACGACAAATGCTCGAAAGTAAAGACAACAAAGGAAAGGAAAACCATATTGACACAGAAAAATAAATGCCTTAACTGCCTCCGATCAGGCCACACAAGATATCAATGTCAATCAAGATTTAGATGTCTAAATTGCGGACTAAAACACCATACGTCGATCTGTGAACCAAGCGAGCCAAATCGAGATTCAAGCAAAAGACACGAAAAACAAGAAGACCCACAAAACAGCAAAAACGTCACCTCTGCAATGACAACCTTAGCAAGTACAACGATACATACAAACACACTAATGCAAACTGCACTGGTCACAGCAAGCGGACCAACCACGAGATGCCAAGCACGCATCCTTATCGATACCGGATCGCAAAAGACATTCATTACGCAATGCCTGAAGAATAAGCTACAGTTGAAAGCTGCTCAAAACGAGATATTAGACGTAACCACATTTGGTTCCACCAAAGGTACTCTAAAGTCCTACGAAGTCGTGACACTTACCTTAAACGCAGTAAATAAAGATGTCAAAATAACAGTCTTAGTCACGCCCATCATCTGCCCACCACTCTCAAGCACGCAACATATGGAAATTCCTGTTGAATTCAAAGCTCTCGCTTTCGCCGATCCACTGAACGCGAAAGGTGATCGCACAATAGATATACTCATAGGAAACGACCACTACGCCCAGGTCATTCTGGGAAACACAAAGTAATCACAAGATGAGAGATGGATGGCTACACAAAGCAAGTTTGGATGGCTCCTCTCAGGACCGGTACCCAACAATGAATTCAGTACAGAAACTACACTCAACACATTATGTCAAATGATTGATGCACAGCCCACAAGAAACGATGACCTCAACGAAACTCTCACTAAGTTCTGGGAGATAAGCAAAATCCCAGACGAGTGCAACGACACAGAGGTAACAGGAGTCCAGAAACATTTTCAAGATACTATTGAATTCAACAAAGTTATCGGCAGGTATAATGTAATGCTCCCATGGAAGGACAACAAGCAAAACCTACCAACAAACTTCCCACTGGCGAGAAAAAGACTAAGCAACCTGCAACATATCCTAAAAGGAAAACACCCAGAGCTTATTCACAAATACAACGAACAACTGCTCGATCAACTCAAGAGAGGATTTATAGAACAAGTCCTCGACCCGAACATACATCAAGGAGTCATGCACTACATGCCCCATTTTCCAGTCTTCAAAGAAAGCAACACAACAGCTATGAGAATCGTTTACGACGCTTCAGCAAAGATATCCTCGAAGGCATTAAGCCTCAACGATTGCCTTCATACAGGACCTAACCTCAAACAAAGACTACAAAATATGTTACTCACCTTCCGATCACACAAGATAGCCTTCACGGCAGATATCGAAAAGGCGTTCCTACAAATAGAGCTCAACACTCAAGACAGGGTTGCTACGAGATTTCTTTGGCTAAAAGATAAAGACAAATCAGCGAATAATCCAGACAATTTAGTTGTCTACAGATTCTGCTGCGTACTTTTTGGAGCCGCTCCGTCTCCATACTTACTAAATGCTACAATACAGCATCACCTTGCCAAACAAGACGACTGGATATCAGAAGACTTACAACGATCGATTTACATGGACAACGTTGTCACGGGAACAGACACTGAACCTGAAGCCTTACAGTATTACACATCATCGAGAAACTACTTCCAAGGGGCGGGTATGAATTTACGGCAATGGACCAGCAACTCCCCTACCTTAAACCGTCAAGCTCATGACGATGGAGTATACGCAGAACCAATGGTCAAAGTCCTTGGCCTCAATTGGAACACAAAGACAGATACTTTGTCACTTTCATTAGCGAAACTGATCAAGCAAACAAACAGCATAGAAAAAGTCTCCAAAAGATCAGTATTAAGCTTATCCTCAAAACTATACGACCCCTTGGGATTTGTGGAACCAGTGACAGTAAAAGCGAAAATAATGATGCAGGAACTATGGAAACAAAACCTAAAATGGGACGAAGAACTTGCTGGAAGTTTTAAGGAGAACTGGGTGAAATGGCTGAATGAACTACAAAATCTGACCCCACTGGGAATACCCAGACAATACTTCAATAATGATGGCGGGAAAGTTCAACTACACGTGTTCTGTGACAGCAGCCAGCTGGCATACGGAGCAGTGGCCTATCTGAGAGGAACCACACCCAAAAGTGAGACAAAATGTACATTCACAATGTCCAAAAGTAAAGTAGCGCCCATAAAACCACAAACAATGCCACGATTAGAACTACTTGCAGCAGTGCTTGGAGCAGAGTTATCTAAATACCTATCAAATACTACACTTTCAAAGTTCCATACATCCGAAATTATATTGTGGAGTGACTCACAAATTGTGTTATCATGGATAACTTCATCAAAGCCTCTACGACAACAGTTTATCCAACATCGAGTACAACGGATTAGAGACATTACCTCACAGAGTACGTGGAGGTACTGCCCGACCTCTTGCAACCCTGCAGACCTCATTACCAGACGCTAATGCCTTTATATCTAAGCAGCAGATTTGGAACCAAGGACCGGCGTGGCTTATGAAGCCAACACGGGAATGGCCAACAGTCACCGACAACCAATTACAAGAAAACACAGAAAATTATACAGAGACCCAAGCAATAAGCATTAATGTCGCAAGCACACAAAAGAGCCCAAATTTACTGAACGTCATCGATATCACCAAATACAGTACCCTGAACAAGACGCTACGAGTTACCGCGCTCGTTATCCATTTCACCAGAAAACTGAGAGAGAAAACAAAGTCTAACACAATTACTGCCATAGACATGAAACACGCTCGCAACGCTCTACTCCAATCTGTACAACAATTTTACTATGGAGAGATCCTATCGAAAATAAAAGACAAAGGTAAAGGCAAACGGTCAGCAATAATACACCAGCTTGGCCTTTATTTAGACGATGATGGCTTGTTGCGATGTCGCGGAAGACTACAATACGCACAGCTACCACACAACACCAAGTTTCCAATATTGATACCGAAGGAGAGTCACTTGTCAACCCTTATTGTTAGAGCAACACACTCTATAGTTTTGCACGGTGGCGTACGTGAAACCTTAACAGAACTTAGGCAATCGTATTGGATGCCTAAAGGCAGGTAGCTAGTAAAGAGGGAAATAAGGAAGTGTGTGACCTGTAGAAAGGTAGAAGGACCACCATTTCGCTCGGTTAGCTCTCCTCCATTACCAGATATAAGAGTCACAGGGTCCCAACCCTTTCAAGTAACGGGAATTGACTATGCCGGACAATTATACGTGCGTAACGCCAATAAAGAAGCCAAACGAAGGCTAAAAAAGATGATTGGAAACACGTCACTGAATGCAATAGAATTACAGACCATACTCACAGAAATCGAAGCTACACTTAACAGTCGCCCACTTACTTATCCATACACAGACATCAACGACGGTCCACCTCTTACCCCATCCCATTTCCTCTGTGGACACAGACTTCTAACACTCCCAGATACAGAGGAGAACTTGGACTACATCCCTCATGAGTCGGCCAAAGAATTCAGGGAACAACATTCATCCCAGAAGAATAAAAACATATCGGGAGAGCCAGTAGCTCGCGGTAAAGTTGTGTTGATACATGACGAAACACCGCGAAATCAATGGAAACAAGAACATTGAGAAGCTTGAGAAGCTTAAAATCGGGCGCTTTGCCTTGAAAGGCAGGGTTCAGTACAGCAGAAACCACGAAGCAGTTACTTAAGTAGCACTCAGTCCGACTGTGTTTGTGTAAGTCACAGGGCTTGCATGAGCTGTATTAGTGTGCATAATATAATATCTAGAACGTTGTCGAGATTGCATTATTACTTAATGACATGATGGTTTCAATTTATAAATGTATTTCACACAATACAAATAAACGATTGAAGTAGACGACTAGAAAATGTAAAGTTTTAAGACTTAGCAAAGTGCAGTGTATTGGTAATACTGTAAGGTGCGGTTTCACCTGAAGGTCGTGTGCTTTTCGGTATTTTCCAGCCATTGCACTTTGATGGGACAGTACTACAACTGTTTACCGGGGAACTACTATTGTCAAGAAAATGATCACAACTTGTTGATGAATGATTGAACATTTGTTTCATACCATTACTGTAATAGCAATTGATGAAGGCTTTATGAAATCGTAACTTGATCGCATTGCAAGTTTTCCGCGCTTCACGCTCGCCCTCGCACTTCGCGCTCGCTGTATCGCGCTTCACGCGCCCGCAAAATAAACCACCTGTTCTGGGCACAAGTTGTCAGAACATGACTATTCGGTCCCAGACCTCGTCTCTATCTCCCGCCCCCCACCTCTTAATTGTTATCAAACGTGACTCTTTTTAGGCCCAATTCATCCCCTACCTCCATCCCCCACAATGGGCGTCTCAGATTCTAATCGCTGATCCCACGCGCCAAAAATTCCGAGAGATCCCTGAAATACCTCTCACTAATTGCTGCTCAGCTACGAATTTTCATATGCATCTCTGTAGACCTACATGACCGCCGGTTTAACCAAAAAAGAATTCAGCCTGCATAGAAAGACTTCGTGTTTAGGGACTTGCAGACGTTTTTGTTTATACTAAAACTCCCCGGCATACTGTATTTCGTGGACTGGACTGGACTGGACTGGACTAGTAAAACGCGGACTAGTAAAACGCGGACTTGTAAAACGCCTCTAGACACTTCCTTGGCCACAATCATCTTACGGCTCTCTTCAATACATAATGTCTCAAAAAAATAGTAACCTCAGAAAGAAGTCAGAAGCAAATAAGGTCGAAAGACCGAATTTGAACATATAACGGCAAATGTTCTAATGTCACGAACGTAGGAGTCGTGTAGGCCCGTCACCTTTATTTACCACATACTGCCCCCAAATTAAAACAGTACCCTCAGAAAGAAGTCAGAAGCAAATAAGGTCGAAAGACCGAATTTAAACATTCAACGGCAAATATTCTAATGTCACGAACGTAGGAGTCGTGTAGGCCCGTCACCTTTATTTACGATTGACTGTTGATTTCTGGACGGGCCCCGTTCTACCTCGTGCGAGCAATACAAACGACTGCACTCAACAGACGTCAAGTAGTGGAAAGAAAGAAACATATGCACACAACTCATAGCATCAATCCCGTTGTTTTAGTAGGGGTTTGCAGAACGAACATGTGCTATACTGCAAAAACATCTCCACGCTTAAACAGACCATAGAGTGCTCAAAAAAGCTAGAAATATGCCGTCGAAGAAACACACAAAAGCTTCAAACACAAATTGTTTCGCTCGCTAAACCGTTTAGTTTTATCCGATTTACAAGCGCTTGTTTTACAAGTCCGTGCTTAACAAGCCCTCGTTTTACAAGTCCGCGTTTTACAAGTCCGCGTTTTACTAGTCCGCGTTTTACAAGTCCGCGTTTTACTAGTCCGCGTTTTACTAGTCCGCCTTTTACAAGTCCGCGTTTTACAAGTCCGCGTTTTACTAGTCCGCGTTTTACAAGTCCGCGTTTTACTAGTCCGCGTTATACTAGTCCGCGTTTTACAAGTCCGCGTTTTACTAGTCCGCGTTTTACTAGTCCAGTCCAGTCCTCGAAATACAGTATGCCAAAACTCCCCGCCCTCTAAAGATAAGTCCTTGACGGTTCTTGTCGTTTTTCGGTGCCTATTCATCTTCGGCATCTTTCTCATCCACCTCTCGTTCTGTCCTGTGTCTGTCATCACACGAAAGAAAAGCTGATTCTCAAAAAATCTGCCACAAAAGGAAATTGACAAAAACAATATGAAAACCATATATCGAAAGTTTCTTATTCTAAAATTTTATCATACGTCTTAATTCAGAGCTACAAAGAAGTTCCTCCTTTTATTTTTTTGAGTTATTGATACTGTTCTTACAGTACCTCTTTCCACTAGCGAAATTTTACAAAATTCCTTCGCCGCGAAAAGGTAGCGCGAATCCAGAACAGACTCCAATCGAGAGTGGGTTAATTCTAGATTACTATTAATTAACTATTACAACATTCATTTTTAAAATAGTTTCCCAAGCCGACTAAGCTAACTAAACGTCGAGTGTATCTTTCAGTAAACAAAACATGCCGTTATGACGCCGGAAATCCAGCTCACGCATACTATACCCCGTGACTCACGCAAACCTCCGACTTACGTGCTACTACAGTCATTCCTTTCTAAACATTTTTTTTTGACCACCACCGTACCTTTCTACCCAAAAAACTCATGAAACCGCCCGGTTTTAACCTGTTTTAACCTTTCAAAAATTAGAGCGTTCGAAACTAAATAAGATCCGTAATCACAAACAACATACAGCCGTTTACCAGCACTCTTTAAAACTCCTGAAACCCTTCAAAATCAGGCAAAATAAATCTTTGAAATAACCTTTATCAATGTTTCTTATTTTTTATTCAGTTCTATAAAATGCCTTTCATACACTACTGTCAAACAAAAATTTCAATTTCCTCAAGTTTCAAGACAAAAGAATAACAAATATTTCGTGCACAATGTAATTTGATTAAGCCAATATTATCACGTCTAAAAATACTTCAAGCAATTCAGTGAAAACCCGTTTTTTTTTCGTATCAACGAAAACCACTTTCGAATAATCAATACATGAAAATAACAATAAGATCAAAAGGAAGAAAGGAACCTTTCTAATTATTTGAAGACTTTCAAAGCCGTGATATTATGCATCCAATCCGCGATAAAATTTAATTACAACAAAATCCAGGTTCTCATTTTGAAGTCCATTTTTTTCAGTTGATACCTTAATCCAACTTGTGAAAAATTCCATTCAAGTTCCTATTAATACTGTACATTCCCAATGTTTTGCTCAGGTCTTCAGAAGCGTCTTACTAACCAAATCTAAAATAATTCCAAAACATGCTGTACAAACATTCTACTCTTTGTGACAAACGACTTGACGACCAATTGTTCAGAAATGAAAATCGACACAGTTCTTGCTAAATAAAAAAAAAAGTTCTACGGCGGAGTCAGGCTCAAAAAATATACCGCAAGATCACACCCCCATTCATAGTCAGAAACCAGTAAACCATCTAGTTTGCTAAAAAAAACACTGCGTGACATCAATGACGTTACCTTTTTCATTTACAAAAATAACTTTAACTTGTCAAAGTAAGTGCAATTTCACAATGGTGAATATCAGTACAGTATGGGGCCCAGTTCTCGGCCGGGTCCAGTTCTCGGCCACTTTGTGTTTAACGCGTTTTTTCACACTCCAGTTGAATTAAAAAAAAGAGGTATTTCCTTCAAACGATAGACTGATTCATGTGCTTTAAGTATCTTGAGTTTGATCGTTCAATTCGATATAGAAAGCTCACACGTCGAGTTTACGCGGAGGTAGGTGAATTTGCATTCCCGAAAAATTTGTTTGTTTACGGCTCCTTAAAATTCATGGATGTAGTTAAATTCGTATTTTATCCAAAAGCCCCCACCATACGAGCTAATTTTTGGCGTGTGAAACGTAGAATAATTCAGCTTTCTGCTTTGGTTAACTTTTCGTTGAACCGTTGTATTTTTTGGTCTTAATTTACTTCGAAATTTTTTCTTGCGACGTTTGCGTATTTGCCAGTTCTCGGCCACCCTGCTCGCTATCACAGCTTAGCGCTTGGTTTTTAATATAATTTCATCTGCTGCTGCCAGAATGAAAGAAATAAATGTTTTAAAACTAAAGTTCAATCTTATCTCTAAGTTTTGAGCTGACTCTTGTCTTGTCTATTATTTCTACAACACCTAAATCTTTCAAGACCTTTTCACTGCAAAATAAACCATCTAAATGCACGGGTCACACAATGCGGTTTTGCCAGAACCTGCACATAGGCAACTAGGCGCGTTAAAATCCTTCTTTTCTAAAGTAAAACAAAGCCTCATAAAAATAATTTGGGATCGATATAACATAAATAGGTTTACAGAGTGATTTTATGACTGTGAAAATTAATTGAGCATTTTTTTTACAGATAATTACGCACAAGCTTTTTAGTGGCCGAGAACTGGGCCAAGGTGGCCGAGAACTGGGCCCACAAATGGAGCTTTTATTTTTATTATTGCTCGGGCAAATTAATTTTTGACCGGTCGATAGCTTTACACCAAAAAGCTGAATAATGTAGCTAGCTCTGGGAGAAATTTCAAGTTCCTGCGGTTCTTCTGAGGTAAGAAATACAAGTTTACGTCAAAAGTGGCCGAGAACTGGGCCCCATACTGTACTTTGCCCATGGATGTAGTTAAATTCGTATTTTATCCAAAAGCCCCCACCATACGAGCTAATTTTTGGCATGTGAAACGTAGAATAATTCAGCTTTCTGCTTTAGTTAACTTTTCGTTGAACCGTTGTATTTTTTGGTCTTAATTTACTTCGAAATTTTTTCTTTCGACGTTTGCGTATTTGCCAGTTCTCGGCCACCCTGCTCGCTATCACAGCTTAGCGCTTGGTTTTTAATATAATTTCATCTGCTGCTGCCAGAATGAAAGAAATAAATGTTTTAAAAATAAAGTTCAATCTTATCTCTAAGTTTTGAGCTGACTCTTGTCTTGTCTATAAGGAGGACTACGCTCTAGGACGACCAAAGGGTAAACTATAAATCGGCCACGCCCGATTAACTAGGAGTCATCATTCAACTACATCAAGGGAAGGATGAGTTGGTACGCTCTGTCACCCTAAGAACAGCAAAAGGAAATCTTTTATCGAGACCTATTGAGAAGCTTTATCCACTTGAGGTGTTAACCGAGGAAGACCTACAAGACTCTAAAGAAAACATCAAGAGCCCTGAAGAAATAAGGTCGACAAGCGAAAAACGAACACAGCGAGCTGCCGCTCAAAGGGCTGCAGTAAAAATAAATGAACTTTCTAAACTTAATGAACTTTAAAACTAAATACTAATACTTTATAATTGTCGATGATCAACATTTTATTGCTGGCCCGGGAGGGTGTAATGAAATCAGTACATTAACTGTTAATTATGTACGTATAATTAACCATTTCTCTACGTCACTAATCACTTGCTGTAAGTCTGGACTGAATGAATAAACACCATAAAACGTAAACAGTTCAGTCTGATCGGTTTTTTCTAAAACCCCCCCGGGCTCCCGATAACTTGAATCAAAGTCGTTTCCCTTGTGTTTCCTGCACTAAGTCGAACACTACAATTTTAGCCCTGATTTCTGAAAACAATTTTGTTTCTTTTGGAGGCTCAAGATACACTCTATTTATTTTTGTTTTCAGACCCAGGTTGAATATTCTTATTTTTCAGCCGATTTTAGGCTGATAATATTCTTATGAACATTCTTAGATAATACCGTTTGACATTTCCGTATTTCCGTTTTAGCATGTCACAGTGGGGTATCAATTACGTGTTTGGTGTCCAGGGCCCGGTTGTTCAAAGCACGATTAAGCTAATCCAGGATTAGCGTGAAATTCGATTTTAATTTTATATAATTTCGTTGAGGTTTTCTGTTAATATTTTCTGTCCCACAGTTTTGACATGGACCAATCTCAAACTTTACAAAATATTAGCTTTGGAAAACCCTTTAAAACAAGAGAAATTAAAATCTTGATCATCTTTTAATCCTGGGTTAGCGTTAATCGTCTTTCGAACAACCCGGCCCAGATCTCTGTCGTGTTTCATTGTGTACGTGTTCCATCGCTTTTCGTTGCAGCTAGCAAGGTCAAAATTTTGCGTCAGACGACAACACTTTGCTGTTTTGGCTTTTAAAAAGTATTCCTCACAGACACATAGTGACGGAAATGAAAATACCTGATTTTGTTTCAACTAAAAACATATTATATTATATTTATTTAAAAATTTTCACTCAAAATACTATTCTTTTCAAAAGCTCAGCCTCGGGTTTATTCTTAAAATATTCTTAAAAATTTGCAAATTTCAGCCTCGATATTCTTTTAAACTATATTTTTATTGTAACTTGGCTCTAAGGTTTAGGGAAGTAAAACAAATTAAAGTAACTACATTGAGATTGAGATGAATATCTATTTTCTTCAGTTATTCTTGTGTCTTAGACCCAGGAATAGTTCATTCTAAAACTAGGGTTTTATCACTGTACAGCTGTACTCTGATGGTAGCATTCAACTTTACATTGTCTTACCTTACATTGTCACATTGTTGATGACAATTTCAGTAATTTTTTCATCCATTTGCAGTATATCCCGCATTTGACTTGCGGCCAAAGAACACAACTGCGCATGTCAACGACCATCTATGGATCCACTGTAATGCGACAGGGAATCCCAAACCCAAAATCAGTTGGAGTAAAGGAAGAACAGAACGGAGACAAACTTGATAAGGACAGGTTCATTCAGCACCCCAATGGAACACTACAAATTAAAAATGTGCGCCTGGAAGATCAGGGCCGGTATTACTGTATTGCTGCAAACCATGCCGAAATGAAATGGAGCAAGTTCAGTCTTGTAGTACAGAGTAAGTTGAGATAAGCCACTACCTTCCATGTCGGCTTAAAAGCAGCGACAAGACAGCTTGACTCCTGTACAGAATGCTGTTTTTGAAAAGTACCAATACCCTTAACCCCTGCCCTTCGCCACAACACAGAACCAATGAAAACATCACAAATCGAGTTCAATCCTCAATATCCTCTTATGCTCGTATTTGAGGGTCCTGAAAAGGGGGGAGGGTATAAATCCCATTTATTTCCCAGCCCAAAATGTTGTGGCCAACTCCCATTTCTCAGCCTATTTTTTCCTGCATCCTAGTTCCATTCCCGTTTTTTGTTTGTGATTCCCGGTCCCAGTGACCCAAATCCAATTTTCCCAAAATAATATTAGCTTTTCTGGAGAGGTTTTTGTTTCTTTCTGGATAATATTTACTGTAACAGTGAATTTTTTACTGTTAGTGTTAAAATGTCTGAAATTTGACTGTTTCATGTTACAGAGCCAAACAACTAAGTGTTTAGTGTTATCGAGGTACCCCATTCAGACTCTCAAGAACTGCTCATTATTACAAACTGAAATGTGCATCATGCAATAAGAAAACCATTGTTATATGTTATATAAAACCTTCCCTTAATTATTAGGTTTATTTACATTTACAAATGTATTTACGTTTATTTTTGTGTTTTCATTCAAATTAAATACAACTGAGCAAAATAAAAATGTTCTTTATCGACTCAGCCTGAGGAATGTTCTAATACGTTCTTAATTTTTTTGTTAATTTCAGCCTCAACGTTCTTATTAAAAGGTTCTTATATACAGTAATTTTAGGAAGTGATTAATTCTTTCCAGCAAAGGTGCGGGCAAAAGCGCATGCCTAGTCAAGCATAGGCGTACGGGCCGGGGGGGGCTGGGGGGGCTGCAGCCCCCCCAAATTTTGGGCAACTCAGATTTTTTGGGCAGCAAGAGAAATTTGGGCAAAGCCAGTTTTTCAAGTAGTTTTCTTTTTTTTTTTTTGAAAAGATAGATATTTTTTATTTTAACCTGAAGTCGGCGTGATTATTATTTTCTTGACAATGTGAGACCAGATTCACTAACAAGATTTACCCAAGATTCCTTATTTCGAGAGGCGCTGATATCTTCGTAACTGTAGGACGTAAATTTCCGGCGGCCACCATTTCAAGTAGGGACGTCAGTGAGAATCGATACATTCAGAAAGAACGTGGAATCTAGCGAGATCTTAAATCTAAAGAACCAGTGAATGGACAGCTTGATGAATGCACCAAAGAAGCGTTGCTTGTACGTGGAAGCCAGCAGTTATTATCAACTTCCTTTTCTAAACGTTATAACAAATAAATTCATATTTCCTTTAATAATGGACACAATGATGGTCACTCAATACGACCCTGATAAAGAAAGCTTCTCCCGCGTTGCTAAATTTTACAAAATCGACGGCGAGATTCTGAAAGCCGAGCAGAAAATGTACGCGAGTTTTCGTCGTTTGCGCGGATTAGGCTACATGAGTGTTTCAGAAATGCTGGAGACAATGCGCGAGAATGTTCTATTTGATGTCTGAATGTCTCCAAAGTTTTCTTATGTGGTACATATCCTCGCAGTGCATGATACTTGCTACATCGTGTTCTGCAGAAAGATCATTGTGTGCATTGCGCAGATTGAAAACTTACCTCAACAGCACCATGGGGCAACAACGTGTCAGGAACATCGCACTTATTAACATTGAAAGGGCATATGCCAAATCTGTAGTCAACCATGAAAAGATCGTATCATTGAAATCTTCGGCCATCGAAATGGCAGATAACTATTCAGTCTTTAAGGTGATTTATGAGCTCATATGATAAATTCATATGCAAGAACTGCACGAGAATATTTTTTCTTCATATGTAGGCCTTTTTTTAGCTTATATTAGTGCATCACAGGACCCTCGTTTCTTCTCGACTTTTTCGTAAAAATTTGGGCAACTTGCGATAATTTTTTGGGCAAATGGTTCACCGCCCCCCCTGGCAAAAAATTGCCCGTACGCCTATGTAGTCAAGTGTAATCCTATTCATGCTAACCTCAAAAAAATGCTCAAAATGGGTGGGACTGGGTTGGGAAAGCTTTCTGTATTGGAGCCAATCTCGAGCCCAGAGTGACCCCCGACTCCGCGATCCGTCAGCGGTTGGTCAGCGGTAGGGTCGCCGGGACTCCGTCCCGTACCGCTGACCGACTGAACGGGCTCTGGGCTCGGGATTGTATTGGAGCTGGATAAAACGAGGCCTGCAACCACCTGGCCTGCCGTGATTTAAATAATTGATTTCCATAGGCCCCGTATGTAAAACCAAATTGATTGCAAGGCTGGTACAACGGCAGGAGGGCAAGATTTATTGGCCAATATTTCAACTAGCAGAGCTAGTCTTCTTCAGGGCCAGTACTATAATATAAGGAAAATAACGGCTCTAAAATTTGAATTTGGATAATACAGTGTTGGTTAATGTTTAACTAATACAGGCTATATAAAGATATACGGTGACAAGATATATAATAATAATAATAAAATTGAAAAAACCAAAAATGATGAAATTGTCAATGTTCATTTCTACGGTTAATACCATTAGGCACGAACAATCCCAGACACGCTAACGCTTCAGCAGCAGTACCTACGCATTTTAATCTACCTGATCACTCTATCCAAGACATGACACTCATTCCTTTGGAACTCCAACCGACAAATAATGCATCCCGCAGAAAGGCTAGAGAGGCCTACCTGATACACAGAGGCCAAACACTTCCGCCTAATGGTATTAACCGTAGAAATGAACATTGACAATTTCATCATTTTTGGTTTTTTCAATTTTATTATTATTATTATATATCTTGTCACCGTATATCTTTATATAGCCTGTATTAGTTAAACATTAACCAACACTGTATTATCCAAATTCAAATTTTAGAGCCGTTATTTTCCTTATATTATAGTACTGGCCCTGAAGAAGACTAGCTCTGCTAGTTGAAATATTGGCCAATAAATCTTGCCCTCCTGCCGTTGTACCAGCCTTGCAATCAATTTGGTTTTATAAGCACTTAGAGTGACGTCTGGTACGAGCATTTCTTGAACAAGAGATCCGGCAGCAGAGAAGCCAAGCAGTTTTTTCTTCGTTGCGTGGTCCCCTGCATCCAAACTGTTCCCGTATGTAGCCAGACCCTGGCTACTTAAATATTAACTAGCGCTGCAATCAGCATAATTAAAATCATTTATTCGCTGGGGAATATATTTACTATTAAAAATAGAGGCACTTCTAACTTAGAACGCTATATTATGGTCAAATGGTCATTTTTTTTGCGAGATCTATCAAGAGATTTACTAGCAGTAATCCGTCGAATTGAGTTAGGCTTAAGATGGGATCAAAATTTTCGTTTCATATCACTGTCATATCGATAGTTTGCGCCTTTGAAGTCGTTTGCTAGAATTAATTTCGTTGCTATGGACAAGTAATGGGCTTCTAGTCACAGTACCTTATTGGTACCAAGGGGCTGTGTCACGGTTGAGTTATACAGTAGAATCCCGGTAACTCGAACTCAAATAACTCGAACAACCCCGCTAACTCGAACTATCTTCCATTTCCCTTGTACCCACTTTCCAGTCGTCATTTTTACTCGGTTAACTCGAAAACCCCGCTAACTCGAACTGTTTTTCGTTTCCCTTCAGAGTTCGAGTAACTGGGGTTCAACTGTATTATGTTTTGCCAAATACTTGCTATCAAACTTAATGATCGCAAATAAATTACTTCTATGGATCTAAATGACAAAACCATAGCTTCATTGCAATCAAATGTGTCTCACGGGCGTTATAATTTAAAGATACAAGCAAACGAGATTTACTTTGAAAACTGTTCAGCCCAACAATATTTCAAAAACCCATATCGCAATCCGTTTCAATCTTCGTCACTTTTGCCCATCCGTTCCTTCTTTTGTATTTGCTGTGTTATTGAAATGTTCCCTCGCTGTTTTAAGAAGTTACTTTCTATATTTCACCGAATTCGATGGTCATGTCCCATACCTAAATTTGGCTGAAATCCGTGACACAGTCCCTTTAATCAGGGTAGCAAAGGGAAGAGGGGGGCCATGTGATCCTGTTTCACGCGCAAATTTGAGCCAAATTCACGTGTCAAGTATATTTGACAGCAGAATTCATGAATCACGTGCCTTTTCTAGCTATTTTCACGCGTCACGATCTAATTCTTGCCCTTTTCACGTGTCACGCATAAGCCCTTTGCTACCCTATTTTAATAATTTCTGTAAAAAAAATCGCGAAATTAAGGACCCACGAAACGTATTTTTAATGTGTACGATACAGCCTAGTACCTAGGCATTCTTCCTTGTTTCGAGGACCGCGCAAAACCTGGGGGAGGGAATGGGCGAATGCTCTTCGGTAACGGGTAACCGCTCACGACATTGCCCATACTCCTTCAGGGATCCATATTCCCAGTCGTCCGGTCGTCCGAGACGACTAAAAAATCGTATGGACGACCAAGAGATTACATAAACTCGTCCACTGGACGACTTAAGTTTGACTTAATAAAAAAAAAAACAATTATTAAGTTTTCTTATGAGTTACTTGCGTTCTGACCACTTGTCATCCATTCATAACTTTTTGAAAACAGAAAATAATTTGCAACTTTCTGTTGCGATAAAATCATAATTTTGGCCACCATCTTGGCTGATGCGGTATTTTCCATCAATGAAATCATTGCAGGCTCAATTTTCAAGCTCTCAACCGCTGATATTTTGTACTGCAGCTGCATCCGCGAAAAAACGAGGCAATCGCATCAGCTGATGTTTTGATCAAAATTTGCCGTCATCTTGGTCTGGCACCGCCAGCAAAGAAAAAAAAGCAATGTTAACACTTCAGAAAAACAAACCAAATATGAATAAGAAGAGCAAAAGCGTTCTTTTCTTCTGTGGTTGCAGTCGAAGAGGCCCTGGCTTTCATTTGTGCCCGCATCATACGCTTCCGCCAACATCGCAAGCCGCTTGGGGGCGTAATGTTTTGTGAAATTTGTAAACCGGCAGCCAAGGTAGACAAGTAAAAAGTCTCATTAACAAATACTTGTGAATCAAACTTTATTATAACAGATTCGTTGTCTTGTAGATTTCATGTTTACACAGTGTTACATACATGTGATAATAACAAAAAAGTCAACTTTTCATTTACTTGTTGTACGGTCGCCATTCTTCCGGCACTTTTGAACGGGCAAGTAAAATTTTGCCAGGGCAAGTATGTCATCTTGCATACTTGCCCGGCTGACGACTTGGAGAAAAAACGAATATGGATCCCTGCTCCTTCGACTGAGAACACCAAGGGACTTAGCTTGCAAAGCACAGACGTATTCCCGGCTGTCGTTTCTCACGGCCGAAAAATTATTTTTCGGCAAAGAGAAACAACAGCCGGAAATACGTCTGCGTTTACAGGCTACAAGGGACTAGGCTGTATACGACTTAAGGGACGGACCATTATTTTCTTTGGGGGGGGGGGGGGGGGGGTGAAAAATTTTCCTCTGCAAACTTTTTCCTCTGCAAACTTTTTCATCCCCCTCCCCCTCCAAAAATAATAATGGTCCGTCCCTAATTTGTTTTTTAGTTTATGCACCTCTGCAAACATTTTTTTTCGAAATTTTCACAATTTTTTGTTAAACATATTGTTTTTGCAAACAATTGATTTTGTCTTTCCAGGCCCTGCAAACAATTTTTTCAATATTTTTCATCCCCCCCCCCCTCCAAAAAAAATGGTCCGTCCCTAATTTGTTTGTAAGTGTATGTAACCATAGCAACGGGTCCTCTCCTTCTATAGCTATGGAGGTGATATTAACTGTACATATACATATACATAGGAATTTAATAGCTCAAAAAGTGTGGTTTCATTTGATGGAAAGTCTGCAATTATTTGTCTGATTAGAGCGTCTGAGTCAATTCTCGGCTCCAGAACCACTTCATAGTCACCAGGCCAAATTGAGCAGCAGTCGGCTTAGAAACAGAAAAGGTCACGAAAATTCAAGCTGAATGACAGCTGTCTATTTGCGTCCCAAGAGCCGCTTGTCCCTTCCTAACTGGAGGGTGGGGCCTTTGCACGAACAGTTGATTTGATTGGCTAGATTTAAGTTTCCTGCGTTAAAATGAAGCCAATCGAATCGTGAACGCAGAGCCACGTGTCTCTCGTGCAAAGGCCTGCCGGCTAAGAGGGACAAGCGGGTCTGGGGACAAGAATGGACAGCTGACACAGAAAAGCAACCAAGGCCGACTACAGTGCTTTTACCAGCCAGCGGTAAAGCAGCTCATTTGGCAGGCGCAAGGCAACTATTGAGGCCTGCGAGAGGACAATTTGGATCCCAACGCTAAGTTGTCTGGAATTTTGTAAATATACACCAGATTACAGGGAAATGTCATAAACGAAATGTTTTTTTTTTTTCGTCATAAACGAAATGTTTGTAAAGCCCCCTTCCCTTTTTCAAGGATGGCCCTTTCACTTCGAAAAAGGTTGCTGATGGCTGAACAAGGGAACGAAAGTGACACTTATCTTAGAAAAAAGGAGCAGGGATCTGAGTACAAGGTTCCAATCGTCCCGGTTCAACCTAGTCCCAGGGTTTTTAGGTGTTTCAAGTCCAACATGGCGAAAACACCGCCATCTTTTGAGTGTTCCAGGTCAGGGTTACCGAAAACAAACCATGTCCGTACTCGAAAACATGCACAAATATAAGGCAGAGCAAACTCTATCAGTTTATTTATTTATTTATATCTGATTTGCATGCAGTTTACTTCACACTAATTCTAATAGGGCTAAAATCTACAAAATTTTATATACATTTTTTGAAAAGAATAAATTTTTGAACACGACGTTTAGTCCTCTATTTACCATTAAGTCGTCTGTTTTCCACAAAAAATAATTACTGAGTAAAATAATCGTGATATCAAAAACAATAATCGCAAATGCTCCTTAATTTAAAAAATCTGGCACAGATCTAATCTATCAGCAACTTACCATACAATAAACGCAAGAAAATACTTCAAAGTCGATAAAAAATAACGCAACGCCGCAAAATGTCACTATAAATATGTCACGCAACACCTTGAAAGTTACTCTTGGTGGAGGTGTTTTAAATCAATGGTTGCCATGGTCACACCGCGTACACTTAACCCAGGGATTTGTTAAACCTGTTGTTTTTCCGGTGTGTACGGTTTTACTCCGATTTCATGTTTCGGTTTAAGAGCAAAATCAACCATTACTCTATTTAAATGAATGGGTCCACTTTTCAAATGGAAGCAGTGTGTAAATTAATTTAACAGCATTCAGGAATCTTTCTACTTCTATTAACTTAAATGACTGTAAAATTTTCCTCATGAAGCTATGTTTACCCCTGTAATGGTTATTTAATTATCAGGGCCGATTATTTAAACGATAATAAGGTAGCATTTATTTAGGTATGGCCAATCAGCGTGAACTAGCTTCTGCAAAGACGTGGTTAGAGAATTTTCGTGTAAATTCAACATCAGCCATAAACCGGATCTAGCTTGGGTGTTGTCTATTAAAATAATCGGCCCTTATTGTTTCAAACTTAAATTAACTAAAACGCCAGACACCATATACCTGACATTTTTAACTATTACATTTACCCCTAATCCCGGTCATGATTCGACACCTAACTTCTAATTAACAATTAGACTACGAGCCCGAGTTTTCTATGAGCAAAATAGTCAACGAGGCGCAGCCGAGTTGACTATCGCTCGTAGAAAACGAGGGCGAGTAGTCTAATTGTTTTAGTAGAAACTCTAAAGGATTGCAGTCCAAAACCTACAATATTGTTCACTTTGAAGACAAAAATCAACAAAATTTACCGCTTGAAGAGCTACTCGCGTGCGCGACTGTTTTTTATCGGCGAATAGAAAACATTGGGAGAACCAATCAGATTCGCGGATTTCCAATAGAACACAGCTGAGTTTCTACTAATGTGTCTTATGCTACGTAACAAATTAATTCAAGGTTAAAAATATAATAAAAAACATTTAAAAAACTCAACGTTTTTCGAATTATTCGAAGCTGACGGCCAGTCTGCACACAAATTCTTCTGTTTGTGTTCGGTTTGGTTCACATTCTGTTTTTATCAGTTATTTTGCGGTGTAGATTGACCAAGCAAAACGCATTGCCCTTAAAAATCCATGATATTTTGAGCTTTTCAAGTCTCAAATGCTGAAAGCTAGACAGGATTTGATTCGACTGTTAATCAGAACGTACCACTAACTTACTCAGTAAATCTGCATGCCGAGGCTCGTATAGTTAGCATGTAACTTCGAACACTGCCCTAATAGAAACTAATTTCAAGCAAATCCCCCACCCCACCCCCCCCCCCCCTCATAAAACTAGTAAGGCCCATCCACATGTATGCGTTTTCGTCCACGTTTTTCCAGTTCGCATTTAGACGAACTTCTAGCAAAAGAAGTATCTCAATCAAACTTTCCCACAACAATGGATTTCCAGTGAAAATGCATACATGCAGACGGGCCATACAAAAATCAACTATTCTCCCTCGAACACTGACTAATTTTCATGAAATCGCTATTTACCATAACCTGCAAAAAGGACGTAAAATCTTTTAAAAGAGTTATTGTTTTGACCTCTACTTCAACCGTAGGATCTCTGTATGTCATGGTTAATCTGGTCACGCAATACGTCACGCGGTGGTCACGCACAACCCAAGTTCTTTTCTTTATATCTTTCGATTTCGACAAGCTCGGCCAGATAGTCTCTTGAAACTGTTTAGTTTGCTTGCGTGGATTCTAACATTTTCTACTTTAATAACTGCCTTCCCTAGATTTTGAGCAGAAAAAGTACCCAAATTAAGCGTAGACAGAGGAGAATTCCTGCAGCAGATAGACAATTTTTGGGTTCTATAAATGAATTTCCCGTAATTCCAGATTTCTAAAGGATTGAAATCAGCACCGTAGAAAAAACAAATCTTTCAGGTCTGAAAGCTTTTCAGAAGACACGAATTTGAAATAATAATTTCAGCCAAATATAAGTTCCTATTATTATGCATTTCGTAATCAACTTGCAAGATAAATCACGTGCACATCACGCTTCGTAAGAAACCTAACACGTGATAAACTAACAGGCCACGCGTTCATTGGCAAGGGGGTGGAGCATAGAGTCTAGGTTCATTTAAAACCCACAGCCGAGGGAGCCAGGTAACTAAACATGGCTGTCCACGCTAATTCCAGACACGTCGTCCATAAGTTCCGAAAATGACGGTCGAGCCAGAGGGTTCCCCTCCCAACACTTCTCCAGCACCTCCAAGACTGTGTCGGGGCAGTTATCGGGCTTGGGCAAGACGAAGATCATCTTTGACACACTTCAGGACCTCTTCGTTGGACCGATCATGGTAGGGCAGCTGACCAAGAGTGTAAATCTCCCAAACCAGCACGCCATAAGCCCACACATCACTCTTCTCGGAGTAATCGTCGTCGAAGATGGCCTCCGGTGGCATCCATCGGAGCGGTATCTGCATGTTGTTGAAGCGGTAGTATTCGGCGTTGTAAAGGTCGTAGCTTAAACTCAAGTAGCCGATCTTGACCTTCAGATCTTTCCCCACCATGCAGTTTCTCGCAGCGAGATCCTTGTGGGTGAAGTTTTGCGAGGCGAGATAGTTCATTCCTGACGCCACTTGTCCGCAGATGGCGAGCTTCTGATTCGAGTTCATGGTGCTTCGGCCATTGTCGTAGCAGGACAGAAGAAACTGCTTCAAGTCGCCCTAAAAGAAAAGAAAGTTTGAGCTGTCAAAAATGGAGATTTCCCGCCATAAGTCTCTAAATGAGCAGTAACCGCCCGCGATTGTCATTCGTTAACACACAGAACATTCCTGGTTTCCCCCTTTTCTCTAAATGAGCAGAAACCACGCGCGATTGTCATTGGTTAGCACACAGAACATTCCATTCCATATTGGGAAGCAATAGCATACGTCACGAGATGCTATTTATAACAAGCCAATCAGAATCCGGGTAAGATATATTGCAACAAGTTGCTACCACTGACCTAAACGAAGCAGGTTTCATTTAGAGAAAATAAAGAAACAAAATCTATCAACAGACGCGTTAGATTTAGCAATGAGAGTATTGCCGCTTGGCCAGATTTCGGCAACTAACTTTATCTTGTAGAAAAACGCTTTGAAAAAGATGCGAGTACTAGAAACATAAAAAGAGTGTCAACACTAGACTTCAATTGGGTTCCATTTTCGCCGAGAAGAAAATCTGATTGCTCAGCTGTTGATCTAGATAAGACTGTTTAAAATATTAATTCGAACAATCGTGAAAACTGAATATAAATACACTTTGTAATTGACTTCCGACACTCCCAAGTACAGCACCCGAAAAAGCAGATCTATTAAAAGGCACACCCAGATAAAATCCTCTTACACGAGATATCGTCTTAATTACCCCCTCTGAGACTTGGATGATTTCAGTCAATTTTGTATGTACGGCTGATTTAGCCGCAACATCAAAGAAAGGTAAAAATATTCAAGTCATTTTCGTGACTTGATAAAATTTGCGTCACAGAAATTCGTTCACAGCAGTCTGAAAGCTGACAATCTTCATTTCCCTTTTAATAGACCATTTCGGTTACCGACGCCATTTTGCCGGGGGTGACACTGGGGCGAGCGGACAGTAAATGATGGAAAAAAATCGGAGTGACTAAATGAGAAAAGATTGACCTGCAATCATGAAACTGTAGGAACCGCAAAAGATTTGATTAAATTTGAAGGGTTCAGGATACTGGGGCGAGATCGTTTAGTTCTACTGCTTCTTTCCCGTGGCGGCGAAGAATTGGAAAATCAAATCTGCGGCCCGTAGACTAATCCTCAACCCTCAACTGGTATCAGTAAAAGAAAGCAGAATGTCGACATCAGTCAATGAGCATCAAACTCCCGACCCATACATTACTGCTTTGCGCTCGCCCCAGTAGTTTGCACCTCCTGCAAAATGGCGTCGGTAACTTGAAATGGTCTATTGCCATACGGGTTGTTTGGTGTTGGTGAAAGTTCTGAGGAAATCAAAACTCAACAAAGTGCATTGCCGATTTATTTGTATCGACAAGTTCCCTTAGTATTAAAATTTGGCGAAAAATCAAGTGCCATTTTTCACGAGTATAACATTTCCGCGGCGATTTGTTAGTAATCGCGAAATTAAGTGAGGATAAGGTAGAAGCTTATCGACCTTGCGAATTAACAGTTAATCCAAACAGTGGCGATGGGAAAGAAAATTAGCTTTTACAATCAAGGGGATGGATTATCGAGACAAGAATGGATTTCTGGCTTGCGTGTACATGTACACAGTTACAAGAATAGTCCGCGATACCTCAACCACGAAACCAGTGGATCAAGCCCCTTTAACCTCCAAATGTAACACTTCAACAACTGTAGTTGCTTATTTACACAACTTGAAACACCAAAACTGAAATTCATGGTGCGGGGAGACAAGGCTTGTTTGCGTGATTTGGCCACAATTGACGCTATATTTCCGCATCAGAAATAGTTTACGTTTTTCAGTGCACAAAATCTACGGGTTAATGCCTTTCATCGTCATAATAACAGGATAAAAAGATTTCCTTATAAGCGTTTTTAGTTATTTGACAGCAGTTAATGGAATAATTTGTTAAGAAAAAAATAAGTTTATCACGATTTGATCGGATTTTTGAGATAGTATTGGCAAAAGGGTAGCGAAGACCAACGTAGAGCCATCTAAAACACGCTGATTTGATAGGCAGGTTTTACCGGGTTTCTAAAATATCAAAAACTTAATTAGCTGTTATACAATTAATATTCGGGATTTGAGGGGAAGGGAAGGACTTCTTGTGGTATTTCAACGGCAACCGTATTGTTTTTGCACGCAAGAAACTGGCAACAAATCTGCGGGGGAAAAAACACGCAACTCGCTAGCGATACGACATTAGAATCTAACCGCCTTACAGGTCGAATCTTAGACGTTTCTTTTGAGCGAGGAAGGAACTTAGCGTGCGAAGGGGTGATCTATAACTTTACCATAGCTACATACAAAAGATCACAAAACAAACCTTTTCACAACGATTCGAAGATCATATAAAATGGCTCATCCTCTTTGCACACACCAAGCAGTGCAACCACATTGCATTGTTGCAGACCGCACAGCGCATCCATTTCCTTATTAAACTCCTCACGTACTTGGTCATCATTACTAACCAAAGCCTTGACTACCACCATAGTCTCCTTTTCGCCATCGCGTATCCCACTGGCTCGCGCCAGGAATGCTCGACCATACGCACCATTACCCAGACTCCTGAGCGCTTCAAGGTCGTGCCTGGGGAACTCCATTTTGTCATAACTTGGCTGAGATCTGTAGATCGGGTTCATTGTCATATCGTTGCCCTCTCCATCGCGATGTTCAATGTCACCATTAGCATTAACTGTTAACAGAATGAGAAAGGTCAAAGGTCAGAGGTCAACCAAAAGAAGTAATTGAAAGAGGCACTTTTATGAGCATGACTGAAAAGTCAAAACCCAGAAGACATTAAAGATGATTTCCAGTCGTCTGCGCGCTGGTTTTTTTTTTTTTTTTTATTGTTGGTGTGGTTTTTTTTTTTTTTTTTTTTTTTTTTTTTTTTTTTTTAAAAAAAAAAATCTTTAAAAAAAATCCTCCTAAACAACATACAGAGTCCGTACCCTTTTTCACAGACAATTTTCCAGTTTTACTTTTCAAGGACTCAGATTGATTTTTTCAGGACTCCAAAATTCGCATGGACTCTTTCACTCCCAAGATCTCAATATTATTTCTCCTTACTGTTCTATACATTTCTAGAATTTGGTTCCACGACGTGTTACTGAGTTTGACAGATTTTCAGAACTTTCCAGCACTGGTAGTTTTTCCAGGACTTTCCAGTCCTGGAAGTGCCACTAAAATTCAAGGACTTTCCAGCTATTGGAGGTTTTCCGTAGGAACCCTGGACATCATATATATAACACAAGACACGCCTAGACTATAAAGGCAGCCTAAAACCACTTACGATTTTCACATTCAGGAGGCATAACTTCTTCTTTCTTGTTTTGCCTGGCTCGGCGACCTTTACAGTAGATCATCAATCCCACAACAAGAACGATGTAAGCCGCTGCACATCCCACAGCAATACCAATGGTACGGCCCATGGACCCGACTGACTTGCCGGTTGTAGTATGTGGGTGATCTGGAAAGAGAAAGAATTTGGAAAGGTTGTGTTAGCTTTAGATTCAAGTGGGTGGGTGGGTTGGGTGGGGGGGGGGGGAATTACTTTCCACTTCCTGTACATTTACTCCCAGTTTTTTCCTCTTCCTTAGTGGTTACTGCCTCTTTGTACTTTTTCTATTGCATAATAATGCAATGTTGCAAAATGTTTCCCAATTTCTTCAAATTCCTATCACTTGGAATCCCACTCCTTCTGCCTCACATTCTGTACTAGAGTTCCTGCTTCTTCCCCCACTCCCCCCAACATCTAGGGCAGGGGAAAATTGCTTCATCATCACTTTTGTTTACCCTCGGATTGTAGAGTAGCTTATATAGCTAATATCTCCAAGCATTCCACAGTACACAGCACAATGGACAAAGACCAGACCACAATGCCAGGAACTCCATGCCCTTCTCTTTACGATAAGTGTGTGGGTTCTTTTATGTGCCCTGCTGACCTAGACATTGAAGATGCAGGAGACGGGGCCTACAGTTTATCGTCCTTATCTGAGTAGACTAGAATATCTAACCATTTGCAGATGTTATTGCAAAGGCAGCATATTCTCCTCAGTTATTTTTACTCTGGGTCTGAGCTAACTGGTCAGCCTGCCTTTGCAAACTTGTGGAAGCACCCAAACAGTTTTCGAAGCAAGTGTTCACTAAACATTTTCATGCAGTATGCTAACTTTTTTGTCAGCAAATAGTCTATGAAGCACAGCCAAGATAACTACTGCTCACACGAAATAAGAGTGACAAGTAGTTTTACTGAACACTATAAAGTACTGCAGTCAGACACATACTACAATATAATTATTATTGTTAACATATTTTAAGGCAAACCTCAAGGGCCACATGAACATACAGATGCAAGAATCAACTTACTCTGCACTACAAGACTGAACTTGCTCTGCTTCATTTCGGCATGGTTTGCAGCAATACAGTAGTACCGGCCCTGATCTTCCAGGCGCACATTTTTGATATGAAGAGTTCCATTTGAGTGCTGAATGAACCTTTCCTTATCAAGTTTGTCTCCATCCTGTTCTTCCTTACTCCAACTGATTTTGGGTTTGGGATCTCCTGACGCATTACAGTGCAGCCATAGATGATCGTCGACATATGCTGTTGTGTTCTTTGGCCGCAAGTCAAAAGTGGGATAAACTGCAAATAGATCAAAATATGAACGGAATTATCATTTTAGGATGTTTAAACTAGTGCTACAAAAGAAAAAAATTAAATGTACATTAGCCTACGAGCAGGCTCCCTAGCAAGCTATAGAAAAGAAAAAACCAGGGAGCCAAACAAGAAGAGTGTTGTCTGGGTAGCAAGAACTTGCCCTGTGAGAACGTGCTCGTCTTTCCAATTTTCAGCTCGCTCTTCTTGCCGAGTTTCTTGTCCTATTCACCAACAAGGGTACATACACAACTAGCTAACTTATAAGTGTAAGAGCAATGGCTAGTTTGAAACTTCAGTTGGGGGGGGGGGGGGTGTGGGGGGGTGGTAAAAGGTTGGAGTCGATTCTTGTAACCAGCAATGCAAATCTAAAAATTAAAAAAAATTGAAAGTACATGCTGCTGTATAAGTACCTCAAGAAGAGAAAGTTTACTGGTTGACGTAACAAGAATAAGTCGAATGCTAATGCATTTATATATATAGCGCATTTTCCATACACTGAAATGCGCTTTACACACCAGACCACAACACCGGGAGCTTCGTGCCCCACTCTTTGCGAATAGTGTGAGACGGGACCTACGGTTTATCGTCCTTTTCCGAGAAGACTAGAATGTCTAACCATTTGCAGATGTAATTACAAAGGCAGCACATTCTCCTCAGTTATTTTAAGACCCTGAGTGTTGGTCCGGTCTGGTGAATGCTAACGTCAGCTACATCTACATCTACATCTACAGCTCTGCATTAATTTTATCAGTGATAAGAATCGTAAAAAGACAGTTCAAGTAATGAACTATGCCCATGTCAGTGACTTAGAAGAATCATTAAAAATTGAAATACAGTACAATCCTGCTTTCCTGAGCCTCCAAGGGAAGTAAAATTGGTTTCAGAATTCAGGGGTTTTGGAAATCAGTGGTAAAATAGTAGCGTTTGACTGAGCAAAGGAAATCTAAGGGAAATTACTTTTGGTTCGACTTATCGGGAGGCTCAAGAAAACATGGGTTCAAGAAATCAAGATTTCACTAAAATCTTATTCTGTGATAACCCAATGGTAGGAATTCCTTACCAAAAACAGAAATATTCACGTAGCTTTCAGCACTGCTAAACAAATTTTCGCCCCTGCAACAGTAATGGCCTTCGTCTTCCTTCTCTACATGTTCGAAAAACAATATGGTATTGTCTTGTTTAACACGGGGTTTGTCAAGAGGAGCACTTCCATCTCCTTTCTTCCAAGTCACTGTAATTGGCTCATGTCCTTCAAAGTCACACCTTATCTTCTGAGGTTTATGAAGATTGGCATTTACTTGGTTGTTATGAATGCCTGCAAGCTTCACTTTAGCTGGAAAAATGGAAAATTGCACAAAAAAACATTCAGTTAGTCTTCACGTCAGTCTTGTAGCTAAACACAAACACTCCAAGACTTATGGAGTGAGGTATCATTGCTGATGCCACTGTTAACAGTCATCTTGTATGAAAACAGACTAACCAGAAACAGATAAACTTTGCTCAATAAACAAAGTATTTCCCCTCAAAACCAAAAACAAAATTCCATTGTTCGTCAGATTAACTGTCAAATCAGTCGGTGCATAAGTATTATACACTGTTCTTGAGGATTTGTGGAAAAATCTTGTAGATAGATAGAAACTTTATTAAAAATGTCATAAACCACCTAGCTGGGGAAACTCCCCCACTAATACAGGGACATAACAAAAAAAGGGTTAAAATAAAAGAAAATGCTAAAAAACTATGGCTATTTACAATTATAATAAAATTTAAATCTAAGTTAAAATATGAATGTGAAATGGTTCTTGTGGAAAAGAACCATTTCACATTCAAAACCACTTGACCGGCCAGCCAGTTCTGATTAATGGAAAGCACCCGTTGTCCCTTGGCATTAAGCTTACATGTACATATACGTACATGTGTCTACAATGTCAGTTTGTTAGAGTAAATTTAATCTTAATTTACGTAATGCCAATGATATCTAAGAATGCTTGCAGTGATCACCCATCACAAAAGCAAATTCATAAGCGTGGAAATCCTACATGAGAGTAATTAGTCATATGCAGTTTAGAAAAGCTCCAATGCCACTTACAATCAATTTACAACACTCAACAATGTTGTAAATCCCTGGCACCAACAAAAATAACAATTTATTAGAAAACATCGAAATTCAGACTGTTGATAAAGGTAAACCCTATTGCTCTACTCTTTCTAAACAAAACAGGCTTGATAACCGGTCACTGCTCTGTAATACATGTATGAGCTGGAGCTACTCCCATAAATGTCTCTTCTTGGGAGGAACAATGATTGTTCTTAATGGAGCAGTGGAAATCAAGCCTAAGGATGCATTTCACTATACTTACCCATAACAGTGAGTTTAGCCTCAGCACTGTCAGACCAGCCTCCATCATGATCTGCGGAACACCTGTAGACTCCAGAATCTTTAGGTCTAAGCTTAGTAATGACAAGACTGCCATTTGATAAAACAAAGACACGTGCATCTTCTTTGACAGGACTGTCGTCTTTGAGCCACGATATTTTTGATGGTGGCTTTGAATCTGCTTTGCAGTTCAACATAGCTTTCTCATCTTCCTTTAATTCTTGGTCTTGGGGTTTCACAGTAATCACTGGTTGCTCTAAAAACAACATTTTGCAGATGTTTATTAGTGAAATTTATAGACCAGGTGATATGGAAATAGCACTACATTGACTAATAAGGATAAATGCTACTGAAGACTTCAAACCTTTACTAAAGGAAGTGAGGCTTAAAAATTTTCTATTGAATGGTCACACACTAGGGTTTCATCCACAAACTTCAAAGTTAGAACCAAAGCATAATAAACAATACCACATGAAAGTACTGCTCGATAGCTTTTATTTGAATGGTTACAGCATAATAAGCAGTACCACATCAAAGTACTATTCAGTAGTTATTTGAATGGTCACACACAAGGGTTTCATCCACAGAGCTTAAGGTAACACCTGAATATACTGCTCATTAGAACACCTTTGACTTGAGAAGATTTCAACATTAAAAGAAAAGAAAATGTAGGCAAATGTGCCATATATAGTAAACTCACCAGAAACAATAATTTCAATAGTGCGGCTTTTTGTTCCAAACATGTTCTTTGCTATACAAGTATAATTTCCTGAGTCAGCCAGCTTTGTCCTGTTTTTCTTCAGAGTACAGCAACCTTCTACAGCAAATTTCTTTGGCAGCGGTTGGTTGTCTGCTTTTTGCCATGTGATTGATGGCTTTGGCTCTCCCGGAGGTTTTTTACAATACACTTCAGTTTCGTGATTTAAGAGTACATAACGTTTGGTCTTGTCAAGGACAACATCATCCAAATCTGTAAATAGAAAGAATCACAATTAACAGTAGTAAAACAGTGTCCTCTATGACTCCCCTTCATTAAGTCAGTCAGACAGTCTGCGTGTCCGTGTGTCTGTCCATCAGTCAGTCAGTCCGTCAAAAAACTTGTTGATTTCAAACATAAATCGATATGCCTCCCACCAGTCAGTTTGAATATTGAACTTTTTATTTTAAGAAAATTACGTAAAAATGAACAATGAATTAACTTCCATTTTAATAATTCATAAAATGAGTGTTTGAAATGTTTTGGCTGTAAGATACTTACAAGCAATTTTCACCATGGTCTCTGCTGCTATTTCTGCAACCAAGTTACTTGCTGTGCACTTGTACTTTAACGCATCCTGTTTGTTAATATTTCTTATCACCAGTGACCCATTCTCGTGTATGGTGTATTTGGAACCGTCTTGCAGTGGAGTTCGATTATCTCCAGAATACCAGTTTATGTCTGGAGTAGGACTGCCGATTGCTTTGCAAGGAATCAGCTTTTGACTTCCCTCTAAAACCACCACGCTCGGTGGAGGGGACACTAGAAATTGCGGATGTTTTCCGACTGTTGAAGGACAAGATGATAGTCATATGAATTATTGCCACATAAAACTGTTTTGGGATAAACAAATAAGTGATGATGATCATTGATGAAGACGACAACAATGAAAATCTTACCTTCGTAATTTTAAAAAAATAATTGAGGTATCTTAATATTACTTACATGTATAACATATTGTTACCGAAAAGCCCTTTTCAGGATGTTGTCAATCAAGTTTGTATTGTACTATACTTTTTCACAATATTCCAATTTTGATATATTTAAATTCTAACTTGGCTTTGAGGCTAGGGGGAACACATGATTTCTTTTGTTTTATTCCTCCAAGCCCTAGAGCTTAGTTAGAATTTAAATATATCAAAATTTGGCCACTGTTCCTATTGTCTCATTAATGAGAGCAAGAAAGACATCAGCTTGCCAAGACATTTCTGGCTGCCGCTATTAGCCCATTATGATCTCACCTCACCCACCAAACCCATGGCAACCAGAGAGGAATAACAGATTGCAACACCTGGAACTCTGTGCCATTCCATATCAAACAATGTTGCAGACAATGTCTACAGACTTGACTCCCCTGCCAACGATGGGATCACCTGAGAAGTGAGGCAATTCCTTCATGCATAGCTAACGTGGTCTTACCATTTATACTGTCAACTCTCCCTCTAGAAGACACCGTCCTGACTGGCTTTAACTGTCCGTCTTAGAGAGGTGTCCAGGGAGTTGAGTTACAGTAAAATGATAGAAAAACGGCAGGGAGGGGACCAACACTGAGTGTATGTCTTATACAGGTGTCGGATAAGAGAGAGAGTTGAGTGTATTTAAGACGCTAGTTTGTCGACCAGCTGGGATTTGAACCCACAACCTTCTGCAGTGAAGGTGAGCACCCACCCAACTGAGCTTACCGAACATGATGACAATAATAACAAAGATAAAAAAAAATCACTTACCGACTACAGTAACAGATAATGGAGTTGATGAACTCTTTTTAGTTGTCGATCCATCCTTTGTTGTTGCTTTGCATTCATATTTACCACTGTCTCCTTCAGTCGCGTTATTAATCAACAATTTGTTTCGACTCACAGTAACTCGCCCATCTTGCGTCACAGGTCCACTATCCTTTGTCCATGTATATGTCCCAAGTGGATAAACATAACATTTGCACCGTAGCTGTAAATCAGTGCCTGTGAGAAAGGTTGTCCCTGATGGTTTGATGCTTAACTGTACTGAATTACAAATCCCTGAAAATGTATAATGTTTAACAAATCAGTCAGTGCCCTGGGAACAGAACTCCAATCTTTTCTCTAGTGCACAGTAATAAGTCGAGAACATACGTAACTATATTTGTACTTCTTATACTAGTCATGGACTGACAGAGCTGTGCTCTAGCAGAGTTCGGGTGCCACAGGCAATTTACTTTTGTCTTACGGCAAATTGTATAAATTTGTTATTATGGAAGCTTTTAAGAGCTGGCCACCCAAGTTTTCTTAAATAAGAGCCTTCGAATACCTTGCAATTATCTAAGAGCACAGCTTTGAACTGTTCTTTCCAATGTCTTGGCAACCTTTTGACTAGCCTGTGAACAGGCTTTCCTGCAAGGATGGGGCGAAAAGAAAGCGGGAACAGAAAGTAGGGGGGAGTCGGATGGGATCAGGAACCTGCTCGCAAGTTACAGATCAAAGATTATTCCCTCCCTGTACATGTAAGCTAAGGAACAAAACGGTATGGTCTGTGACCATTTTGGTGTTATCATTACTGATCAGTGATACATAAATACTGGCATCAAGCAGACATTCAAACAACACAAGACATCAATATCAACTTTTAAATTAATATTTTCACCAAATGAACCAGTTTATTTTAGCAAATTCCTCTGTCACCAGTTCTAGTTCCTCTGTCACCAGATTTTTCTATCTGAAAGTAATGGCTACCTCACTACTTCCCAAATCTGTATCTTTTCAGAATGCTGTTATTGTTTGAATGAGTGCTTCTTTTGTGTAAGCAGCTTGCATGGCTGAGTAAATCTGATTTCTGTTCTCCCCTCATGCATTAACTGAAAACAATTGAAGCTTTGAAAAATGCCAACTGCAGTGTACCAAAATGCTTCCTTGCAGAAAAGGGCATACAATTAAGACCTAAACTGTGACATCCTCTAATCTCAATTCAAATAGTTATGAAAAATTAAAATTGAGTTATGTTTAATAATTCTGTGTCTGAACATGCTTGACTGATTATAGATCACATGAAAGAATTCAATCACACTCTAGATGTGATTTAAGTGTTTGTAAATAATGAATGTAAGGTTTCTTTCAATCGATAATACTTTAATCTCGAGTCTTAAACCTTTCCCTGACATTGTGGGTTAAATCACTGTTGTTGTGACGAGGTAAAGTCTCCACCGACTGGGATACTGTTGATGGTTGTTTATTTTCAATCTTGTGAGCAATAAAGTAATCTTTTAAAGCAGACCCCTTTGATGTACATTTACATTTCGCTCCTTGCATGGCTGCAATAGTTATTCTTCAGCCATGAATCAAACACATGGGTAGTTTCAAAGGTGTTTCACTGTTGTTTCATAATCAAGTATTTAATATTTCCTGGGAGGGGCCTCTGCTATGCCACCCAGAGTATTAAGTTTGATGGGTTTTCTACGCTGATGAGAAATAAATAGCCTAACATTACTTTCCAGCACAATATCAACTTAAATTTTGCAAATACTCTGCTTTGAGCAAGACTCCATTGCATAAGGTCAAGAGATGTGAGGGCTGCGGAAATTGCATATTTTCTCATTTACGCATGGGTGATGGTCAAACGGAAATGATCAAATTTTTTGATTGGTTTGCTTTGATCCAAAGTTGCAGAGCTAAAGGACATAACCATCTTTTTGTGTTTTCCAACAACCTGATCCTAACCGGTTTTGCTAGCTTTAGAGAGGACCGCAAAGAAATGCACAATTTCCAAAGCTTATGTTTAACAATTCACCTTCTGCTGAAAAGTATCATGAGGGTATCTTTAAGATGTTTTTACATGGAAAGTGAACAATAATATTATAAAACTTACACAAGATGGAATGAAACTTATATAAAAGCAAAAAGTAATCTAATATTGAGGGACCCGTAATTATGTCTGCGACTGTCGGAGTGTTGAAGTTTCTCAAAACAATGACTTTCCATCTAAATTTAGAAAGGAAAAAGATTCCAAACTCATCAACAGCAATGAGATGAATCTTATCACTCCACAAGGCTTCTATAAAAGATTATTTATGTCAGAGAATGCTTGGCAATGATTTCCGAAGGAAACCTTTAACGCAATCTTGGAAATCATATAATGATTTATTTATGTTGGCAGTTTCCCAAGTTGAGAACAGCTGTTTGCTCAAAGAGTAATTTCTTGGCTGATATCGCAAGCAAAAAGAAAACTATACCAGTTTTTAATTAATAATTGAGCAACCGATTCAAAAATTGACTTCGAATGCCGACGAAAAGCGTGATACTTCTTCAATTGATTAATGCACTCGAATAAACAAATACAGCCAATAACTCGACATCTCTAACTAAAGAATCAATCCTGAAAATTGTTAATGTGCTAATGATTAGAACAGGACACTCAGGAGTATCTTATCGGCAATCAAAAGCTCAAGCGCGCCATATGATGTTTAGATTTCAGTATAAAGAAACAGCGAAATTAAAACTACACGAAACTGGAAAACTATTTTAAAACGATTTCTCCCCTTCTATCATTTCCCGGCGTGGTTTACAGAAAGTTGATCCAGAGAGGAAATATAGATTACCACAAAAAAATGCCAGAATGTAGCATGCAACGAGGAGAGTTATTGGCGATCGCATTTCCAAAATTCTGTGAGCGGATGGAAATTTTCTCCGCTTGATACAATTACGCAAAACTCCGTAACGTATGATCTGTATTGCGAATAATATCAAACAAACTTGAATCAAGTATGCCGAACAAACACTAACAGTCAAACAGGAAACGGCAAAAATATTAAAGATCGGCGAACGCTATACATCTTAAATAAGATAGGAACAATAGAGCAATTCACCGCGCGAGGGAAAGAGATTACGATTTTAGAATTCGATCTTACACACTTTTATAAACTCGATTTTAGTGGAGACTTCAAGTGTAACTTATTGTTTTTTTAGCCAGATTGCTCGATTTGATGCAAAGAAAGCATAAGAGAGAGTTCGATTTTCGACAGTACATTTGAAAACAACAATACGTCTATTGCATTAACTCTCGATCGACTCTTCGAAAAGCACTTGCTGATGTCGACTGATTTCACCACGCGTGCAATCGATTGTACAATACATCAATTGAGTGCCCCCTGCAAGAAATTGTGAAAACAAGCCGCCAGAAAGCTCGCAAATTGACAAAGGACTTAAAGGCCCAGGAAGCACAGAAGTACGCCCTAAATCCCGTGATAAACGCGTTGTTTCATACATACCTTTGACATTCAGCGCTGCATTTTGACTTTTACCAATGACTTTGTCCCTTCTTATAGCCACACATCGGTAATCTCCGCGATCCTCTAATTTCGTTTGGGATATTTGTAAAGTTCTACCTTCGTCTTTTGTAGTATAACGACTGTCTGTAGGTAAAGTTAGATTATTGTGTTCCCACTCGTATGATTGTATTTTTTTCGAGTACTGCGCCAGACAGGTAAAAGAGACGCTACTCCCAACATCGACTGTTTGTGGTGATGGCTGAGTTTGCCAGGTGAGGGTCGACTGCGATTCTGTGAGCGATGATCCTGAAAGAGTTGACAAAATGATAGGAACGCGTTATTAGTTGAAACCGTCATGAAATCTCACCTAACTGAAAATTATGTAAGTCAGCATTTCGCTGCCGACGCTTTCGCTTTGAAATTTAAACAAACCACAGTAGGAATACAGATCGCTTTAAACGCTCCCATAAGTTTGCTCAATCCGCCATGGAACGAGAAAGAAGATTACAGACAACAAAGAAAAAGCCGCCGTTTATCGCAGCGCACATTTGCTTTTTCTTCCAATTACGGCCTGGTGACAAATAACGAGCCCAATTTCGCCATTTAGAATCCTCAATCCGACCTCCACAGCATTTGAAATACACAACTGAGATTTCATCATGTGTTCCTGGCGAGAATGTGTCGTTTTGACCCAACGAACGGTAGAATAACAGCGATACAAGAAGACATTTCTTCATAGCCAAGCCCGGTTCGAATAGAATCGCTGCAAGATGCTCTAATTTAGGCAAAGTACGCTTACCTAACAGAACAAAACAAAGCCATGCCCAGAAACAGATGAATTGAATAAGGTTCCTTTTCGAGGCAAACAGCAGTTCCATCGCGTTTGAAGCTTGTCAAAACAGACTACATACAAGAAATAAACTTCGGAGTACAGAAAATCCTTCAGGCAGGCATGGAAATCTTTCGGAAATTCAATCTGTTAGCTGCACTTGGGTCGGAACGCAGCAGATTGACATGTGTCACGTGGTTGTCATTCTTTATTATCCCTTGCGGCCGGAAGTGAAGACTGACCAATCAGAGTGCGCTATTTCGCGGCACGGTGGCCCCAAAAGGAAGTGACCGAATCCTGTAGTTTTGTGAAAGGCACAATGTGCAATTTCCATTTTCTTTTGTTCGCCCCTTTTAGATTATGAACTCCCTCGCATGACTCACGAGTGATGCACGCCGCCTGTCGCCAAATAACTTCACTTTGGATAATTAAAACTGAAAAGTCGGCAAAGGTTAAAGAACGCCGATTACCCAGAGATCTTTTTTAAAGAAAAAATATAATTTCGCATGTCGATCGCCATCAATTGAATTGCTTTTCTTTTCGTACTGGTGAAAAAAAAAAAAAAACTCTTTTTTCCATAGAAAAACGACTTGCTTATATTCACACCAGTTGTTTTTACAAAATCTTGGCACCACATAGTGGCCTCCCCAAGAGCTGTCACAATATTGATATAACGCAATTTTGTGAATGTTTGATAGAAATATCATTATGAAAAGGAAATCTCATTTCTTCATCCCCGTCGTAAAATGGGGAGGAAAAATAATAGATCTTGTGGTGGTTTTTTATACGCTACGCACAAGCACGTAATGGAAGATCGGGGGTATAAATATTACGTTGGCTAAATAAACGAAATCCGATCGAATTTCCCTTTCGTCGGCCATATACACAGCTTCTTGACTATTCCCGACCGCCAACGTTTCCGTTTCTGATTTCCACACTGTCCAAGCAACTTGTCATCTACTCTGTTGACATAAGAGCCATTAAAATGCGAGACTTTCCGTTTTTAAAACAATTTCTTTCGATCAGTTGCAATTATATTTTGCCACTTTCACTAGGGGAAGGGGGTACATTTCTTTTGTACATTACTACGTTACGAAATGTTTGTGAGCCATTATCGTGTGACAGTATTTTTAAATAGCTGTGACTGTTTTTCAATATGAGAGCCCAATTGTTAAACTAGATTTAGTAGAGCCGTGAATAAGGTGATTTGAAACCATTATAACAGTCCAAGTATCGACTTTTTAGTGTGTCGCAAATTTCAGTTTTAATCTGTGGCTGTGGATTACGTGAAAGATCGTGAGCTGAAGAAAAAAAACGTGAAATGACCGCGTTGTTTTCCGTGGAACGTGATCTGAACCTCCTCAATATTACAAAGGAAGAGAATATTTTTTCCCTCTGTTTATAGAATAAAAAAACTCGAAATGAATAACAGCACCAACAAATAACAACTCAAAAGCAAGACTTAAGTCGAAAATGAAACAAATTGTGTGAAAAGTATTACATTCATCTTTTGGGTAAGGCCACTAGATATATTCTTATGAATTAAAATCTTTATTACTCTTTTGCAGTTTTAAACAGTACGCGACATTCTTTATCCCCGATATTATTCATCACACAAATCTGAAAACAAATCTGGGCGCATACTTTAAAAGGCTGGTCATTTTAAAAATGAGATTCAGGACTTGTGGTGGTAGTAAATTTATGGGTCAAAAGAAAAAGATCAGATAAATTAATAGGCACAGTAAAAATAAATAAATAAATCGGCACAGTAACAGTTTCGTAAAAGATCTAGCCCCCCCCCCCCCCCCCCCTCTTAATAAGCCCCCTTCTCTGGAACCTCAAGTTTGCAGCGTAAGCTCACCTCTCTGAAGACGCTCCGTAAAGAGCCCCTTTCCTGAATTTATGACAATTTATAAATTGTCATGAAAGAGCCAAAAGAAAAACAAAAAAGTGCAACATTTTAAAACGTTGATAAAGTTATCCATGATCACTAATTCCTTCATTGGTCAACTAGGTGGCTCTCCCAGCTAGTGCGCCATAAGTTAATAAATTGTCCCTTACCTTTCACTACATCAAAACGCGCGTCCTCATTAAAGTCGTACGAATGCGATGAACAAGATTAAAATGGCCATGAAAACGATTGTAGCCACAGCGAAAATTTTAGGGTGTGTGGATAATCTCGACCGCTGCTTTGCGGCAGTGAACGAAGCACTGCATTTTTCGACGACAAATGGTTGCATTCTGACATACATGCAAGCCACGCACTACTTTCATGCACTGAGAGCACAGCTACGAACGTTAATGTCGGTTTTCGTTGATTTTAAAAAGGCATGGCTAAAAAGTGCAAAAAAATACTGGGAACAACAATCAAGACTATCAAACATCAATCTTAGGAGTGTAGGTAGGAAACTGATTGAAATGCAACCGCGTTTAGCCGTGATATTTCTTGTGTTTTCGATCGAAATTTTCAGTTTTGACGAGATTTGGACGCCGGTGCGAAACGAGAGGCGTAGAGTGGCTGTCATGAACGGGATAAACACAGGTTAGTATTATTTGTGAAGCTTTTTCGCCGTTTTCTTCAGGCGACGAAGGAAAACATCTCTTATATCATAGATACTGAGTTTTTCTCACGAAAAAAACGATTGCGTACAAATGATACGTAAAATGCATTAGCCAATAGGAAAGGCGAACGATGAAAACTCACTAGTGAAAAAACGTCGTTCGTCCAATCACAAGCGCGAACGACGAAAACTCACTTGTGAACAACACCGTATCGCCATTTTGATTCTCGTCGTAAACACCGGCGACATGGCGGAGACACGTTCAAGGTTTGTTAGTGTCTTTAACGGCTCCACTGAGTCGTTTATATTGCAGAACAGGAAAACCAAAACACTATAAAGAAAACGAAACAAGACGGCCTTGTTGTCACAACGTTTCTTCGAACAAAAATAGAAACACGAAGCGAGATAACCGAAATTCCTCCTGCCGAGTTGAATAAACCTTTGAGTAAATTTGCACAAAGGAAGGACAAGAATACGGGCCGTATTCACTCCGAGGGATTGTAGCGAGTTTTGATTCAGATGATGACTAAGACACTGCAGGTTTGTCCTTGGTTTTGGCAGACTGTTTTCTTGATTTATAAATTTGGTAAAAGTTCGCTCGACTTCGCGTTGAGTTATTCAGCGTTTAGCGCTGTTTTGTTCTGTTAAAACATTGAACTGGAACTTGCAAGTTTTGTACAAGTCTCAGTCAGGTTTTCTATCAAAAGTTGTTTCTGTAAAAGTTGTGAGAGTATAAACTGACGTCTCATTTCTTGTGCTACTTCATTAAAGATGTGATTTTGAAAGACAAACATGTTTTAGCTATTTTAGTTTATGGCAGATGAATGGGTTTCCCGCACGCGCGTAACTGATAAAAAGTTGAGCGATTTAATTTGCTTTTCAAAAACCTCAGTATCTATAAAATAAACAAATTACACCATGGAAAATGCTTTGTACGATTTTTATTCACTCGTAGAGTTGTATCAGAAAACTCACTCGTTCGCTACGCTCACTCGTTCGTTTTCTGATACTACTCAACTCGTGAATAAAAATCGTACGCGCGCATTTTCCATGGAGTAATCTCTATTTACAGTGCGCTCCTAGATTTAAAATCAGTACTTCTCTTAGGTAAAATAATCGAACATGCGAGTTTGTAAACTTGAGACATTTTTGAGGGCGTATTTTTTTTCATATATTCCACTTTTTCGATTTGAATTGAAATTTGCACCAGTTTCTGGCTTGGTAAAGTGTTGGATAGCTTACCAAGCGAACGTTTCCGAAGATTAACGAAGTTTGCCGATGAGTTACGTGGATCTTCCGAAACTGAACGTTTCGATTTTCGACTCATACAAAATTAGTCAGCAAACAACTTTTTTAATCAAAAGCAACTTTTCTTGATTTTTTTGAGCAATTTTCGAGCACCTTTCTAAAAAATTTCGAGCAACTTTTTGAATAGTTTCGAGCAACTTGTGGAAAGCTCTACTTACGAATTGAACTCTAAAACGACCATTCTTAAGCCATCGACCAGGCTAAGTACATAAGCACACCCCACCCCTAAAAGTATTCCAAAATAACGTCTCAATTGAAGAGGTTTTTTGTTTGATGTTCGCTAGTCATTTACTATGCTTAAAAACGTCTGGAAACCTTTTGTCATCTATTTCACCTAATGAAATTCCGGTAAAGACTGATTGAATATAATGTACTTTATTAAAAATATTGAAATTTGTAATATACTTAATCTGATATATAATTACATTTTTAATTAAACGGCGTGTTTTCTAATGCAATATAAACAATATTAAAAATTGAAATTCTTGAGTTATTTACAGTCATCGAAATAAATAATTGTGAAGATATATATTGAAATTTAAAAATTTGAAACCATTTATAAATGTTTATGAAAACATTATATTCGAGAGTTTAGTCTCGGCGTCAACATCCGCCAACATCAATTGTCTGAGATGTGATGATTAATTCTAGCATATGGGTATTTTTAATTACATCAAGCGTTCGAATTCTAGATCAACCTTATTGGACCAATCAAATTACTTCTCCATACCTTATCGATCGACGGTAAAGGGGGGGGGGGGGGGGGTTAGACCTGAAGGCCGTTCATCTACCGCTTAACATGGGTATAACGGTAATATTTCGTTCGCTTTACAGGCATTCCAATAACTCTTTGCTCATAACATGAATCTATGTTTAGGGACAGACAAGGCAAGCAGTTTTTTTTTCTTCGTTGCGTGGTCCCCTGCATCCAAACTGTTTTTATGTTTAGGGATGTTTTGTAAATTTTTGGGTGACTTCTTAGGTATGTTAGGGAGGAAACCGTTTTATCTCAAAGGGCTAGTGAAATGTTGAAGGTTTAATGCACTTTTAAAATTTTTAAAACTAGTAGATGGACACCCAAACAGTCCCCTGACAACGTGTTCACCGCGCAATGTCTCTGCAGCTTATTTCCATTTCGACGTTTGTTCGTAGAAGTGGATGAGCAAGGAAGATAAAAATAGTGCGAGTGAGCATAATCCCATTTCCTCAGGTAAACGAGTGTACTTTAAATGTTCCGCACCGAACCAAAGTGCTTTGACAATGGCGCCGACAGGTCCGCAACGCATTTTCACACGTAGAACTAAAAGCCAAACAGTAAACCCTCAGAATACCAGTAGTATCAACTGAACAGTATAAACCATCTGTACTTTTCTTTTTTTGATATTTGTCGTTTGACCGCGGTCAAGACAACGTGGGGTGCTCCGGTATGGGGGGTCAACTGTCTGGTGGCGTTCCAAAAAAATATATTTTTCTTTTACCCCTTTTTTAAACCTCGCAAAATTTCATTGAAATTCATGTGTGCCCCTTCCTTAAATGAAATGGTCGCATTATTGAAAATAAATAAGTAAATTCAATAAAAGGAAAAATGGATAACGACAATAACGAGGAAAGGTCGACTTACATCTTATTTAAAACATCCAAGAAAAATTATCGTTCTTTATAAATTTATTGACCCTGACTAATCCATTCTCGCTTTACATTACAAAATAAGCTCTTACACTTGCAAATCAGTCAACGATAGATGACCATAGATTGCGATAATAGAATGACTGATGCACGCTGAATTGAACAAGATCAGTTATTAATATACTAGTATATTTCACATATTGATTGATTTGTTAGATCTTACAGATCTCATAAGTGATATGCAAATTCCATTCTGAAATTCAACTATAAATCGACAGTATAACATTGTGCACGGCGTATAAAGGTTTACTTTGTTAACTTGTGAAACAGTGTATTGGACTGGCGCGGTGGCCTAATGGGTAGCGAGCTCCGCCTCCGAGTCGAACGGCCCGGGTTCGAGGCCTGGTCGGGGCGCTTTGCGTTGTGTTCTTGGGCAAGACACTTTGCTCTCACAAGGTGCCTCTCTCAACACCCAGGTGTACAAATGGGCTCAGTACCGGACGAATTTACTGCTGGGGGTTAACCCTGCGAGGAGTAGCAATACTCCTAGTCGCATTAAGTGCTTCGGTAACCGGGATATTTTAGCTAAGGCCGGCTGTATGAGCCTACATGGCTCGGATCACAGACTTGTATAACATAGTGCACGGCGTACAAAGGTTTACTTTGCTCTTGTTGAAAAAATGTATTATGGAGGTTACTGTAGTTGAAAGAAAAATAATAGAGATGTAGCCATTAGCCTTCACACTTTTATCTATTACTATTAGTTTTTCCATTTTTTTACAGCTCACTTTTATATTGAGCCAAAACAATAGCCACGCTCATGACCCAAATAATATTTTACTTCTCTCCGCAGTTTCTCACGTGTCAAATTCTTTGAGGTCAAGAAATTTCACATCCATAAAATGTCGTTGGCACACCACCGTGTGGTGAAATATCAACATTTTTTGCAATTTTTCAATAAAAGATTGACTGTAATTACCTGTAATTACACATAATGATAACCCAACGTTTAACTTAAGCTACTAGTTTTCAGAGAAAAACAATTTTAAGAGATCCGTATGTGCGAGTATGCGACTGGTTATTGTACCATTTTTCGTGAGGATGTTGTTGTTGTTTTTTCCATGGAATGAAAAACATCTCACTGTTATAATTCCACTGAGTATTACGCCCCATTCGTTTGCAATCTTGTTAAAATTTTATCTCAATACATAGTTAAGACATTCGACATAATTCATTGAAACTTAAGAACAAAATTGAATGAAGGATAAGTTCTTTTTTATATACGATATGATAAAAATTGCCAATTGAAGCTACAGATATAGATTCCATTGTTTCCGTTTTAGAAGTAGGATAGTTCAGTTTTAAGTTATTTTGAGGAAAAAGGGGTGTAGGAGCACATCCGATTATCAGCGAAACCTGATTAGAGTTGGAAAAATAGTTGAATGCTTTCTAGGCGAGCGAAAACTCCTGCAGATTTTTAGCTACTACTCTAATACAAAACTTCAAATTCAACGGGAGCCGACACGAGAGTCTTAGAGCGCGTGGAAGCTGACGACAAACGAGAAGAACAGTTTGAATTTCGCCGATACTTATTCAAAGTTCAGTGCCGATTTTTCCGAGTTCAATAAAGTCGAGGTGCAATCGATGGAGCCCTAGCTTGTTCCAAGAGAGGTTGTTTGCTCCCAGCTGTGACAGCTGACAGGGAAATGTTCTCTGCTCGCTTTATTAATGCAAAAAAAAAAACTTTCTTAGCTGTAGCTAAATTAATTCATAAAAGCAATTTACAAAATTTCAAACTGAAATTCACGCGAGCCAGTTTTTTTACTCAATATATCCAGAGTAATTGGTCCATTTCCCTCCATTACTTCGAATGGGTTCCCTTCCGTTTATTGAGTACCATACAGTCTAAATAAATACTGGGTTGTTTCCGTGATTCGCGCGTGGAACCCTAGCCCTAAGGCAATTTAGTGAGGCATGTAGTCACATTTTATAGGCCCAGTCCAATAAAACTTCAAGGATAAAAGGATTTTATTTTCGCTTCCGGTGGTGGTCTCGTTTTTTTACATTTATATTTGATAATAAGGCAAAAACAATAAATTTGTGGCCTAGAGATTCGTGTGGTCTTTCTAATTGGCTGTTCATGCGAGTTAAAGTTCATAAATGGTTTAACAACCAAAAAGGACGTGGAGCTCCTGTCAAATGACCTCAATTACCGTAATGATTCGATTTAGCGCCCTCCTTCCAATAAGCGCCCCCTTCCGAATAGGCGCCCCCCTTCGAATGTGTTTTTGTAAATAAGCTAGCGCGCTAGCGCCCCCATTCTAATAAGTGCCCCCATTCTTATAAGCACCCCTATTCTTATTTGTGCCCCTATAGTGGATAACTGCCCCTAATAAAGTCATTGACGTCAACTAGATGAGCTCCTGACCGTTCACCGTACAGTTCATGTATATATTTACTACTAAAATAAACAATTATTTTAAAAGTAACTGAACTTTTAACAATTTCCATACGTTGTTTCTCAAAAAATTAAATAAGCGCTCTGTCTCGAATAAGCGCCCTCCCTTGAGGTGCCAAAAGTAAATAAGCGCCCCGGGCGCTTAATTTGAATCATTACGGTAATGATCAAAAGGACGGAGGGCGCGCGTCCAACCGAGAAGACCCTGGGACGCATCTTTTGCGCAGCGCAAAGCTTTATGGGATGAGTCTTCCAAGATGGCGGCTGTGTTGAGCGGACGAGTAGCAGAGTCGCTTCCGGTAAAAATAGTAAGTGGCATTTTATCGTGGACAGTTAGAAATTGACATGTTCATCTTGCTGTTTGAAGTGATCTCTCTGAATTGCATTCTGAGCTTAAAGATAGTAATTTATAAACAAGTCCGATGAAGGAAACACGTGCTGGTCAAAATCGTTTCAGGCATGACTTTGAGACTTTTACAGATTTTGAGTTTTTAAGTGACGCACATTCATAAGAGTGTGGTAATTTAAAAACTAATGAAAAGCAAATTTTTCCATACGTAAACAGTGCAATAAGATTTAGCAAGATTTCATTTTTCAGTTGACAGGAGAATGCAGGATGTCTTAGCTTACTGAAAAAGAGTTTTTTTTTTTTTTTTTTTTTTTTTTTGGGGGGGGGGGGGGGTGGACTGTCAACCTTTTGCTACCCGACGAGACAGAGATTTAAATCTCTTTACCTGCAGGGAAACCTACTGCAAGTCTGGGAAAATTTTTTACAACCTAAAAAATGTGAACCATGCTGGTCTTGTTAGCCAGGCTGGGTGGGTTTTACCAAGATCGCAGCACATCTGTTAAACACAACAAAAATCAACTTTGCAATTACATGACAACCAGACCAGCCTAGTTACCTAAGATCCAGTATTGCAGTGCTACGATCCTGGATTTAACTATACTTGTGATTTGTTATTTCCCAGATGTTTGACTGTCAGCATGTTAGATGGGCATCACGCTTAGCCAAAAATGCTACAAGTTCAAGTGTAAAACCGACCAAACAGGTTAAACCAGTAAAAGCCAAAATGGTATGTCAACAACTTGTCGCTAAGTAATTTTTATGCAAACATGACACTGAGTCCTAAAAAAGAACTTTTTGATCATCAACTTCATTGCTGGCAAGCCTCATTGGCCAGACTGGTATACTTGTACTCTTGAGGTCACAGGCAGGCAGGCATCTCACTATAATCATTGTTGTATTATCAAAAGGATATGAAGTCTTCACTTTCAAGAGCACTGAGCAAAAGAAGAGAAGCAGCTAATAGAAGAATAATATCAGCAAAAGAACAGCTTCAAAACAAAGAATCAGTCTCTAAAGGACGCAGAGAAATAGTCATTGAGCCATCTTGCTCTGAGGTATGTGCTATTTCAAATCTTCACAGCAAAAGTGATACCGATTGTGTTGAAATAAGGAACGACAGTAGAATCCGATTTCTCAGACATCCAGGGGAAATGAAAATTGCTTAGAAAAATTAGGAGGTTTGAGACATTTGGAGTTTCGAGAAACTGAGGGTTAAAGAAATCAGGATTCTACTGTATTATATTAGGTACTCAGGTAACTATACAAAACTAGCTAGTGAGGCTTATGTCTAGTTTCTATTATTGTACTTTCAAGTGACTAGTTAATATTTACCATGTTAATGAAGTCATACCACATCATAAGTAAAATCTGATGAAAAATGTGACCTGGATGGGCTGCAAGTCTCCTTGCGCTGCGATTGCAGTTCCCTTGGGGTCCGAGAGAAGTTCCCTAGGGCTGGAAGGGTCGAGTCCCCACAGGCTTAGTGGTAAGTCCCATAGAGATAGGAGGCAAGTCCCAAGTCCCTAGTTCCCTTGGGCTGGGAGACAAGTCCTCTCAGGCAGGGAGGTGGGTCCCCCCTCCTCCTGCAACGTGAAGCTAAACTTAAAGTTGTCAAGCATTCAATGTCAATGTTTTGTGATGTTGTGTTTTTTGTTCATGTAGAATCCTGCATTCACACCAGATAAGGATGTTGATTTTAAGTTACAAGTCACATCTTTTAGTGATCTTGGATTGCGAGAGGATGTTCTGAAGGCTTTGTACAACATAAAAGTAACTAAACCCACAGTTATTCAGGTGTGTATATTTACATAGAAATAGTATAAAACTTTCTGATGTAATCACCATACTGTCAGGAATGGGGGTGGGGGTGGGGTGGGGGTTACAACTTAAATTAGTGTCACTACCCCACAGCAACACTGCTTTAAACGTGATCATGTGGAAATTAAATTGTTGATATCAAGGTCAGTTCGTGCTTTATGCTTGTACATGTACTAAATATTGTAATTATTAAGAGAAATGGTTGGCATGGAAATATCTACACACGATCATCAACACCATTTTTTGTTTACAGATGGTAACAATTCCACCAATACTAAAAAGAGAACATGTTCTTTGTGCAGCACAAACAGGTAATTTCGAAAGTGCTTTTTTAAAACTTTGTATGTTTTGAATAATGGTGACTCACACATACATATTATACAGGGTTGTAGCTAAGGGCCGGCTGCCGGCTAATTTCACCGGCTGAAATTTCACATGAAAACAAAGACTAAGGTAACCTTTTAGAGCTGCCAAGGCCAGAAAAGCCAGCAGGGCCTGTTGATGAGCCGGCTTAGTGTTTTCTTAGCTACATCCCTGATTATAATGTGCATACTAGTTAGTCAATGTTTTAAAGTGGTACTTAGTAAAATTTCATACGAATGACATGATTTTTCAGTATACACACAAGCCCTTAGGCTGAAATACTGAAACAAGAAATAAGCTCCTTTCATAAAGAGGGGTTCCTTTGGCATGTCAGTGATACAAACTTTATTTTGAAGGTGATTTTTTCAACAGCGACACAAGCATGGGACAAAGTAAAATCTGAGTCCCTGATGGGAATCAAACCCATGGCCTCCCAGATACCGGTGGGAGGCCATGGGTTTGATTCCCATCGGGGACTCAGATTTTTTTCTTTGTCCCATGCTTGTGTCACTGTTGAAAAATTGATCTTCATTATTTATCACCGAGCTGAAAATTTACCATCTTTATTTTTTACTAAACTTTATTTTGTATTGTAATAACAGGCACTGGAAAAACTCTTGCTTACTTGGCACCTGTGGTACATCATCTGAGAGAGGATGAACGAAAACATGGCGTAATAACACGCTTCAAAAGACCGAGAGCTTGTATTGTTGTCCCAGCCAGAGAACTTGCTGTACAGGTTTTAGTAAGTGATTTTACAGACGCTTCCTTACGTGTATTATTAACTTACCGGTAGTCATAGAACCACATGAAATACCAATGAATAAAAATAAAAATGAAATATTGTTATGTAGAGTCAGTCACTAGTTTAAGAAAAGAATCTCCCAGACATAATGGTTTGTAAAGATGAAGAATGTATCCACTTGTCTCGAAGAAGCCTTTCAGGCTACTCACATCGAGTTAATAAAGTTCATGTTATGTTATGTTAAGCTTATTGCTGCAACTTATGTACTAAGGAGTTTACTAAATCACCGAGCTGGTGAAAAAAAGGGGAGCTGGCAAATAAAGGTTGGCTTCAGTTTGGCACCGGCAGACATGATAACCAGGCATCTTTCGTTTGACTGGTTTGTAGAACATGTCTCACATGCCTTCTTGAGTAAATTATGACTCGCACAACAAATCGTGTAGACTGAGGCCCTGTCCACACAAATGCGTTTTCGCTTATCGTCCACACTACAACTGTTTTGACTGTTTATTTATCGGGGATTTGTACAAGTTCGATTTGCGTCCAGCAGTTGAGGGCTTACAGTTCGAGTGTTCGTCAAATCACTGCAAAACAGTGATGAATAATTCTAGTATTAGTTCCTGAAGGTACAGCAAAACGAAACAAAACAGAACTGAGACACTTACCCCTAATTCCGGATAAATCTACGACGGACGTAAAGAGAGTTCGCTTAACTGTACGAAACTATGCGAAAGCTAAACTATGCGAAACACTAACTACAGCTTTTGAAATATGAATAATAAATGTCGAGGCGTGCCCCTTGGGGCTGCACGGGGGCACGCCACATTACGTAAGTTCAGTTTCTTTGTTAACAACAACGATCGAAAATGATCAATGATGCGCTTTCGTCTGTCGTCCACACTACAACGATCGAAAACGCAGACATTTGAAAACAGGGCCCTATCGTTTAGTGTGCACAGCGAAAACAGAGGCTTTCTAAAAAACGCTGACGTTATTCTCGTGACTCGTTTCCAATTTGTAATTTGATTAAAGACATTTTGGTTTTATTAAGCATTGATATGAAAGGGACTTACATCGTATTGCGAAGTCAGGGTTGCACGAATCCAACCATTTTAATGAGTAACGACAATACAGTAGACACATAAGTCAGGTACCTATTTCTTTCTGCAGGAAGTTGCCAAGTTACTGAGTCATCACGCACGCTTCAAATCAGTAGGGATCATTGGAGGACGAAAGAAGGTAAGGAAAGATTTGTATACCTCCCGGTATTAATCCAAAATCTTCGAAAGTTGGCTGGCCATCTTCGGAAATTTGTGGGTCATCTTCTGAAATCTTCGAACTTCTTCGGCCATCTTCGGTGATCTTCGAGCTAATACGTCCTAGCTCTCCCAAACTCTTGGCAGCATTGCGGTTAGCTCAATTGATGCAGCTACCAAGTCTCTCTCGCTCTCTCTTAGTTCCTTGCCCCCGTGTGGGGGATAGGGCCGGGCTAAGCGTTAGCCTAACACAAGCTTCATGTGCCAAATGTTTTTTTTTATTATAGAAATTTATGAAGGAAGATCTTCAATCTCCTGTGGATCTTGTAGTTGGTACGCCAGGGACGTTACTTCAATTTCGCGAAAGAGGTACGTATCTTTTTGCAAATCTGATCTGGTTTGATCCGTTTCTCGTTATTTTTCTGTACATACACCATTTCCGTTGAAACGGTTTAATAAACACCGAGAGGTAAAACATACATACATACATACTTTATTTGATGAGTAGGTTGGGTAAAAAGGCAGCCAAAGGGCTGATGTGGACCTACTATACTAAAAATTAAGAATTACATTTATAAATTTAAAACTAGCACACTAACTAACACTAAGATAAAAAGAAGAGAAATTTACATACATCATTAAAAATATAATAGATTAAAAATTAAAAATATATAAAATCATCCTTTTTATTAGCGACTACTGTTGCCCCCTAGTCAAATGAAAAATTGTCTATAATTTTAACATGTTTATGTAAAATTTGTTTAAAAGAATAAGAATTATCTGGTACTTTAACTAATCTTTTTACAAAATTCCAGATTACAGGACCTCTGTATTGTAGGGTGTTTCTGCCAGTCTCCGATTTAAATCTAAGACATGTTAAACCTTTTATTTTACTTGTGTTTGTCATGGTGCAGTAGTTAATTTATTGCTGTTTTATTTCAGATCGCTTGTACTTCTCGGACTTGTCTTACTTGGTGATCGATGAAGCGGATTCCATGTTTGACAGCACGTTCAAACGGGACACTATGGAGCTTCTTCAATCGATCTCTGTGAGTAGACGTAAGGGTGGAATCTGTTAAGCAGATGAGCTCGCAGTCTGTTCAAGACGCGCGTGCCTTACCGCGCATGCGCAGGGAGAATAAACTGCACAATTGCACGAGACGAACCGCCATTTTGGAACTCTTTACTCGCTGAGAACTCATTGCGTTTCAGCATAGGCGTACGGGCACCTTCGGACCTGGGGGGGGGGGGACCTTATTGCCCGAAAAAAATGGGGTGGGGTGAAAGGAGAATAAAAAAGATTTTTATAATATAGAGAAAAATTTATATTTTTTATTTTTTTTTTTATAAAAAAAATTTTTTTTTTTTTTTTTTTTTTCTTTTTTTTTTTTTTTTTTTTATTTTTTTTTTTGGGGGGGGGGGGGGGGAGAAAAATTGGGGGGGGGGGAAAAAAAAAATTTTAAAATAAATAAAAAAAAAAATAATTTTTATATAAAAAAAACTTTTTTTTTTTTTTTGGGGGCGCCCCCCCCCCCCCCCCCCCCCCTCCCTGCGTTTGTTATTTCGGCCGTTAGTTTCGCTGTTTGCTTGTAAATTCAGACTTGTGAACATTAAAAAGTGTCTACCTGTCTACACACTAAGTCAGTTACCACATTACAAGTACAGCTTCAATCCCTAATTGCACATATAGTAGCTACGTGTCAAACCAAATGTGTTGTTTGGGGTTTACTTTAGCATCCAAAAGAAGTAAACAAGTTCAGCAGATCACAATTTGAATCGCATTTGACTACTTCTTTCTGTGACTACCCACTTCTTTTAAACACTTTAGCTGCGCCGAGCCAAATGTAATATAATCTGAAACTGTGAACACGTTTAAGGATTGGCTGCTCCCTAGAGACAACATCATGCATCAGTCGAATGTTGCTTAGCGTGCGTGCAGGCAAACATACAGTAGTTTGGTTTGCACAAAAGATTACATGAAGCATTGAAGGCTCACTTTGTAGAGGTGGAAGCAGTTTGGACGAGTGTACATGTACGTGAAATTTAGTCGTCTTGAACAGAGTCAAACCTTCAACTAATGTTCACATCCAACTGATTTGTTACTTTTTTTTCAGATACGACAAGGAAAACCCCCGCCTCCCGGAGAGCTGCCAATAGACACACAAGTTACCATTGTTGGTGCAACGATGCCAGACGAATTAATTGTGGATACTCTCCAAGAAATGTTACCGGTAAGATTTAGTCAAGATTTCAATTGTTTTTTTTTTCCGGCCATTTTCGATAAAGAAACTTGTGTTTCTCCCTGTGACCATTTAGATTTCATATCAGAGAGAAGTATCTGTACACTTTTCCCACAAACGCAAATGCAAGCGACGTTGCTACGTATAACGCAAACGCAAGAAGCGTGAGATACGAAAACACAGTTGAAGACTTTTCCCAACATGGCGGGCAAGTCACGCTTCGCTTGCGTTTGCGCTTGTTTTGCGTTGCACTGTTCACACATAAAGAGTGCATGCAGCGCAGCCAGGTGAAATTTTTTTTGTTTTGGTTTTCCTTTTTTTTCCCTTTTGATTGCGTCGAACGTGGGATTTGAGCGATTTCCCGCGCTTTATGCAGCAGGGTACGCTTTTCCCGCGTTTTGCGCCGTCTACTTTTTTCCCGCGCTTTTCGCCGGCTACTTGTTTTCCCGCGCTTTTCGCCAGCTACTTGTTTTCCCGCGCTTTACTCCGGCTAGTACATGTTTTCCCGCGCTTTTTGTTTATTTTTGAACTTTTATTGGTTAATTATGGTGATTGCTTTGGTTTAATATCCGATAGTCATGAAAAAGTGATAAAATTGGTTTCCTTTTCAGCGTTTAAAAATCTGTACGTCTGGTCTTCATCGCGTCCTGCCTCATATCAGACACAAGTTCGTTAAACTTAAACAAGAGGAAAAAGCAGGTATTAATTTTTTGATGGTTAAAATAAAATCGCCGTAACAAGTATGTCTTTACGGTAAAAATACGCCCTGATAAGAATTTCTGCCTGAACAAACAGGAGTAAAACATTTCGGTTGTGACAGAGGCTGCGGTTTCCAATATGACAAAAGTTATGGTTTCTGAGCTGTTTTGGTCCAAAATAGCTATATATATATTTATTGTTTTTTTGTGTACTCTGGTCTAGAAATAGACCCAATGCAAAGATGGCTCCCGTTAATTTTTGGCTCCCAGAAGAATCATTTGCCAACAAAATGAAATTACTTTCACTTAAAGATCTAGTCAAAGTAAATCAGTGTATGAAGTTTTAAGGCTAAAATGTTATCTAATGGGAAGTTACAAGGGCATTTATATGGCCGTGAACATGGAAACGAGGCTTGGCAGGCCATACAAATCTCTTAAATTTGAATGAGTCACAATTCTGCAGCCTTTTAACCAACTGAAAACACTCAAACTTTGTATTGTAGCATATTATTCTTTGTTTTTCAAGTGTCACCATCAGTGTTTAAGAAACTTTACCAGACAACAGAAATGAATGACAACCATTTTTGCGTAGGGTCTATGGGTATAGCTTTTGGAAGAAAATATTTTTCCCATTAACATCGGAGAACCCTTCTCAAATGTTTACCAAAACAGAAGCCATTCTTGACTAGGACAGCGTCCTCAACGAAATGTTTGGCTTAGGTATGTGTATGTGGCCTGTTTCTTGCGAGCAGTCTCACTTTTGCTTAAAAAGTCCGTGGGGCCGGGACGAACGCGAAAGCGGTGAGCAGCGCGAAGCAAAAGAGAGACTGCTTGCATTCTAGAAACCCTCACTCTTTTAGCCAAGATATTGATTTTCCACACCCTACTCCCTCAGGGAGAATAGTACCAACTTTATACTGTAAAAAAAATGCAAGAGAACCTGTCATTAAACTCAAGTGTTACCTTTGTTTTCTTTTATACAGGCAAACTGTTAAAACTTCTGAGAAACGATCATCAAGACCCTAAACAGCGAACTATTGTATTCTGTAACACGACAGCAAGTTGTGATTTTGTGGGGCATTATTTAGCAGATAAACACATCAAATTTATCCGTCTTCACAGTTCCCTACCTTCCAAGGTAATAAATTTACAAGTACAGGATTAACTGTTTTCAATGGTTTAGCTCAAGTACTCTCGATTTCAGTATTTAAAGTATGTATTTGTCTTAGTCCCCTTAAAGCCCACCGGGCCAAATCGGACACTTATAAGATTTTAATTATTATTTATCTATAACTCTCGGTGACTCTTATCGCGATATTTTGTAAACCTTAAACAGAACACTTAACATTGTTGTGCTGAAGTGCAGTTAGTTATGAAAGGGGAGACTAAGGGATGCGCAACAGCTTTGCATTTATTGCACCAACGCGGCCAAATTTGCTCTTGTCTTTAACATAGTACAATGAAACCCCAATATAACAGAGTGCCAAGGGACCTGGGAAATGTGTTTGTTATAAACGGGAGTTCATTGTATCGGGGGTCCGTTTCCATACATTTTATTGTTAGAAACTTTGGTCGGGCTGAAGAATAAAATTCGGCTTGTTATACCTTGGGGCCAAAGGAGCTTTGTTATGCCAGGTCTGCTCGTTACATGGGCCCAGTTTTTCAAAGGGTGTATACCTCCTTACAACGACAAACAGTCTGTAGGGGGCTTGGGGCAACGAAGTGAGCGGTTACTATCGACAGGATAGCGTTATCCACCCTGCTATCCACGCTGGGACCTGACGTATTGGGCGGAGCGAACAGTGTACCTGGGAAAGAGGTGATTGGTATATTTACGCAAAGCGATCGTATACCGTAACCTTTAAAAAAGAACTATCTGTAAACTTGCCTTTTATGGTAAGCGAGGCGAGGCAAACGTTTATTCTTTTGATTAATGAGTTGTAACATTTCATTCCTGTTAACGGAATCAGTTTGCGAAAAACCATTATTCCAATCTTCGTGATCATCTCTTCCAATTCGAAGTAAATCACTCTGTTAATTAATAGATTTGGCGTTTTATTTTTCGTTTGTGTTGTAGGTTAGAGGTGAATTGTTCCACGAGTTTCAAGAGGGAAAATCGAGAATTCTCGTGTGTACTGATGTCGCGTCGAGAGGCGTGGACCCTGACGTAAGTAGGAACGGAACTAGAACTCACACCTCACTAGAATTAGGGACCTTTAAATTCTATTACGAGTGCGACTTCAAATACGAGTTTTACTAGTAGCAAGAGCGACGCAAGCACAGCGCAATCACGAAAAAGGACAAATTTTGTTTTTTGGTAGTTTTCTTCGCTTGTCTTGCGTCGCTAGGAAAAGGGCGTGCGTGTGTGTGATCTAGCGCATGGTTTTAACGTTCTTTATGAAAGAAGGGGATGTTTGATGCCAACACGAGACATTTCCTTGATCACTACCCCAGCAAGAGAGATATACATTTCCCGTCTGTTTCAATGCTTTGCTTCATGGGTTCAGTGTCATGTTTGGGTTGACCTTGGTTTTGTTTTTGCGTCCTTGCCGGTCGGAGATTCCTCTTTCTGATAGTAATATAAGAGACCCCCGCGAGGGTTTTCTTTGATTTCCTTCTATTTGAAACAAACATTTCCAATTTCCAATTTATTCTGATGATATTTAGGGCCGATGAGATTCAGCAATGGATTGATGTTGGTTCTATAACTTTCTATTTCCAAGTAATTCAATGAGCAACCGTTAGCAGGGATGGCGCAGTGGTGAGAGCGCTCGCCTCCCACCAATGTGGTCCGGGTCGATCCGGCCAGGACATATGTGGGTGAGTTGTTGTTGGTTCTCGTCCTTGCTCCGAGGGTTTCTCCGGGTTCTCCGGTTTTCCTCCCTCCACAAAAACCAACACTTCTAAATTCCAATTCGATCGGGAATCCGAGGGCCACAGGTTTGTCAGTCGAAGACTGTTACGTGCAAAGCCCTCGTAAAACAAAGTTGATTTATTTATTTAAATTAAAATGGAAATACCTTACACAAGGGATGTTTACCATTTGGCGGAATAAACCGATTGCATGCAATGACCCGTTGAATAATGATGTTTTACCATAACAGGAAACCGACCAAAAGAGATAGCGCTTTCCATTTATAATTTAGATTACGGGTATTTGTTTTCCCCTGACGGGAGAATTTTCCGACGGTTCGTTCCAACAGAAATGAAAGGAAAACCTCAAGTCAAAGCCTAGTCGACAATTTCCCAACAGAATTTTTGAAAATTTCTGTTTTATTTGCTTTCCAACAAAAATGTTCGGGATTTTTAGTTAAGTGGTAAGCACATTTTAAAAATTATTAAATTTGCAAGTAGTCTCGTCAATCTAACTCGAATTTTTTCCACAGGTAACCCACGTGATCAATTTTGACTTTCCCACGTCCATCGTAGACTATATTCACCGCGTGGGCAGGACTGGCCGCGTAAAGACTGAGGCGACACGGAAAGGCCTCTCGGTAGCCACAAGTTTACTGACGCATAACAGGGATGTCAGAATGGCTAAAATAATCGAGGTCAGATAATTGTCAGTGTTTCATTCGAATTCCAAGGTAATTCGGGTATACCTTAACCGCTGACCGAGGAGTGGAAGACATATGGGTACGAGTACACAGCGGTCAAGCACAACGCCACTTTCGCATTTCGCTGCCTCGAAGTTTTTTATATAAGTGTTTCAAGCGAAACACGCAAAACTTTTGTCGGAGAAAGTTATAAAAAGAGCACTGAGAAACCAAATTACGAGCTGGCAAACTACAATCCCGGACGAAACTGTTGACTTGTTGAGACAACTTCTCGTCTCAATGTTTTATCGCAGTGATTACAGCCATGCAAATGAGAATGAAAACAGTCCCACCCCCCCCTCCCATCAATGTTGACATTCGCTTGCAACTTGCAAGGCGCGAGAAACGCGAAAAAAACACTGAAAGGGGAGAGGGGAGAAACCCTGATTGGGAGGTGTTACTGTGTCAGTTGTCTCAAGAGTTCGGCCGGGATGTAGGTTCACTACATAGTTATTTTAATTTTTTTGTGCATAAGAGGCGTACGTGACAAATTGCAAGTAACAATTTTGGCGTAAAAGTGAAGGATTTTAGAATTGTGAGACGTTTATAAGCAGGAGTTTGGCGAAACTGTGCCTGTGCAGTGCGTTGCACCGCTGTGGAGGGGGCGGTTTTCGTGGTACTGAATTTGAAAGAAAACGTTACAAAACGTACAATTGCCAACCAAATTGCGAGGCGATGCAGCTGGTGGATAACAATTAAAATTATCTTTGTATAGTCGGTGAACAAAGCAGTTAATGTCCTACGTTTCGGTTTGAAAGTGAAGGATTTCGCCATGAAGGGTGCGAGATGGTAGTTAAAGTGGCTCTATTACAATTGAAGTTTAACTTTCATAACATCTTGTTTTGTTTGCAGGAGGCAGCCTTAAAACAACGGCGTCTGGAGAACATCGAAATGCGACCCAAGCCCCCCGCTGCCGGTACTGTCCCGGGAGAAACTTGGGACGATAAAGAAATCGATTTTAAAAGGAACGATTTTGAGGAATACATCGAGGATGAGGACGATTTCCAGGTCACGTGACATTTGACTTCATCGCCTGACAGAGAAACACAAAAAAATTGTTGCTAAACATTTGTTATTTATAAAATTCAGTTGAAAGAACAGAGAGGATTCTTGGACTTGTTTGGGAAAGCGGCCATTACGAAAGTTGAAATATAAAATGATAATAATAAAGCTTATTTTATTAACGGTAGATTTTTAATAGTTTATTCTTAACACACACAGCAACATTCTCGTCCCCAAAGCCGCTTGGCTTTGGGGACACATGAACAACATGATTCGAGTGGCTAGATCTTCAACAAAGGAAATAAAAAATTAAGCAAATCAAATCAAATGTTTTTAAATCCCTTTGTTGTAAAGAATTTACCTACGGTTGATTTGATTGGCCAGATTTAAATTCTCTTCGTTAAAAATCTAGCTAATCAAATCATGTGTCCCCAGAGCCACTTGTTTCTCTTGCCCCAGGCTCTGTCGGCTAAAATGGACAAGCGGCTCTGGGGACGAGAATGACACAACAAAACAAACTTCTTGTTCCCAGTTCCCGTTTCGTCACATTCCCATGAGCCTGTAGGGGTTCTAGCGCCAAAATTGCACTTATTAACGTGATAGCTGGCAAACAGTGTCAGGTTGGAAACGGAATCATTGGACTTTGGATATTTCAGGATTTCTGACTTATTTTACCTCAATGACTCATGATTCATTTATAATTTTCTTCGATATCCATGATTTGTTTTTTATTGTTTTTATCCAGTTTTCAAAGTAACTTCTTACCAGTTTCTGTTGTTTACCGCTGACAGGGTGGTTGTGCATTTTCTACAGTGTTTGTGCCGGTTCCCTGCTAGCAGTATCTACTTTTCCAAATCAGAGAAACTTCTGCTTTATTTATTTCCGTCCGTCTTTAGACGAAATAACGCATTATTAGCTTAGCATTATTAATAGTATTTTAGGTATTTTAATTGTGTCCCCATTAGTCCATAAGGGCAAACACACAGACACGGTAATAAAGTTTTTATCTTATCTTATTATCTTATTCCGACAGCGAGTACACATGACAAGCTAACAAAATTGAGACGGGAGACATGTATACCTACCCTAAACAGGGCCTCGATTGTTTATGAGATATAATTAATTACACTGGTTCAATACAAACCTCTATCATAAAATTTAAAAGTTTGTTTGCGTTTATTAACTATGGGGAAAGAAAAGAGATAAACTCTCTTTTTTTTTTAAAATGGAAATTTAAAAAAATTTTTTTTTTTTTTTTTTTTTTTTTTTTTTTTTTTTTTTTTTTTTTTTTTTTTTTTTTTTTTTTATAAATAAAAAAAAAAAAAAAAAAAAAAAAAAAAAAAAAAAAACTATGGGGAAAGAAATTGCTTCTAGTACCATTTGTTCCTTCAAAGTAATAAGAAACTATATATCTTTCTTCGTCTGGACTGGACTCATGGACTCCAGCTGTGAAAACAATTACATCTACAGCTTTGCGCAGTTTTCTCATCAGTCGCTCGGTATTACATTACTCTGAATGTGTTTTGACACGGGGTTTAGAATACGTTTTATATTTCTAAACTAACAGAAAGAGCCATTTCTCTCATTGCGTACTGTTTGTGTATGCCACACTGAAACGCAGTTTGCGATCTATAGCCATGGTAATCTGTGCAGAAAAAGCAAAAAGTGCAGTTTCCGAGTGGCACGCCCGTTATAAAACTGAATTATTCATAGAAGAAAATTGATATTAAAAAAAATGAAGGTTTGCTTGGGCTTTCGTTTCTTTCGTTGCTTATTTTTGTATCGTGCTATCAAGGACTTCCTGACTGTCGTTACGTAATACCTTCTTTGTAAACAGCACTTTGTGATTGCTCGCACCTTCAACCGAAATTTTTCTACGCTTCCGAGAAAAGTTTTGCAAAACGTAAGCAAGCAATCTCCTATCGAGGATCATGTATTCGATTGGCACCACGGTAAAGCTGGAATAAGCTAAGGAATAAGCCCAAAGATACGTGCAATGCACTGCTAGGGAGGAAAACCTGTTTCTTAGCATTACCATCACTGCAAACAACACCCAAAAGCTCATATACGTTATGACCATTGAAGCGCAAATCTTCGTTAGCTTTACTTCTCTTCTTACCCCCGTAGCACCGAGTACGGAACGGAGATGGTCCGAGTTCTCTTGTACGTACTTCACAATGGCGTAAAACCTGCAAAACATGATCCCGAGGGACGGGACGATCCACAAAGTTACGATGGCGAGCATGACGGATTTCCCGGTCAACGCCCCAGAAGGGATTCCTTTCTCAGGGCTGAGACATACCTGCTCGCCCCGCACGGCAGTTATTACATGCCCAGTGCCCCCGGCGGCAGCGGTAGAACTTCCAATTAGCCAGATGAAGGCAAGGTAATATGCAGTCTTCCTGCAAGTTACCTCCCGGAAAGGCGCGCGACAAATGGCGTCATAACGGTCAATACTGATCGCAGCCAATGTCATAATATTAACAGCAAAACTCGTGAACATCGTGAAAAACCTTGCTAAACACACGCCGTTATCCGCCAGGCTGGAGTCGCCATTAAGAGCTCTTACGTGCAGTGGAAGACTGATCAAACACGCAATCAAATCCACGCCCGCAAAGTTTGTGATCAGTATTTTATCTGGCGTAAAACCTCCACGGCGATTTTTGAAGATGAAAGCCAGGATAATCGAATTCGAGACGATTCCGAGAAAACACGAGGTCCCCAAAGCGGCATTTTGTACCGCTAATCCTGGACATTGTTGGTTAGTCTTGTCATGATCCGATTTTCCAAGAGAAAAAGAATAATTCTCAGAGGCGGACATCTTCGCTCTTGCCGTTTACTTGATTTGTTGTCGGTAGCTTTCGCTTAAACATTGATCAGACCTTTAACACACACCTGTTATAGAACAAAAATTCATATAAATGGAAATTTCCGGTGATCGAAATGACTTTGGGTTCAATTATTTATAAGCTGTAGTTTTTGTGTCATTGTTTCGCACATAAAATCCGATAAAACGCGCGTACGTGCAAAACAGGTCGTATCGAGGTCGTTAATGGGCTTAAATTTTCGTTCAACGATAAAACTGCCTTAGCAAATATTGTAATTTACATATTCAGGCTATGTTGTTTCAGGATTAATCAAAATTCGACATTTTGTCTGTCAATTCATAGCCTCTGGCCCATTTAGTGAGGCAATACTTAAGTGTTTAATTCTTAAACAAAAGGAGTGATCAAAATTATGGTAATTGACTTGAACTACGATGAAAACCATGTTTTATATACTCCGTGCAAATTCTGAAAATTTTAACGCAGTGAGTGTTTCACTCGGCAGAAGAGTTTACTGACAACAAAAAAGGAAATTATGGCGTAGTTAATGGATGCCTGATGGCGATTTCCCACACTATAAATGTATGATGTTTGTACTGCTTTCACTTAAAGAAAAAGAAAACATTGGATGTCATAAGAAATATTTGATTTTTTGACTCTTCTATGGCGTGTGATTGGCAGGTACTGTATTGAATAGGTTTATTGGCCTACATAGAGATCCTTATGCCTGAAATATTGGATAGCATTTAAGCACGAAAGTCGAGTATACGGCTATATAGTTACGTTTATAAATTACTGATATACCCTACGGTTTTATCTTGCCAGCTTAAAAAATATGATGCCAAAAAAGAAAGAAAGGATGAATGAATGAAAGAAAAAAAGAACTCAGAATTTTCCGATATCTGATCCCATTATCGTCTAGCCTCCTACGCAAATTCATTTTCACAAAGAGCGTCTAGATCTGCCGAGGAGGCTAATTATTGTGTTTTTGTGTTTCGTCTTCAAGCCGGCTTCCCAAAGCTCTGTTCCAAGTTTTTTTTTGTCAGAAAAAAAGAAAAAAAAAACGTTTTCCGATAGCTGACCGCATCATTTTCGCCGGGGCGGTCATTAGTTTCATCTTCAAACTTCCTAAAGCTCTGATTGCTTTGCATATTCTTGACATAAGTAAGGATTTATCTTCATGGAAATTTCATTTGAATCAATAAACTGAATAAGTGCAGCTGTTAGTGACACTCTGCTCAGGGTTCATACAAAATATCGCAACCATTTTTCAAGGACTTTTCAAGGAACAAACTGAATTTTCAAGGACCACCAACCAGGAATGTAATTTCACAGATGGTACATTAATGCACATTCTCAGTCCAAGCTAACAAGTTTTAAAGGTTTTTAAATGCCTAAAATGCATATGGCATGTTCTATACAAAACCGCTGGTGATTTTTTTTTTAATATTTATTAATAACACACAACAATACAATTACTTATTCACCGCTGGTGAATTTGTTTCACTGACATTTGAACTCATGTGTACAGTTGGATTATTTTGCTTCTCAATTTCCCTTCATCAGCTGCTTTTACACTCAGCTTTTTCAGTGTTTGAAGCTGCTTTACACAGGAAAAGACCAAAGTCTATGTAAAGCAATTTCTCTTTTGACCCCACTACATTCAAAAATGAAGAAAATTCAAGGACTTTTCAAGGAAAAATGGTATTCAAGGACTTTTCAAGGACTCCCCCTTAAATTCAAGGACTTTTCAAGACTGTGCGAACCCTGTCTGCTGTCTACACCATAATGAAATGTCCTGTATTTTGCTTAAGAGGGCAATATAGCTGAATTTGAATGAAATTTTAAGAGGTTTAAAGAAGGGATTGAAGAAAGAAAATAAATTGAAACACCACCAGATAGCTGACCCCCACGCACTTAAGGTTGTCAGGGGACTGTCTGGTATCCGTCTACCAATTGTTAACTAAAAAATTCCAATTTGAAAAACACAATAAATCTCCAATATTTCTTATTTCTCTAACTTTTACTAATTCTTTGCGAAAAAAACTCCCTTCTCCCAACATCCCCCAAAATTAAAAAAAAAAAAACACCGTTAAACATAGATATATGAGATAATGAGAGCGTTTTTGGATTCCTAGAAACCCGAACGAGATATTTTCGTGAAACCCGTGTTTAGCTGTGAAAAACCGACCTGTGATACCGCCAATGTGTTGGCTAAGGGCCTGTTTATATGGAGGAGAGTTGTCCCTGGTAGGAGGGTAACCCTTTCCCCCGAGCTATCTTTTACCGAGCGTTTATATGAGAAAGTTGTCCCTGTTGACCGAGCCAAAATTTGGCCCTCTCGGTTCAAAAGACTGGCGAGAGTTATTTTGAAATATCTATTAAGGCTGCCTTTTTTAAAATCAGGAACGCTGAAGCATCGACGAAGACCATTTTAGACAAATTTTCCGCCGACTTCGATGTTGTTTTGGCCGATTCTAGCATTTGCGCATGCTCCGTATGTGTCAACTTGTCCCTGGTAGGCGAGGCAAAAATAACCAAACTGTTTATATGGAAAAAAAGTTGGCTCGCTCCCCAGGGTCACCCTACCATCAAAGCGAGTGACCCTCCACCCAGGGTCACCCTGCCCCCCCGAGCCAACTTTGCAATTTCTCATATAAACAGTTCGCAGCTATTTATAAAGAAACGTATGAAAAGCTCTCTCGCCTGGGGTGGCTCGGTATGGAGGGTAACCCTCCTACCAGGGACAACTCTCTTCCATATTAACAGGCCCTAAGGTTACGAAAATGGGGCATGCAGCAAATGGCCACGCTTCCTTCACCAGAAATTATAGTATTTTTTATTAATATTCTCTTAACCTCTCAAACGCATAAATCATATTCATAATGTACATTATAACAATATTGACGTTGAAATATATGGCTATTAATTTCTTAAGAACATAATAATTTTCCATTTTTGTCAAACTGGAGTCGCAAATTCAATCGAACAATCCCAAAACCACAACGAAACAATATTTTAACTTGACAATACAATTTTCCGTCACGTAACACGAGTAGTCTGCGAGCATTCCCTCTGCTTCACGCGCAAGAAGGGAGAAACTCGCGAGAAAAATGGCGACCATGGGTAGACTCGGGATTTCTTGCAATCTATATCAGGTGACCGTGACGTAATATTATCGGTATTACTACAATAACAAGTTAGCAATCAACCTAGTTTCCAGGGTCTCTCTCTCCCGGCCCCGCTTCCCTCGCTCTGGGGAGCGGGGCCGGGAGAGAGAGACCCTGGGAACGAGGTTGGTTAGCAATGAGATGGGACTTTCAATAATGGCATCAAATGTCCTCTCAAAACACGACATTTCACTAAACAATCGTTCGTTAGAGTGAGCTGTCTAACGGTTCCAACTATTCAAAACATCAGTGTGGTATCTTTCTCAAAATGCTACACCACTGAGAAAATTACATTAGTACCTTTAGATATCAGTACAAGACTGAGTACGAGCACGACTTTAGAAATTCAATCCAGTTACGTTCCTAGCCTGCGTGCATCCATCTTCTATTTCCTTCTGCGGCGAAAAAGGGCCGTTCTCTTCCCCGATTTTTTTGAGGGGAGGGGGAGGGCTGTACACAGGCTATTACGTTTCCACAGCCATCACTCCACCCTGTTGCTGACCAGTAGAATCAAAGACTGTCGATACGAGATTTGCACGAAACGTGGTAACTGAAAGCATAAACAACAGGTTTGAAATTCATACTCAATCTCGTACTCCTATTCCAATCTAAAGGTCCCTATTTATCTTTGCAACTGAATATTAACACCTAAGAAATGTCATCAACACAATTAATAGCGGCCATATTGATGCGCAAAACAGAGAAATATTTCATTATTATACAGCAAGCAAACATTTTGCACTGTTAGGAACATAAATATAGGTACCGCGAAACACTATCAGCATCTTTGTAGTCATCAACGTTATCATTATTAATGTCATTGTTATCTTGATCTTTTCACGTCATCGTGCTTGTTATCGTCACGAACATCGTCACCATCATCATCCTTCCGTCGTCACCACCACCACCACCACCACCACCACCACCACCACCACCACCACCACCACCATCATCATCATCATCATCATCATCATCATCATCATCATCATCATCATCATCATCATCATCATCATCATCAATGTCGTCATCATAATTATCGTCGTCGTTGCTGTCAACCTTATTAACGTCATCATCATAATCATCAACGTCTTCATCATAGTCATCATTAATGTCAGCACCAATGTCACCACCATGGTGAAACATTCAACAGTACGAACTAATGAAAAAGGTTTCAATGGACAAGCTTCTTGTTAAACCAAATCCTTGAGGTATGTCACAAACATAAACGATACTCGACTAGAAAGTAACTGCTTCTTGTAATTGAAGCATACAACTGATTGAACAGTTCAACCCAACTGTCTGTAAGCAACACTGTCGCTTATCCGTCAACACCAAGCCGTAGAACATACAAACATTGTCCGCTACAACAGGATCATCTTGACGTGTTTTTCTTTGTTATTCCTTAAAATCAGCATCCAACCTTGTGGCTATCAGTCCATCCCGATTGTTTATCTATGTCACAACTCAGATGCAGATTGAAACATCTCACAGCACAGCAGTGACCGCCAACTAGTCCTCGTAGAGGGAGGCTTCATAATCCTTGTGAGTTGCGCTTCTCAGATGCATGGACACACCTCTTGGATGTCTACATACCACATTGCACAACGGACAAACCACCTCGTTTGTGAACTGCTCAGAGGATCTGCAAACCACACAACAAACCGTGAGTACCTTACAATGTTAGAAAACAAAACACTGTCTATAGATTGTTTCTGGTGCTTAGATGGTGCCCAAAATAAACTTATCTATAAACAAATCAGTTCAAAAAGGCGAGAAGAAGCTCCATTTTGGAAAACTGCATTTTTTAGGTGTGTTTTTGGCTGCTGGTTAATCCAGAACGAACAAAAAAGCGAGAAACGAGTTCACTTCTCAGTGGCTTGCGCAACGTTTCCCGCGCTTGCCACCAGTCACGTGAGTTTGCTTGGAATTCTTATTGGTCGGCCCTACAGTTTCCCGCCAAAAAGATCAACTCTGTCATAACGCTAGTTTTAGTCTCACGACAGTGACCAGAAAACTGCTCTATCAAAGCTACTGAGAAGACAGAGAAATACTCATCAAGATTCACCTTCCTTCCAAGCTCCTCAGCCACTCCATCTTCTCTTTCTGCTCAGCCACTTTAAGCCTGGCTTCCTCATCTTCATCCTCCAGTGGCTTGCCAGAGATGGCCACGGCCTTGTGTAAAGTGTAAAGGAGGCCTGCGTCTGTTTCACCATTAGATGTCGCTGCGTTTAAAATGTAAGCTGGATCGATCTGCAAGATGGAAAAAAGTGCAAGGTTGACGCCTGTTGCAGAGCAATAGGAATTGAGATGTCAGACGAATTATCAATGCTAGTGGAATGTCTTTTTTCTCCAGCATCAGACCAAGAGCGTTGTGCCTATTGTATTTACTTAAATAAGCGCCGCGGCGCTTATTAAATTTTTTGCGTCTTAAATGCGGCGCTTGTTCGAGGGCGGCGCGTATTTAAAAATTGGACGCCACAAACAAACTAATCTAGACGAAACTTCTACAGTAACTAAGAAGGAAGTTTAATTGTCAGTCATCGTTTCTTACGGAAGAGAGTTGCTGTGCCTGCTGTCCCGACAAAGTTCACGGCCTTCACAACGTTAACAGAACTACGTATTGTAAGAATTTTGGATATAAAAATAATGGACGAGCGGTAAAATATAATAACTTTGAACTGCGAAACATCGCTTTAATCGAAAAGTAATTTCCAAGGCTGTTTTATAGCTGCTTTGTAGTGCTTTATTTAGTTTTACGGAATTCCTTGAACAAGCGCCGCATCGGTACTGGGACGCTTATTCGGGGGCGGCGCTTATAAACTTTTTTGTCACAATTGCGGCGCTTATTCGAGTAAATACGGTAGCCCTGGATGGTTACCTCCCCCTTCCCCTCCCCTCCCCAACCCGTTACCACTGTATTCTGCAAGCTTGCCCAACAATCTGCCAACGCCCATTTAATCTCCCTGAAGGGAGGCATTGTGATAATAATCTGCCTTAACCACAAAACAGGTAAAAAGATGGTTTATTGTACTATTACTATTGGGAGGCGCAGTGCCCTAATGGTTAGCACGCTCGACTCCGAGTCGAACGGTCCGGGTTCGAGCCCTGGCCAGGGCGCTGGGTTGTGTTTTTGGGCAAGACACTTTACTCTTAAATCCTACCCAAGTGTGTAAATGGGTACCGGCGAATTTACTGCTCGGGGGTAACCCTGCGATGGACAAGCATCCCATCCAGGGGGGAGTACCAATACTTCTAGTCGCTTAATGCTACAGAAACCGGGATAAGCTCCGGCTGTTAGTGTACGGGTCAATTGGCTCGGACACAGACTTTACCTTTTACCTTACTGTACTATTACAAGCGACTTTTAAACAAAAGCTCTTTGAATCACCTGGTTCCAGTAACCTGTTCTGGGAAATGGGCATGGAGTTTTGTTTTCTCGCCTTTTCAAGACAAGCCTATAAAAACAAAAAAAATTAAAAAATAAAGTTTACGGTCAAGAGCTAGAGCATTGTATGTTTTAGAGGAATCCGAGGCACACCTCAAAGCATGAGCTTTGCGTTTTCAAGCGTGAAGCAAACTGTAATTCATCCAAACCCAAAAACAACAACAACACAAAAAAGTTGAAATCATTGATATGAGCTGTTTTGTCTAAGAAAACAGTAAGGTATACTTTAAGATAATAGATCTGCTGGCGTTCTGAATTCTCTCCACGGCTGGAGTTCCCCATTCGGACATGGCTTGTTCACTCTGGAAGGCCAGGTTGATGGCAGTACGTAGCGAGTTGATCTATCAAGCAATTCAGAAAGCATCTATAAGATTCAAAGGGCAGAATTCCCTTCTCTAGTCCCACCTCAAGTCCCGTTTTTCAAAACACGAACAACACCCAATTTGACTCCGGCCCGTCCCATCCCCATTTCAGGGCATACTGGTCAACTTTTGCATAAACGGCTGATTTTAGTCTATTTTATTAAATTTTACCAAATACTCGCAATGAAACTCAATGTTTGGGAAGAAATTACTTCTATGGATCTACATCGACCAAGCCATAACTTTACAACAACTAAATATGTCCCCGGGCATTATAATTTTAAGTTACAAACAATCGAGACTAACTTTAAAAGCTGTTCAGTCCAACAGTATTTCAAAAACCCATATCACAATCCGTTTCAATCTTCTTCAATTTTTGCCCATCCATATATTCTTTTGTATTTGCTATGTTATTGAAACGTTCCTTCACTGTTCTAAGTGGGTATTTTTATATTTCACCCAATTTGGTTGCCATTTTCCGATGCGTAAATTTGGCTAAAATCCGTGACAGTTCCTTTAAGTTTAGGTATTTTTTTTGGAAGGGATGGGGTGAGGTCAATTTTTAGGGTTAAAGGGGTTTTGTCGCGGTATAGTAGTAGTAGTAGAAGTCTTTATTAAGATGCTAGTCACAACAGACGTGTGGCTTTACAATAAAAAAACAATCTAAAATAAGCTAAAATAGTAGAATGAACCTATTATATGTATCAGTTACAAGGATTTTAAGAAATAAATTTAAAAAGACATCTATTTACAAAAGTGCGTTTGAAACGTTCCGTTTTTACTTTAGGGAGTATAAAGTCATGGCCCCTTTCTCTAAGAGCTCTGTTACGTTTGGGTGGGAGCAAGTCATATAATACATGGCCAGTGTCACTTGTGATTCTGTTGAAAAGATCACTGTCCCTATTCTTAATAACGTCAGATATAAAAATGATCTTATTTGTATAGCCAAAACGATAGGCTCGCCGGAAAAAAGTGTCAAACCGATCTAAATATTTGCCTTGATAGGCGGAGCCCCACACTTCTAATCCATACAGAAATAATGACATTATTAATGAGTCGAAGAGTTTACTAAGCTGATCTTTAGTGTACCCATAATATTTGCATACCCTAAGAATATATAGTCGGCTAGCAGCTCTAGAAAGTAAACTGTCAACATGAAGATCCCAGTTACAAGGATCTTCATGGAAGGTAATTCCCAAAAGTTTCAGCCACTCTTTTCGCTCAATCCCAAGCACTGGAGGAGGAGCAGGCTGAGTAGTTCTACTATGCAGTAGCATTTCCCACGTTTTTAGGTAATTTTATTCATTTTCGTTATAAGAGCTCTAAACTTCATTTTGGCAGAGCAAAAGTCTTTTATTGGCAAAATCACGGCCACATAACAAACAAGGTTGATTTTCGAGCGTGGAAAATGACCTTTTCATACAAACTGAGGTTAAACTTGAAAAAAGTCGGGCCGACGTTTTACAAGTTTACCCGAACGCAATCCGTTTTAATCTTCGCGGATTTTGCCCATCCATGCGCCTTGTTGGCCTTTCTGTGTTTGTTTTGAGTTCTTCTACAGTTTTAGGCCGTTATTGTGATATTTCAGTTAATTCTATGACCAGTTGGTCAGTGCCGAAATTGCCTAAAATTACGTGACATAGGCCCTCTAAGTTAAAGGGTTTTTTTTTTTTTTTTGGGTGGGGGGGGGGGGGGGGGGAGGGTCTAATTTTAGGGTTAACCGAGTTAGAGGGAATGGAATGGCCAGCCGCTGGCGGTTTTTTTTAATTATTCATAAGGACAAAACGTACCTCAACAATGTCTTTCTCTGTGATGTCCACGTCAAACACAAGCTCACTATCATGGTCTGGCAATAGAGCTTCGCTTGTTGTGGGATCGTAACCCAAGCCAACCAATGCTCCTGTGTACTGACGCATTTCACGGTCAACCCTGTGAGCAAAAAATCATCATTTATCGACTGGAAGGGAGGGTGATATAGGGAAGTATTAACCTGAATTGTCTTTGTACGGATTAGTGTTGAAGGAGCGAGACGTACAGCATTAAGTCAACAAAGTCAGTCCCAAACAAAATACTCATCCTTGCTTTTCACAGATTCTCCATGCATGTACTAAGCAACACTTACTAAAAAATTATTGATAATTGAAAGAAAAATCAGATGAGACGTTAATCAGCCACTGACAAGGGTAACTAACAAAACAAATTCCTAGTTCTCCTAACAAGAACAGGAGTGGAACTTATAATCTTCTGCATAGAAGAATCGTGGTTGCTAAGTCACATATAGTGGAACCTCGATTTAACGAACTTCTATATAACGAAGACCTCGGTATAACGAACGATTTTCTTCAGCCCGGCCAAATGTACAGTAAAATGTATGGAGCAGTACCTCGATTTAACGAACTTCTATATAACGAAGACCTCGGTATAACGAACGATTTTCTTCAGCCCGGCCAAAGTTACAGTAAAATGTATGGAGCAGTACCTCGATATAACGAACCTCGATATAACGAAATCCTCGTTTTAACGAACACAATCCGGGAGCCCAAACGTAAAATGTACCTCGGTATAACGAATTTTAGTTAACACGCGACAAAACATGAATGTAAAACAGACCAACAAGGATAAAAATACTTTAATCCTAACAGGAAAACAACTTCAAAGACATATGCGGCATGGACGAAGAGGGGTTTGGGACGAGACTAACTCTTTTCTTGCCCCCCTCCTCGTGCAGCTCAAACCCTCGCCTCGCAGTCCCCTACTGAATTTCGAGAGAAAAACAGACTGCAAGTAGTTTAAGTAAACAGATAATACACAAGACAAACCAAGTGTTGTTCTCACCTCATCTCAGCATATGGAGCGAATAGAAGCGCCACGAGAGGCATCAGGCCGTGAATGTTCGGCATCAAGGTTGTATCTCTGTTACCATAAAAGAGACAATTCAGTGTTATGTTACACAACGAAGTCACCTGTACTCAGATTAAAAACGCATTCTCGTCACCAGGGCTGCTTGTCTCTCTCATCCAGCGGGGTATTGGCACGAGGAAAAAATGGCTCTGGGAACACGACTTGATTGGTTAGATTTTAACAACGGGAGTTTAAAACCTTGCCAATCATACCGATACAAAATATTCCACGTGAATGACGTAATTCTTTAAAATCCTTAAAGAGCCTCTTATTGGTTGGCATTTGCACGCAAAAATTCAAAACCACGAAGGCCAGTGCGTTTTACATTTAAATAAAACCAAACTATAACAACAATATAATATTGGCCTATAAACGGGATTTTAAAATCCCGTTTATAGGCCAATTTACCTGTTGACAAAAAATACATCCGATTGTAGGCCCCCTCTAGTTTTCCTTGTTTCCTTAACCTAATATTAAGTACTTTCATAGAACACTGTACCACTTCAAACGAAAAAACTAGCAAAGATGGCGGAACAATGAGTTTATTACTATCTTATTAACAAGACATTTAAAACTTTAATAGTCATAGAGAAAACTCTCTCCAGGAAAAGCCTTAGCTGCCTTTTTTGCGTTTCGAATATGTTGGTGTTGTTACAGTTTTGATTTTGTTCCAAATACGTAAATGAATGCAATTTATGTCGTTTTAAAGCTTAATTAATAAAAAGCGTATTTTGATCAACACAACGTTTCTTTTATTCTGCTAATAAGCCCAACACCGGAAATAAGAATACGGATATAAGCCCCTCCGTTTATAAATCCATCGAAAAACCCTCACGTTATTGTATACCGGCTTGGGCTTGCAAGCGGGATTTTACAACCGGTATTCAATATTCAAAACATTCGCAACAAAATATGTCTTAAAACGAGATACCTTGCAACCACGGTAGATCCAGTGGCATTTATGCTGATGTTGGCCGCGACCAAAAACCTTTGATGAGGGTCATGGGGCTGGTCGTTCAAGATCACACTGTTAACAGAGTTCTGTTCCACTCTAACAGATCTGTAAAGTAGGGATAGAGAGTAAGGAGGATTGTTTAACGGAGCTGTGTGAGTATCACGGATTTTAGCCAAATTTAGACATCGGAAAATGGCAACCAAATTGGGTGAAATATAAAAATACCCACCTAGAACAGTGAAGGAACTGTAGGAACATTTCAATAACACAGCAAATACAAAAGAAGGTACGGAAGGACGACCATTAAAGAAGATTGAAACGGATTGCAACATGGGTTTTTGAAATACTTTTAGGCTGAACAGTTTTCAAGGTTAGTCTCGGTTGTTTGTAACTTTTAATTGTAATGCCCTGGAGAAATCTTGGTTGAAATAAAGCTATGATTTTGTCATTTAGATCCATAGAAGTAATTTCTTAGCAGATATTAATTTTTCAAGCAACTATTTGGCAACAATTTATAAAATAGACTAAATTCAACCGTGACAAAGTCCCTTTAATGTCCTCGCCACGACAAAAAATGTATCTTGCGTTGCAGGTACGGTATCTCTTTTCCTTAAGATCAACAGGAGCGTGAATGACTTCAAGCATTTCAGCGCCATCGGAAGTAGCCTGTTCGAGAGCCTGTGACAGGCTTCATTGGAAGGAAACGTATGCTAAGCAGTCCACGAAAACATGATTGCAGCTCACAGCGGACAACAACGCACAGGCTTTCTTACCTCAGTCGTCCTATGCTGGTTATACTGTAGAAGCCCATTTCAATGGGGCTTTCAGGTCCGCGAAGAGTCACCTATGAAATTAAAAAAAAAACAACAACATTAAATTTCAAAAATTTGAAATGGAACGCAGCATTTCAGTCGCTTTGGACTTTCGGAAAAAAGTGAATAGGTCATCATCACGAGCTATAACGAGATTTTTGAAAATATTTCACAAAGAATACCTATTCCCTTTGATACCCTCTCCTAAATATATCTTCTTTTTGTGATGGATGGGATAGAACTGGTTGTTACGAGTTCTCTCAAGATTTTTCGAGAGCACACAACGTGCACGCGAGAAGCACGTGATATGAAAATGATTTGAGTGTGCAGCATTGTTACCAAGGACACACAACGAGAGCACACAACGTGCACGTGAGTAGCACGTGATGTGAAAATGATTAGAGCGTGCTGCATCGTTACCATGGACATGCAACGAAAACAGAACGTGCACGTGAGTAGCATGTGATATGAAAATGATTTGAGCGTGCTGCATTGTTACCATGGACACACAACGAGAGCATCACCGCGGTCAAACGACAGAAATATGCAAAAAATAAGAAAAGTACTGTAAAGATAAGGTTTTAATTTTCACAGTTCAAAGTTCGATACATAACCAGTTTCCTAAGGGTTTACTAAGTTTTTTGGAGCTTTAGTAAAAAAGTTCTACGTGTTTAAAAATAGCGATATGCGGACTTGTCGGCGCCATTTGTCAAAGCACCTTTGGTTCGGATGCGAAACGTTTAAAAAGTAAAAACACTCGTTTACCTGAGGAAATGGGATTATGCTCACACTTAGCAACTATTTTTATCTATCCTTGCTCATACTAACACTTCAATTTGAACAAAAAACGCCGAAATGGTAAGAAAAGCTGCCTGAGACGTTTGACCGCGGTGAAAACGAGAGCACACAACGTGAGTAGCACGTGATGTGAAAATGATTAGAGCGTGCTGTATCGTTACCATGGACATGCAACGAAAACACAACGTGCACGTGAGTAGCATGTGATATGAAAATGATTTGAGCGTGCTGCATTGTTACCTTGGTCACAACATCATTCCTGTTCATTTCATCAATGTCATTGTCAATCGATGGATAAATCCAGGCAGTGTTGTCTTCAGCCAGTGAGCTGTCACCAAAGGCAGTTTGATGAGCCATCTGATAACAAAAAAATAATAAGAAAATTACTAACACATTAATACAGTAGAATCCCGATTTCTACTGTATTATCCATCGTTTCCCATGGATAGTACTTCTTTGTAATTTTCCCCCGATTTCTCAAAGCAATTTTCGTTTCAAAGTTTAGATTTTTACATTTTTTACTCTATTACAAGCCATTAACTTCCAGCAATTTTTGAAATCGAAAATTTCGTTCTTGTCAGAACACAAGAGGTTATGATTTATCACTAGGTTATATAATCATTTTAAAATCATCGCAATAAACGGTCATCTCTCAGTAAACGGACAATCATGATGTAATTCCATCATCCCCTAATATCCTTGATAGTTTTTAGAGGAATCGATGTTCAACAGGTTGCGAATGAAGCTTTACAAGACAGCACCACGCCAAAAAAATTGGGCTAATGAATTTATAATAAGCAAGGGTCCTGTGCGACCTTATTTTGTTGTTATTACCTTGGAAGCGCGCGACTCTTCCTGGAATAAAGCGTAACCTTCGTCTATGAGCACTTGATTGATGTGTACATCTTCCTCAGTGTTGGTATCATACAGATCCAGACTAAGAACATTCCTGACCAGCGAGTACACCTAAATAAACACAACCACAATGTTACTATTTTCTTAAGGTACCGTGTCCTAATAGTTTGTGGGATGGTCTCCGGACTGAGCCCGGGAGCCTTGTTAATGAAGCCATCACCAGTATGTGGCAAGCAGTGTAGGCATGAAAGGGGTAGGGGCATGGGGAGCTGAGGGCTTTTTTAGATGGTGCCTCAGCCTGTTATGTTACTCTTAGTGCTCAGGAGTGTAAATTGTTCTAAATGCACGCGCACGCCAAGTGCTCTAATATGGTGTCCGCCATGTCAATGAAACAGTTAAAAATGTGCAGTGCTTTTTACTGCAACGTTAAAGCACCCCGAATAATATGCAGCTTATTGCTTTCAGCCTGTAACAAAAACAGAATACGAAAATTGCAATAGGTTGGTCATCCACAAAAAATAGCCATCCGAAAAACCGAATTATAAATCAAGAAGAATTGTAGGAAGAGAACGCTACCTTAGCAGCCAGTTTCCTGTTTTCTGTAAGCTGGATAAAACGCTGAGTTGCTATGGGAGACCATGCGCCAACAGGACAGTTGGCAGTAGGCATAGGAGCCACTTCACATAACCTGCACTCAAATGCCTGAAACAAAGCAAGAAAAAAATCAGTAATAATGCTACAAAAAGTGAACAGCATAAAAGCCGAAAAGCAGGGAGAGGTGATTTCCCTTCTACATAGATCAGGCAGTGCCTCCGATTGGTTGTTATTTGCATGTGAATTCAAAACCGAGCAACAACCAATCAGAGACGCTGTAGAGCAATGCCATCAGTATGGAATTTTTTTTTGACGTGAGGCGGGGACATCTTTCTCATGAAGGAATAATTGCGGAGGGGGACAGGGAGTGGGAGCCAAGGAAAATAGGGGGTGGGGCAGGGGGAGGGTAAGGGAGGGGTGAGAAGAGAGGGCAGGAAGTGGGGCTCCCAAGGTGGCAGGGACAAGAAGAAATTCAGAAAAAGTTTGTAATATTTTGCAATACAAATAGCACAATGAGGCAGGAGAAACTAAAGAACTGGGGGTATTTGGTACAGGAAGCAGGAAATTCAGATCTCCCCTGCCCCCCCCCCCCCCACCCCCCTTGTGCACACGAGGAAACAAGGTCTGTTGAGTATGTGGTAACTTTTTTTTGACCAATCTTACACACCTGGAATGGAAGGTTCATATACTCTCTCTTCATTTTCCTCAGGTGACCGATCTTGACCACTGCCTCATTACCAAAGTCCAAGAAAAAAACCTAGTAACATTTGAATTGTATGTTAGAAAAACACTAGTTAGGAATGTAGCGTCTTACAATATCACTATCAAGGCAAGCAAACTAGCAAGGAGAAAAAAAGGGATTGCCAACAAAGGAATGTTATCACTTTAAAATAATCACCATTTCTTGCCAATCAAAACATGCTTTCTTCAAAGCGCTAAACTATACTTTAACAATCAGTCCACTTCATTTGCAGTTTCATACTTCTAAGATGGCAAGTGTTTCATGTTATATATCAAACACAAGCGACAGTGTTACATCGGGATATGCAAACACCGAGAAGAGAGTTGAAAATACGACCCGCAGCGGAGTATTCTGGACGAAATTCGAGGTGTTTGGACTCCTAATGAAACACTGTCTCGAGTGTTTGATATATCTTCTCAATCGAAACAAAAACTACGGAGTAAATGGAGAAATAAAATTGTAAAAATCTATGCTAATTAAGACTGGGTAGCCAAACCTCCTTCATTGTGGTGATTTTCTTTGTTTTAACTAACTTAATGCATTTTTAATGAGTTTAAGAAGAGATAATTATTGATTATTTTATCTGTGAGTCAAATCTCTGCAGCACTATCCTCCTTGCCTTACCTCCACCCTTGAATCCCTGATAGCCAGCACTCTGGCTCTGTAAAACAAATCATCTTCATCAAATAAAGCCAGGCACAGTGTGCCAACAGACAAATCTCTTCTTTCAATGCGCTGCAGGAAAAAAAAATCAGAAATATATTTAATTATCATTTATTTAAACGACCTGCTTTCCACGAATACCGTTCCTTAGGGAACTTGCTTGATTATGCCTTTAAACTGCCCAAGGCACTCTGCTTGTCTTACGTCACAGGGATAGCCTGTGCACAAAGAGCCTCTCAAGTTAGACAGGGCGAAAAAAAAAAGAAAAGAAATTGGCGAGTGAAACGAGATGAGTGTGGCCTGGGGGAGGAAGGCTCAGCTCACTTCGCTCCCCCTTTATCTTTCCCCCTGCTCCACTTGCAGGGCTGCAAATAACAGTCGGAAATCAGACACTGGCCGACCACAATTTGCCAATGTCTTATGCAATTCCAACTGTGGTCGGACAGAATGTCAGGACAACCTTTTGCTTTTGCTTTCCAGTGCCAAAGTTCTGCATTGACAGCGCATTAGATTAGTGGGTTTATATAATGTCCAACCTCACTTTTGTTTTGTCCGAAAGAGAGAGAAAATTATTTGCAGCCCTGCACTTGGAAGCTTGTTAAAAGGCTACACAAGACTGTTCCATAATATGGTGCAACTGGGGATAAAGCTATAATTTGTGCTAAAAATTTGTGCACTTTAATGAAAGATTGAGTTTATTCTTCGAGTACCTTAGGTTGTGGGTTTTTGTTAGAGTAAAAAGTCTGTTTTGTCAGCGTTTCTAAGGTTAGATTGTGCTAGCTGGAAGGCAAACATTCCCTCATTTCCATGGCTACACTAATGAGATTGTGACTAGCCAATCAGATGATGATTTTTACCTCCAGGTTTCTACCGTCGTACATGTTTATACTGCCTTGCAATATTTGCAGCTTTCTAGCAGATTCAGTGTCAGGTTTCTGACACCAGAACTGGCCAGGGTTTATTACCTGGAATCAAATGTAAAACAAAGAAGTTAACTTAACTTGCCACTCCTGATCTCTAGCAGAGGCGACAGAGCATTCAGGAACGTGGAAGGCTAAGACTGTCCCAAAAATACTCGGCAGGTATTCATATTGGAGCAACTTTTTCTTTTCTGAGCAGTTTCTAGACCAAAGATTTCCAAAGATTCTCCGATTGTTGTTAAAAGGCCATATGAACGTTTCTGATTATTTTTCAATTTATTCCCAAGATTTACCAATTCAAGGTTCTTGAAGACTTCTAAGGAAGTTACGAAGATGTTTGAACACACTGACTAGATGGAATACCTCGACAAACCAATTTGATGCTTTGCTCGTGATATTTTTGACACCAAAATGTGGGCAGGGGGGCTTCAGCCCCCCTGTCCCCCTGCTCCGCCACATATGTTGGGAAGCACTCCTTACTTGGAGGATTGACCACTGTACTAATTTTTTGAAGTTGAGTAATGCAACTGCTCATCCTTACAGCCTAATAAAATGGTTACATTTGAGCAGTTTATGCAATGCTCTTACCACTGCAGTTATGATTTCTAGGTAGCCTTTCTGGGGAAGGTTAACCTGTTAAAAATAAATACAAAAAAACAAACAGTTAATGTCATTGTACTGTGTTTTCTTAAAAGCTGGAGCCAAGTGATGCTTTCTTGAAATGAATTGTTTTGGTGGACTTTATTCATGGTCAGAAACAAGAAACAGTTCTGGTGCAGAATGCAATGAGGTGAGAGGGAAGCTCATAGTCTAATGTAATTAATTTGTGGTTTTAACTTGGCACCAGAGTCTACAGGAATCCTACCGCAGGAGGAAACATGCACGTTTGTGAGAGTTCAATTCAACATTATAAAATCTTAGGATTAGTTAAATATTTAAAAATGCTGTGGTTGTAATCAGGCATGATGTAATGAACTTATACCTAAAAATTTTGCTTTTAACAATTTTTAATCAGCGCCAACCCGATTTTAATTCAATATTTAATCTTGGGAAATAAGCATTACCTGCTGTGGCTCTTCCATTAACTCCACACTGCCTGTACCTCTTGACGACAGATTTGTAGCCATCCTAGAATGGAAATAAGAACATTTCTTGTTGCTTGCCTGCTAGCTTGCATAACTGAACAAAAGATTAAAGATACAAGAAAGATGTAAATCTGCTGTTGCGAGCATGGGACAAAGAAAAAATCAGTGTCCCGGATGGGTAATTTTCAGTGGCATTTCCACAGAGTAGCTCTTCATTCACTGTTCCCAATCGAATTGGAATTTAGAAGTGTTGGCGCAAATGGGGCTTGATTGGGCACACCCATATGGACCAGCAAAGTGACCACTGAGGTGTAACCCACAGGGGAAGAGGAGCCAAGGCCATCCCAGGAACAGACAAACTACTGAGGACGAAGAGGTGGGCAAGGGGGGATACACTGGGGGAGATCAAGACAGTTAGCCCAAAACACATTGAGATGGCACGCAGTTTCCATGCACTTATGCTTCATGAGAGCGGAAGGGAGTAAGTCTGTCATGTGACATGCAACCCTGAGCCCTGTTAAGGTCAGTAGTACATAAGAGATATGGTAGTAATTATTAAAAGACCTGTTTGTCCTGAGTCTGTTAGGTGCTATGGCTTCTCCAAAAGAATTCCTCTGCTCCATCTGCCTGTCCATTTGTGCGTTTCTTGCTTCAGAAATGAAAAGATTGAGTGGAATCCTCAGATGTCTGCAGAGAGAACCCAAGAAAGCAAATTTATTTCTTTAGTTATCCTAGCTAAACAAAAGCTTCAAAACTAACACCTCTCAGTTTTGAAGTCAAGGAATGACTCGACGATGGCCAAATGCTTATTTCTCCTCACAACTGAACTTTACCTCATCTTAATGGCTTTGTAGACAGCTGGGACAATTGAATTAGACTGCGAACCACCTCGATCAACAACACGAGGCCTCTCAAACTCAATGTAGGCCCTGCAATGAAAAGAGGGAAATTCAGTTAGCAACCAAGAAACGAACACAAACATTTACCACACATTTCTCAAAATAGCTGTGTTGTTTGTCCAGATACTAATACCTAAACATGAAGGAGAACACACTGAGATTACAAACCTGCTTTCTTCAAAGTAAAGAGCTTTGCCTTTGCCACATTGTCTAAACATTCTAGCAATTGCTGATCGGTAGTGAACGCCATGGGGAGGCATACTCCTCACCTAAAGGAAAGTTACCAGCAGTGATCAGAAAACTTAGTTTGACATGGTAAGTGATGCTCCAGCAGACACAATCAATTTCATGAAACAGATAAGCATAACAGCCATCAGAATATTAAAATGTGTAACTTTTCTTTCTTCATGTTATACATGTGTTGTGAAGCACTGTATGTTCTATCCTTAAAGCAAACTTACAGTCTAGATGTAACATGGAATAAGATATGACTTGCTTTGTGTAGTAATGTAGTATATTTTTATGGTCTTTAAGTGTTTTGGCAAGAACATAGGGTGAGTCAAAATACAAATGATGTGTGAAAATGTACAGTGCTACAACACAATAAAAATGTCCAACAAGAGATTTACCGTATTTATTCGAATAAGCGCCCTGCCTTTGGGGGTTTAAAAAAAAGGGGAAAAGTAAAAATAGAACTGTAACCAGGATAAGTTGAAAAGATTTAAAGCCACATAAGCTTACAGCTATCAGACGATAGCCTTTAACCAATGTTTCCTTTTCCCAAAATGCTGTATTGTTACTGTTTTTGAATCACTCACACCTGTTAAACAGGTCTTGAAGAGTACAGATATTTTTAACGCAGTCTTGTGGAGTACAGATATGTAGAGATATTTTGGGCCGGGTTGTTTGAAACCGATTAACACTCCCGATTATTTTGGTTTTTTTTTTTTTTTTTTTTTTTTTTTTTTTTTAAAAAATTTTTATTTTGGAGTCTGGCACGCTAACCATAAGGCCACCGGGCCTCCCTTGTGCCCTGGATACGTACCATGACGGTGGTAAAGGGATCGTGACCAGACATCACTTTCATGGCTTCAGCTTCATCAATATCACTTGATAAAAAGTAGTTTGGATAAAATGCACCACAGATCACAAGCTGGAAAGAAAAAAATAAATTAAAAATAACAATTAAAAAAGTTGTAATTTCTATTTGTCCCCCCCCCCACTTAAAGCTTAAGAGTACCTCTCCCTTTACTCAGGACTACCTAAGGCCTCACATTTGACATAAATTATGGTCAAGATTAAGAGACGATGACAGGAAGAAACCTAGTATAACTTTAAATAAAGACCTAAATCTTAATGTTTATTGATGACATTAGGACTAGAGACTTGTCATGTCTTATAGAAGACAATAATTATTGTGCCACTCATAAACTCTCACACTCCTCCTCTCACTGTGAATAATAAAATTTAATCCTACTTTTTAGATTATTGTAGATAGGGGATGGTAACTGTGAACCCCCTTTAAAATTTTTAAAATGTGAAAATTTCCAATTTGTTCATAATGATTTTATTTTTTTCAGTTGATCTCTCAAAGGCTTAATGCATTGACATGTTAATAAAGACCGTGCCGTGCCATGCCATGCCAGACAACAATGGATGATAAGAATGAAAACCAACCTTTAAAATGAGGAGGGACTCTTGAGTTGTTGCCCTACAAAGCAGACATTAGCTTGTTAGTACAAGTAACTTTTCTCTAGAGTGCATTAATAAAGATGAATTGAATACCGTATTTATTCGATTAAGCGCCCTGGGCGCTATTAAATTTTGGACCTCGAGGGTGGGCGCTTATTCGAGGCTGGGCGCTATTAAATTTTCGCCATTTGTAGCAAGTAGTACGTTTTTTTGCAAGAAAAAATGTATAGTACCTAAACGTGAAGGTGTACGAAAGCTGAATTTAAAAAGTTTATAGAAAGTTTCAGTAAAAAACTTAAAAAACTCGGTCTTCGGGATCGTCTCTAAGTCAATTTTAATCTCAACTTCAACAATAATCAAAATTCCTCTTGGGGGGTGGGCGCTTATTCGAGGTTGGGCGCTTAATCGAATAAATACGGTATTTCAACTCACTTTTGGTGCAGAGGTCTTATTGTTCTGAGGTTCAGGTCTTTAAGTCTGTTAGTCAACTCTTCCACAAGTTGTTCAACCTGAAAAAAAAAAAAAAAAAAACAGTACAAGAAAAAATTTATGGGTTATTGACCACACTTTGAAATACCTTGTTTAAGGTTGTATATATTGGTGTAAGAAAGAGGGGATTGCACAGAATTTCTGAAAATAAAAAAAATTTAAGAAATGTTCTAACCTCTCTAATGCGACCTGGCTGAATCATGTTTTCCTGACACCATTTCCCTTCTCCCTGTACAGAGGTCCATGTAAAAAAAGAAATAATAAAAACACAACATTCTGAATTAGAACGAGTAGTCACCAAGAGTCCCTCTGTAGCTCAGTGGTTAGGGCACCTCTCGCATTCTGTTATCTGGGAGGGTGTGAATCCTTTTGAGGACTCAGACTTCTTCTTTATTGGTTTAGCCATCATCATGCATGTGTATGTGTTACAGTATCCAACACAATGTACAGTAGCTCATGCAATATACCAACACACACACAAACAAATATTCTGACGCACCCTTGAGAATCCTTTTCGTCTTTTCAACATATTCCACTCCTGTCAACAAGACAAAAAATGCGATACAGATCTCAGCTTGCACCATAACTAGTACTCTGGAGGGTAAAGGGTCGCTGAGTGGGAGGGCTATATGACATGTTTGTGTTTGGGATAGAGAATGGTCACTTAATTAAGGGTACAGCACCTAATTGTCCAGCTAATGCCAGGTGGCAGAAACGAACTAAAAACAACCTTTTCGCAGTTATTGTTTTACCCTTTAATAGTGTATCAGAATTGGGTTTGGGCCTTTAAAAAGGGCATCATTTTATTACTTATTACAAATGTTTCTTTTTATATTAATATATTAAGGGGTGAATTAAGTTTTGTTGTTGTTGTTGTCCTGGGCTGATGCCAGGCCACATGTACTTTAACAGTGTTATTGTTGCCCTTCAGGCAAAGTTTTGAGATGGAGAAGTACATGTAATTCTGACCTGTACAAGCTATTTACCTTATAAGCATTGAGAACGGCAATACAGTCGCTATGTGAATAATCACTCCATGCCATCTTCTTACTAAACAAAACAAAAGTAATCACTGAATACCTATAAGGTTTAAATAGAATTATTTCACTTCCCGCTTTTTACATGACTGCACTGTAACTGCACTTCTTGCCATTTGGTACAAAGCATGATCATTTATTGTTTTTCTCATTACAATACCAACACATTGTCAAGAAGAGAGGTAATGAGAATAAAGGAACTCGTCAACTAGAAGATATTGTCAAGTTTGATGTGACAGCAATTTAGTGTAATTCGTATTCAAAAAATGGTTATCAGTTGGGAGGTAGCCTGTTCCAGGCTCTCGGTAGTTATGGGAGAGCGAATAACGGGTGAGTAAGGAAAAAATGCGGCGGGCGATTTTTCCTCGCCCGCCAGCGTTTTCGCTTTCCCCTTCAACTACCGATAGCCTGGAACAAGCTAGTTGGGAGGGGGTGGAATAGACAGACAAACTTTACCTGTAAGAATCAAACTCTTTTCTAAAAGGATATGCAAAAAAGGATTGCAAAGACAGTGAAGCACCTAAGATGAAAAAAGAAAAAAACACAAGAAATTGTCAAGGAAAAAGAGCTTATTGTACCGGGAAACAACAAGTTACATGTGAACCAGGCTTGACAAAATTATTAAACACAGCCCATGAATTAAACTCACTGATAACAAGGCATTCCTCAAGGCAGCCAAACACATAAGACAACACCAGCAGCTTTCCGAGATGAACATCGACAGGAAGAGAGCCCAACACTTTGCCGATAAATGTCAGTTCTCCATCGCAAGGATTGATTGTCCCATTCTTCATTACGATGGTCAGAGCACCGACCTATAACACAATCAATCGGGTGTTCATGTATACTGTAAAAGCTCTGTAAAGCCCACTTAACGAAAGGCCCATCCTCTTTGATAAAATGCCTCCCTCCTGTCTGAAAGTTCAATTTTTTAATAAGCTCCCCTCTTTTTAAGTCCCCCTACTCCTTAGATGGCAATTGCATTCAGCCTCAAAAGAATACCACCAAGAAAAAGGAAGCCAGGAAGTGGCAAAAGTCCAAGATCTATGGCATACTATGGCCTAAGTCCTAATCCTGGTGGGTGTCTCAAAAGCCAAATATTTTTAAAAGGTACCAAGCTAAATGGTATTTTCCAGGGGGGAAGGGGTGGGATAGGTTTGAAAAACCAAAAAACTTCCAAAAACACTACAACAACACAATGCACTAGACTGTCTGTGCATGTGAAAGGAAAGTACTTTGCATTTGGAAGTGACATCTTGGAAGAATGTGTAAATCATGTCCCTATCTTCCTCACCTGCTTGAGTAGCAAGACTGTTCGTTCAATGTCATCTGAATCTGGAGGCTGTAAAGCCAGTCTGAGAACAGCCTTAGGAGGTCCAATATCTAACAGCTTTACTTTCAACACAACTTGCTCCAGTGGACATCTCTAAAACACAAATAATGTAAAAAAAGATATTAGTAGAATCCTGATTTCTAGCACCTCCAAGGGAAATGAAAATTGCTTAGAAAAACCAGGAGTTTCAAGAAATTGGAGGTCAAATTACAGAGATTAAAGTACTATCTAAGGGAAACAAAATCAGGCGTTTTGAGAAACCAAGGGTTTGAGAGATTGGGATTCCACTGTTTATAATAGCGGAGCTCTCAGTGGCCTGAAGGGCCACAGAGCAGAACCCCACACCAGGGTTTTCATTAAGAATTGTAATAGCAGGGGAATAGGTTAAAGTAACCGGAAAATGATTTCTAAAGGTTCCGCAACTTAATAAAAAAATAGGTAGAGGCCTTTGAAATTTAGCCGGAGAATTCTACGTAGTAGCGGGAGAATTCTCCGATCCCCGATGCCTAATGAACACACTGCCATACCCATAGAAAATTAACAGAACCATGCTTTTGGTTTTTCATGGTCATCATGGCTAGCGGTATGGTTTGCGGGCGCGTACGACGTACGTACGTCGTGCAACATGGCCGCCATACCCCAGAAATAGGATTAAGGTTATGGTTAACGTCAGTTTACATGTTTGATATCGGATATCCATGTCATGGTCTATTGACAGCTGTCAAAACAAGGTATCCGCTGACCAGTATCACACGACCATATCGCGGGCTCACATACAGAAAACATCGAGGTCAAATGTTTTTTGGAAGTTTACCGCTGACCAAGTAATGGTTTATATAGGATCGTGGGCTCAAGTGCTATATCTTTTTCTGTTATCGGTCAGTAAATTCGGATTTTCGAAAAGAGCGAAGTAAATAACTGGGGAGCTCTGCTTTTAGGCTTGGCTAAATCTATTTAATAATATTAGCATGTACACCGTAAAAACAAATAATCTAAAAAAAAGCATTGTAGTTATTTCAAACTTAAGAGTGGGTGATTCATTTGGTTTCCACACACAACAAAACAGAGGAACGTATGAGAGCAAAGTCAGTTGTTTTCACTTCTGGCATTAATAAATTGAGCAAAAACACTGGCTTAGAAAAGAGTTAAACTTCTGGTACCTTATGGATCCATTTAACCTGTATAATAGTTGCAAGCAGACTGCTTATTATACCATTTACCTGCATTTCAGGAATACCAAATTCAGGAAGACATGATTCATAAAATTCTTTGGTCACCATTCTATAACATGTTCCTGCTGACACACGACCAGCACGACCTAATGATAAAAAAAGACAAAAATTGAAGATAAGATAACAAGTTATTATTAACATACATGTAGTTAAAGTAAGTAGACACCTAGTACGTATTTCAAAGTAGACACTTTTCTGGGTGTAGTGTGTGCCTGCTGTATTTGCATTAAAGTAAAAGGTAAAGTCTGTGTTTAAGCCTAGTGGCTATACAGTAATGTCACCACCAACACCAACCCTCCTTTTTTTTGTTTCTACACAAAACAATGTGGTTGACTTACCTTTGCGCTGGGTAGCACTGGCTTTGGATGCCCATTGTATTCGTAAACTTTGAAAGTTTGTTTCAGGATCACAGACAAGACACCTCTCCAGGCAGAAGTCAATAACTATAACATGATAAAGAAAATAAACAACGGGAATTTGACATCACTCAACTGCAGAATGAATTAATAATGGAAGACCATAAAATACAGGGGTGGGTAGTACAACATGTAAGTTAGGCGTAATAGTCTGTTCGAGATGTGTCTTTAAGCACTTCTGCGATTAATGCCAAAATATTCCATGCTAATTCCATGTGCAATACAGAGATCTATGGTTATTGACGATACAGTGAAAACTATTATTCAACAATCTTGCATGATGCCCATATATGATCAGGAAGTCCTTGTTATCTGTCATCTGTACATAACAGATATTCTGTGATATACATTTAAGGTTGGCAAAGGTGTCTGACGTCTTCTAGGGCCCCTTCCACACTGACCTGGATAAATTTGAAAAAGCATCTTTTTTTTCCCTGGTTAGGCCAACCGTTCAAACTGGACACCGAAAATGGTACTTTTCAAAAAAGCTGTCCAAAAAAACTTTAAATATTTTTTTTTCTTAAAAAAAAATTTTTATTTTAAAATTGGGGGGGGGTGTAGGAGAGAAAGAGATGTGGACAGATATCCGGGTCAATGTGGACAGATAACATTTTACATGGCATTTTCAAATTTCTTTGGGTCAGTGTGGACACAAGTACAGTTTTTTCTAGCCGTCAATTTATGCATTTTGTTGACAATTTGCTAATAAAACAATTATTCTGCTCAATCTTGCAGAATATTATCTGCTTTTAGCCAACTTGTCCTATGGCCTCTTTAGCTAAGTACATGTATGACAGTCTGATTTTGCAGGATAATATTGTTAAATATCATGCACCAATCATGATCTCAGTAGAGTACATTTGATGTATGAAGTTTTTTGGCTAGAATTTCAGGTGTCGTTCAAGTGCTGAAAAACACCGTTTATCATGGTTATGAGAGGTAGGCAAGTTCAAGGCAAGTACCATATTTGATGTCTGGAACAGTGATTGAACTTTCTGCGATGTTTGTAGCCAAGATGACCTGCCAGAAATAAGTCAAACAATCAGACATTGAAGAAAATATGCAGACTATTGTCACACTTGTTAAAGCCCTGACTAGCCAGGGGGGCGCACAGAAACTGTTAATGAACATTTTCATTTTTATAGTAGGGGTGGTGAATGGTCCTTTAAAAACTGCGTGTCTCGCAAAATTTTAGCCAAATTTCAGGGGTCTCGTCGTCTCGAATTTTTTTTTGACGCCTTCTCGCAGTCTCGATTTCTTTTGCAAGGCTAAAAAGGTCTCGGGCTCGCAGAAAAGATATCAGTCTCGCCGTCTCGCAAAGTCTCGCATTTACCATTCGACACCCCTTATAATAAATGTATGGACTTTGCAGAACGATTTTGTGTTGCTTTCAGCATCACCCTCAAATTGCTTGAGGAACCTTGGGTTGTGTAGCATCATTGCCATCACTCCCTATACTAGTGAGTATTGGTTTTACTTGTATTTATTAACGTTAAACTAAAGAAGGGTGTAAAGTCTAATGTGAATTAGACCTCAGTACTGCCAAAAAGATCTGGTCAAGATAACTAACAGTTTTTGCATGAAACATTAACTTTTCACAGGGGTGTGCTAAATTTGCTCTGTATACCTTTCTATAGCCCTCATCAGGTTTTTTAAAAACACCTCCCTGTTCCAAGGTAGTGAGTCTGGAATGCAGTGGAAGCAACCACAGCCTACAAAAATGAGAAACTTAATATAAAACTGATTACTTTTAGACTTCAGGGACCCGTTCCTTTAAGGAATCCACTCATGATCAGGGGTAATAAATGTTGTGGTTCAATTTTACCCTTGGTAAAATGTGGTATTTGTTGTTATTCTGGTGCATGGTAATACATAATAATGAATAAAAAAAAAGAAATACAGTTAATAATGAAGGGTAAAATTGAACTGCAACATGTCCATTCAAATAATTAATGAGTTGTGACTTGATTTATTTTTTACAGTGTATCTTTGGTTTAAACATTTTCAAAACAGTTTCATTTTTAGTTCCCTGTGTTTCAGATTACGATAATGAATACAAGACAATGAAACAAAAAAAAAAACTGGTTATAAAAATTTCAAACCAAATATTTAAATGAACCACAACTTAAATACCTGTAAGTACGGTCTAGTAAATTCTTGGGGTGAACCAGCAAACAATAATGCTGAGGGAAAGAGGGGGGGGGGGGGCAGTGGTAGGGGGTAACCCTGGTTAAACTATTATAATACTTGTGTCACGTCAAGCTGGCGTATGAATTGAGCAGTCCGCGTTTGAGCCTTGGCAGCTGGGGTCACTGTGTTAGAACGCTGGTTGATGGCCATTTCCAGCAGTTATATGCATAGGGATTGTATTCAGGGCTTTGCAGGGGTTTCATGTTCTGTGTTGCAGCTATGAGAACATGGTTTGCATAATTAGCCTTGACTGTACTTGTAATATGCTCTTCCCTCTCCTTCCTAAGTGTCAAGGTAATGTACTGTAAACACCCGGCAGATAAGCCGCACCCTGAATTTAGCAACTCAAGTTTTGAAAAAAAATTCTTTTGAAAGTAAATTAAGGAAAATCCTAAGTCAAGACTTTAGGAGCTTCTTCATCGAACGTAAACTTACTAAACATTGAAACGGAACTACATGTACTTCAGTCTTACCGCAAATACTCATGGTATTTTTCGCTCGTGGTGTATCAATATTTATTGTGTTGAAAATATAGGCTATCATCGACACTGCAAACAGCTTTTAGGGGCTTTCAAAGTTATGCAATCTAACAGTTTATAAGTAATATTAATTTGCATACTTTCCATGAAAGTGTCAATTCATGAAAATTTTTCGGCCCCTTTTTCAAATGTTCCGGCAGATAAGCCGCACCCTTGATTTTGTACGAAGATTTTTGGAAGAAAAAGTGCGGCTTATCTGCGGGTTTTTACGGTACATGTATTTCTACTGATTTTCTTAGTGCGATGGTGCCTTCATGACCGTCACTTTGGGGCCATAGATACACTGTCTGTGCAAAAACATGAGGACCTCAGTTTTCAGGAGCACTATTTCAGAGCTTGTTCATTGCCGACATGTTTTTTTTTGTCAAAATGAAACTTACTTGGATTGTGCACACATTTCATCCAGCACCTGATCCATCTGTTTGATTTCAAAATAACCTGATGGCAAAAACAAAAACAAATTACACCCTTGCTTTACAAGAGTTTGTGTAACTTACATGCAATTGAACATACAACCACAAATCACATCACCCATTACAATGACCAGATTTCTATTTTAATGATGTATCAGTATATAAAATTATATCAGTAGAATGAAATAAACAGTCAATGACGCGTGACACTTTGGATCATAGTAAAAACATTCGAGAAAAAACTCTTTTTAAAAGTGTCAAAAAATTAATATTTACAGACGTTTCGGGCAGAGCCCTTCTTCAGTGCAATGTAAAAATGCCGATGTAAAAAAGCGAGTTGCGCCATACGAAAAACAAACGGCTAGCGCGCGCAATACGAGCGCGCGCGAAATTTACACAGTCTATTAATTATGGATTGATGTACAAATGAAATGTACGGCGCATGTTGTTGATATGCGCAGGATAAAATTATATGATTGACTACAAGTGTCACAAAATTTCAAGACTTTACATATATTGTACATGTACTTTTAACCAAAATCTTGCAATAAGAACTACATTCTACTAATAAATATTTGTTAAATGTATAAGGTAAGTGGGGTAAAAAACACATCAAATTTGAAGCATTCAAAAAAAAAGGACTTCTAATTATGCAACTAACCAGGCAGGAACATTAAGACTGTGCCACGAGGACCTTCCTTCCCTTGTCTGTCAGAAGAACATAAAATGCAGCGTACTCGTGTTAGAATTGGTATACATGTTCACGTAATACACCACTATTTGTACCAATGTGAACAATACAGTAAAAACCTGTTGTGAGGTTAACCTAAACAGGTTCTTACATAAAGGATTATTAACACAAGGCTTATTGGGTTCTTAATAGGTTCTTAATTTCTAAAGAAAAAATTTCAGCGTTGTTATAGAGATTTTAGTGGTATTCGGCCTTTTTCTTGTATAAAATTTGCATACCACATAGTGTTTACTGTATGTCAAAATGAAGCACTTATCAAATCATTTTTTCTTAAAAGTGAACATTTTAAATCAATTTTAGAAATTAACAACCTGTTTCCAAATTTTAGCCTAAAATAAATAGGTTCTTATAAAAATGGTATCTAATTTGCAAATTTTAGCTTAACAGGTTCTTAAACATTAGGTTCTTACTCGCGGGTTTTTACTGTATTGATTACACATCATTATAATAGGCAGCTCTAATTACAACTAGTAGTTTCACAGTTCTATCACTAGCAAAGTTGGGTTACGTACAATGTGAGAAAAATTTGTCATACTTGGCTGCTTAATGAGAAAAACTACCAAACATAGATTACATTTATTTATAATTATTGTTACAATGTCAGGGTATCTACATTGTATTCAATGATTACGACATTACTAACCTAACAAGATAGCAAAAATCTCACAGCTGGTTGCTAAACTTCATGTCTGTTACCCATTCTGATATGCAATTCTTAATTTAGAGACACTATAACTTTTCTCCATACAAACCATTAAGGACCATAACCCAATAACACCTGTTCAGGGTTTTCAAAACAAGTTGGAGTTCCACCAGCTACTTAATTATATGTTGCTGGTTCCTCATGTCGTAGCAATCAGCTTGCCACAAACAAGCTCGGCGTCAAAGTCGCCTACTCTTCCAGTTGCTGATGCCTAAACGATTTGAAACCCCTGCCTGTTATGGCTGAGTTCACCCAATGTTATGGGTGAAGAAGTCAATAGTGTTATGTTACACAATAACACTCGCATATAAAGCAAATGTTACGAATGGGTGATGTCTTCAGTGTAACAGCTGCTTTAAAACTCAATGACACCAGGGATGTCGCTAAAGGCTGGCTGGCAAATTATTTAACCGGCTGAATAGAACCTAAATCCGGCTGGAATTTCACATGAAAACAAAGACTTAGGTTAACTTTTAGAGCTGCCAAGGCCAGAAAAGCCAGTTGGGCTTGTTGATGAGCCCACTTAGTGTTTTCTTAGCTGCATCCCTGTGGCAAATATGCCCTCAGCAAGCTCAACATTAAAGGTCTACATGTAGTTTCCAACCAACTGCTCAGGAAAAGTTCTATTACCAAAAAGGTACACTTGCTCTAACCTTAAATTATCCATTCTCTCCAGCTCATCGAGATGGTAAATAAGCCGGGCTGCCAACTCATATCCAACTTTGTCAATACCTGGCTCTTCAAGAGTGTTATCTGGGATCATCTGTTGATAATATTACAACAATTAATGTTACATTAAAAATTTTTGCAGCATGGTGATTATCCTAGAAAGGCATTGAACTAGGTTCCAGCGGGAAGGGAAGTGTTGGAAGACGAAGAACAGGGGAGCAGGGATGGCACAGTGGTAAGAGCACTCGCCTCACATCAATGTGACACAAGATTTGATTCTGGCCCGTTGCCATATGTGAGTTGAGTTTGTTGTTGGTTCTCGGCTTGCTCAGAGGGTTTTTCTCCAGGTTCTCCGACCATTTTTCCTCCCTCCCGAAAAACCAACATTTCTAAATTCCAATTCAACCTGGATAGAGGACCTGCATGAAAACCAGCTCAAGCTGAAGTGGCTTCCTCTCTAAAGATAGCAATTTCCTTTTTTTTTTAATTTAAACTGAGTAGCTGGGATGGAAGAGTTGGGAGGGGAGGCCTACCAAGTGCCTGTCCATCAGAGTGGGCGACAAAGAATCGCTGAAGACCTGTGTGCCACCTACTGTAGGAACTGATGGAATGGAGGATGACAATGAAATTAAAATTGATGCCTTAAGCCACAGTCTCTTGAAACAAATATTTTTGTGCAAAAACAAAATAACCATGGATGCAAAATTTCAGGAACAGCTTTTTTATACAAAGACAAATAACCTTGGAAGCATAACATCTTCTCAATTTTGATTCCAAATAGTCGCCAGCTTCAAACTTTTAGTCACCATGGCGACTAAAATGGTCTTAACTTGGAGGGTTGTCAGGGGAAACAAATAATGCTTCAAGAAATTGGGAGGCTCGAGAAGTCAGGGGTAAAATTACAGAGTAGTAATCAAAGATCTCTTCGAGATATCGACTTTTTTTGCATGAGGTTAGTATGAGTACAAGGGCGTGTTTAAAACACGAAATGGCGAAATGACGAAATGGCGAAATGGCGAAATGGCGAAACGGCGAAATGGTGAAATGACGAAATTTGCAAAATGATAAGATAAATACACGTAAATAATATAGTTTGGTTTCCCTTTGAACTTCAAGGCAGTTTTGTTTACATGTCTAGACTGAATTATTTCAAGGGAACATTTCAATCTTCTTGCCTAGGAATATAATGTATAACTTTGGCTTTTATCTTCAGTATCATTTCGTCATTTCGCCATTTCGACATTTCGCCATTTCGTGTTTTAAACACGCCCTGAGTAGAAGGTTTATCCTGGGCATTGTTGTTCGAACATATCATGGAAGAATTCAAACGTCTTTCAGTTCAAGCATTTTTTATTTTCGCGGAGTAAATGCTGTATTTGTGAGTCGCGACGACTGGGTGCTTTGCGACTCATATACTTTGGCTTGATTAAAAAAGGTAAACTTTGACGTTTGCCTTTAACATGTTTAATCGAAATAGTTGTTTCCTTTCAAGTTAGAAAGATTTCTACTCGGCCTAATGCAGAAAAATAACGCCTGATCGCAGGTTAGGCTACGCACGACAGAGTTACCTTTTGTCTCGTCACGCAATCTTAACCCCACATTGAGAAGTAACTTTTCGTTTGGATATTACCAAAAGCCGCTTCTCCTCGCGTTATTCTTTACCTTACAGCTACACATGCCATTTCCAACGACTACATTTCCAGCAAAACAGTTGCTGTTATTTTTCTAATGGCGATCGATGCATTTACTTCTGAACAGAAGAAACGTTTAACGTTTACTTCTTCCACCGGAAGTAATTTCACAACAGGCTACAAAAACACTTATAAATATCACTTAACACATTTAATGATGTTGCAATTAGCGAAGCGCACTAATGACGTCACAGAATTTGACCCCAGGTGTGAGTCAAAATTCAAACAAACAAACCGCTCTCTGTAAAAGCAATGTATGGTTGGCGGGCACTTTGGAGGCATATTTAGCGATTGTTTCACAAAACCATGGCCAGATTGGCTCGGATTTCGAGAGAAAGCCTTACCTGTGCAACGTAGAAAGCTCAAACCGTGGTTTGAAACAAAAGGTTTGTCAAACAGAGCGATTATTCAATAAATGTGTAAAATGTTTTACTCTCAGTTATTGAATGGATTATAAAGGCCCGATTTGCTGCCGGGATTTGCTGAAAGAAAACATTTATTTTTATGAGAAATGCAAAATGTTTACACTGTTCTTAGTGGCACATTTTCCAACACAACAGAGCTACATGTAACCTCAGATTTATGCCACCACAAAATTACACAAAGAAACGCTCGTCCGATCGGTCCCCTTGCCTGACCCGAATATTTTAAGAGGTCAATTTCGTTACACAATTGTCGCGGCAAATACTATTTAATATACACTGATCAAGCTCGGCAGCTGTAGTTGCAGTCTGTAATAGTAATGGGGATAAATAACAGCTTTATTAAAATCAAACCCGCCGTCAATTCCATTAGAAAGGCGTTTAAATAGCATAATATTTTCGCCCTCTATCTATCATGTGTCGAAACAGATCGGATGACCGGCGATCAGTGCCGTCAAATTCGGGAAGAATTCTGAATTTCTTGCAACCGACTATCTTTCCGGTGCCTAAATGAAGCAATTCTTCGCAATTATATAATTCGATAGTAATTCGCTATCCGCCGCTTAAATTTCTCGGCAGCCTGAATAATTTTGCAGTGGGAATCAAGGTGTTATTGCCGGATCTTCGACTAATAAATTCAATTTTGGGCCATTTTTTGGATACCTTCAATCTGTTTTCACTTACTAAAGCAAAAATGTTTGGAATCTATCATTTTTCGAGCCTTTCGAGAATCTCGGCCTCACATTGTGCCTTTCTCGCCCCTTTTTTCTTGTCAAGAATGCGTCCCCTCCATACAAAGCCTCACGCGGGGGGGGGGGGGGGGTATCATGTGGCGAAATCTATTTTTAGTAATAGTGCGCTTCGCTAGATGATGTTGCAATTCTAAATTGTGCAACTCAGCAGAAATAATCAATTGTCACGAAATGAGATCCCTTTGGTTAACTATTAGCAACGTTTTAGTGTGTGAAAGACTTGTACGAGTACAAATTTGCGTTGTTAATCGTTTTAGGTTAAATTAATATTAGCGCCTAAAGACTTGTACTAGTAAAAATTGCGTTCTTAATCGTTTTAAACTTCACTGCCTTCGAGCGCTGAACCGCTTACATTCTTAATTGGTTATGTGACGTAAGATTTGGGCTACTCACGTTTTTGATTCTTATATATTGTTTGTAAATTTGACAAGTCACGTTTTTTCTACAAGAACGGAAGTGCTGAAGCACAACTACAGAGTGACACTTACAAGTCACGCGCTTTGATCACCCACAGCGGAAAGTATTCCCTTGAGAGTTAACAAGAATGCGATCCCTTCCGGTTCAGATTTGAGTCCACTAAACGCTATTCTCCTACTTTTTGCTTGTAAACAAGCAAAAAAAGTCGAAAAAAAAAACAATTGGTTCAAGAAATCGGAATTCTACTGCATCAAAGAAGCGGCAGTTCAAAATGCCTCAGACATAAACTTACTCCAACATCTGTTAGCTCATCAAGGTAACTTTCCACTACAGGGAAGGACTTGCCCTCTACAGTAACAACAGGGGCTCCCTCTACTCTGCCACGCACAGGTACAGCAAAGTACATTGAGAAGAGATCACTTTCAATGGTGGCGGACATCAGGACAACCTATGACAACACAAATGAATACACATGCTCTTTAAAAAGGAATCAAAATAATCAGATAAATTGAAGAGATGGTTGCACATGCAAGTAATCATTGAAAGTTTCAAGCTAAAAATATTCTTAAAACTACTGATTTCCACTTTGAACAAGTTACCACTGAAGTTTTCAGTCAACCAGAACATTTTTACAAAGCAAATGTATATATACCTTGACATGCCTTGAGTTTGTTCTCAACAACTTTTTCACCACCAGGAGACAGAAGTCTGAGTCTTGATCACGCTCGTGGACCTAAAAAATCAAGTTGATGTCTTGTTTTTAGCTGGAGATCTACATTTGTATAGTACTTAACATACATGTACAATGTTCTGCAGGCCTGTACATTCTATAATGCAAGGAAAACAGTTTCAATCTACTTCTTTCATGGTTTTGGCTCAGTCCAGAAACAGGCAGGAAAAAAATTGAAGCCAATGTGGAAAAAAATAACCTTACCTCATCCAGAAAAACATGGGTGTACTGATTCATGTTCTTAGCTTGAATCAGTCGTTGGAGCAACACTCCAGTCGTGACGTAAGATAAGCGTGTGTCCTCACTGAGACATTTGTCCCGTCCCACCTGGTAACCCACCAAACTGCCTAGTGTCCAGCCTCTCTCCTGGCAAACTCTCTTGGCAATGCTTATGGCGGCAATACGTCTTGGTTGAGTTACAATAATGTTACAGTATCGCTGGTTCTTGGCATACTCGTCTAGTATATACTGTGGAACTTGGGTGGTTTTACCACTTCCGGTGGCCCCTATATTTGTCATAAAAATAAATCATCTTATTGCGGTTTCCAGTGAAATGCGAACTCTGTCCCATACGATTGCGATTGCGTTTTTTGCTGTCGTCAATCATAATGATGGCGACATCCAACGACCATGAAAAACAGAAACAAACAAAATAGATCAAAATCTACCAATCACAGCTAACAGACGTGACCTTTTGACCCCGTTGAAGTCAGCTCCTGTTTCCTGAGAGGTCCGCTAAGATGATTGATGGCAGCAAAAAGCGTAAACCATTGATTGAGGATTGAATTTCAGAGTTCGCATTTCACTAGAAACCACAATAATTACCGTACTAAAAAATAAGCAGCAGTGTTTGAGATTTGGGCTAAATATTATACTGATGATTCACATATACAGCATCCTCTTCCCCAGGGCCACGCGTATTTTTTTAAAATGACATGACGTAGTGGCCCTGGTAACGGTAAAAAATATGATTTTTTTGATTGGCTGATAAAAACTGCATGCGTAATTAGGTAAAAAAACGAAACGCTTCTACGCAATTTTGGTTATACTTCCGGTCATCGAAACAATTGAAGATGCAGCGGAAAGTTTGAAAATGTTACCGGAAAAAGACCGAATAACACTGGGAGTTTGTTGGAATAACGTATTCGCGAAGCAGACCTTCGTTTATGAACGAATGACAAGTACATCTCTTGCAAGGTGTAACTCGGTTGTACTTTTTATTGCATTAAAAATATTGCTAACATTTGCACCATCAACTTAGCTTATACAAGATATACACACTAAATGGAGTTCATGAATACATGAAGACTTTGAAATTCAATGTGATATTTCTTACCGCTGCTCAATAGAATGATACCTCGTCGATCAGCGGCTTTTTTGGTTCTGAATTTTCTACAATACCTCCGCATGGCCATAAATAAATTTCACAGTATCATCAACCGTCGGAATGTTATCAGCTGATGATATCCACGACTCCATGTACACTATAACTCCAATTCCTCTGGATTCTAACTTTTCTATCTGCCGTCAGATAATATTGCGTGTAGAGACGACACAACATCATCAACACATCTATCAGCCATGCAATTCAATGAGTTCCAAACGAATCGAATTGTGTAAGTTAAAATATCAACGACTTGAATTGCCAAAACCAGCTTTCAAAATTCGCTTTCTTCTCGTCTCAGTCAGCCCCAGCCTTCCCCTTTCTTTTACTGAGCAGGCGCAGACTAACATTTATGCAGAGGGCATGCGCTACCAGATGTCGTGAATTTTACGACATCCGGTAGTCAGTGTTACCAGAGCCCTTCGTTTCGCCGACCACGTGACCAAAAGAAACGGAGGCTCTGGGAACGAGAATGCATATACAGTGGTGTAGTGTCTGTGTGTAGGGCAAAAATTCAAACAAAGCTCATGAACAACCAATGTGTGATTCCAGAAAATGTACATACTCCCCAAAGAAGCGACTGGAAATTCCTGGGGGTGGGAGGGGTCTCAAAGACCAAAAACTTTAAGGAAATGTATGAAGGTTAATTGGAATTTCCAGAGGGGTGGGAGGGGTCTTGGGAACCATACTGTGGAAATCCATACCGCCCCCTTCTGTGGGGCGGTATGGATATTAAATTTATGGAACTACACAATCAAAGACTCTGCACAGACCTTATAGAGCTACAATGTTTGTCATAAGTAACTCAACCTCATTAGGCATGTCCACTACTACAGAGCGGTCAGAGAATTACTAAAAACTAGCATTGTGCGGAATTTACCTTAGCCCAAATTGCATTATTTAGCCATACAAAATCAGAATGTCATTAAAGATGTGAATATTGTTCATCGTGGTGTAAGATAGGTAATGAACGTTTATTCGTTTGTCTCACGATAGAATCGCTTTGAGATGTTGATCGCGACGTTTCAACTGCAATACTGCTAGTCTTCATCAGGCGATGAGGTCGATTGTTTACGCGTCGCTATTTATAAAATAGCGACGTATTGCAGTCGAAACGTCGCGATCAACATCTCAAAGCGATTCTATCGTGAGACAAACGAATAAACGTTCATTACCTAAAATCAGAATGCATTTTGTGAATATATTCCACTTTACAACACACCTTGTACAATAGTGACAGAATTGCTCTCAATAGTATCAACAATCTGCTGTCTGTAACATGTAATGGGAAGATCTGGAGAATAAGTGTGATCAAATGAGTAGTTCTCAAAAATGTGTGAGGCTTCCTCCTCTTTCAGTGCTGCAGGTATTTCATCAGAAGCTCCAGAGGGAGGGTCAAGTTCCAGCTGATCCAATTCATTGTAAAGATCTTCCAGCTTAGGACCAGTTGAACAGTACTCTCCAACATATGCAGGTGAAGGCGGGGGACTACAAACAAAATACATGTCATCTTGTTCTTTTTTTTTTTTAACTACGTTTTTCTCTCATTAGCAGAGGCCCGCCAGGGGGGATCCCGTGTTGCTTGTCTAAATTTAAAAATGTCAGTGTCGCTTTTTATTGTACTTCATGTCACTGTCGGTAGTAAAATTGAAGGAAAATTGCTTGTCGTTGTCGGAATTTAAGTTTTCCCAAAAGGGTTGTCCTTTGTCATGATTTTATTTTATGTGCTGTCGGATTTACCCTCCTGTCCCTCCCCCCTCAAAAGATGTGGTTTCAGAAAAATATCCATACCCCCAAAGGTCAATTTTTTAAGGAAAGTATGACGCTGAACTGGACTTCCTGGAGGGGAGGTAAGGGGGTTTCAAACTAAAAAACCTTCCGAGGTGGGATTATGGATATTTTCTGGGGCAAAACATCGAGGCTAACAATGTCCACTCAATATCCCCCCCCCCCTCTGCCGCTTTGTCTTTAAATTCTCCAGGTGAAGGTAGAAAGCTTATGCATGAGCAATGTAAGGAGTTTACCAAAACTACTGCAGTTTAACAAAACTGTTCACACAGTAAAGCAGGGTTTGACAGTATGATTTCTGCAGTTGGCCATTTCATGTGACGTCATGATTTGAGGAAGGACAGACAATAAACATACATGTAGTTAATGAAAGCTTGGTGAATGGTCTTCCAAAAGAAAATGCCCTTTTAGACATCCCGGTAATACAAGTTATTGCATTAGCCATGATAAATTCTTCACTACTGACCAGTACCCTCCGCTGAGCGGACAAAGGCAGCCATTCATAAGCTCAAGTTTAAGTTAAAATTCTCACCTTCGCGGGATCTTTTTTGGCAATTTAAATTGCTGTCTATTTGGGTTATTTCGACCCTCGTCCCACTGGCGTCCTGTTATTTTCACGTCTGTTACCGCGTTCTGTTTAGGAAGCGGCTTAAGACTGAAAAAGTCCTTTATAGTATCAAGGCTAATGTCCGCCATTCTGCAGAGAGCTCTTTTCACCTTTCACGCCGCCATTTGCAATGTTTTTATCTCTCGAAGCCCTGACAAAGCATGCTTTGGAAAACTGACCAATGAGAAGTGCGGTACTATTTTGAAGAGCCAATCGCAAAGCTTGATATATATCTTATAAGCGAGCCCGCGCTACATTCGCGTTAGGTTCCTAACACGTGAAAATGTCTGTGCTCAAATACAGAAACTTCGAAAATCTCAACAAGAAAAATTATGTTGTGTTTTAAAATACTTTAATCATTATGGATGACTGGCAAACTTGTCCGAGATGTAAGACAACCAAGTACAGAAATCCCAAGCTGAAGCTTTTGGTGAATGTTTGTGGTCATAAATTGTAAGTCTGTAAATTATCAACTTTGCCACTTTCAGTCAGATCCCACTCAAGAAATATTTTCCTAGTAACGGATTACTATATTATATATCAGGAGAACATCCCCCATCACCTAGTTCTTTAATATTTCTATCACCTGTTTGTATCGCAATGTATTATGTTTACTTGAGGAAATTGGATCTTCATCACTAAAAATTCATTCCAAAATTGTTACTTTTACATTATCAATTTAATCAGCATTAGAAAAAGTAAAAGATTGCAGATCAAAATTAAATTATTGAAAGAAATATAGGTTATTCACCAGCCGGGAGGTCTGTATTGGGAAAAACTGTGCCCTCGGTCTTGGAAGAGAACTCAGGCACAGTTTTTCCCAATACAGACCGACCAAGGCTGGTGAATAACGTTTTTATTTTTTTTCCTACTTTATTTGTTTTTAAAAGAAATGTAGGAAGATTGTGTCACAAAATCTTTGTTTGTATACGTGCGTCATTTCAATGTTGTGTCGATCGACGGATTAGCAAGAGTGTAAAATGCTGCCTGTTTGTTATTTAATTCGGAATAAAATAGCCTTGCTTAAATGAACCGAACTAACAGAAAGGTTTAGCATATTAAATTGACACTGAAGAGATTCAATAAAATAAATTGAAGTGGTAAATATGGCATAAATGTAAAATCAACTTGAAGGCAAAGCATTTATATCATTGACAAAACTGAACACTTTTAAATGGCGCGGTAAAGACCTGTAGACCTGTATGGGAATGATCACCTAAAATTGTTTTTTCGATATTAGTAACAGCATTTCCAGTTTCAACTTTCTGCACTAAGCGTGTGATGAACAGTGCGAAAGTGAAACTGAATGAAATGCGTAGTTTGGACGTACGGCACAATATTGTGAGAATTATTTTGACTGTTTTTAATTAAAGAACCTCATTTTCTTGAATGATGTCAACTAGTGTTTTGTTTTGGCAAAAAAGTGGCCGATAAAAGGCAGTTGTTACTCAAAATTGAAGTTAAAAACCGGCGCAGCTTACCGCAATGGCGTTAAAATGATTGCAAAATGTACAAACAACCACAAACTACGAAACTAGAACTCGATTTTGTCGATAAAGAAATGTTTACTCGCCTTTGGAAGAACTTCAAGGCCTTTAATTCCGCTTGTATTTTGTCCTTTCTTATTTACAACGACTGGTGAGCAGCTATTTCGATTTTACAGAGTAAACTTTCATGTTTTCATTCGTACAACGCTGCAAAATGATTTCACACGGAAAACACACTCGACGATTCATCTCGCAACGGATACCTCCCGCTGTGAGCGGGCCGGATTGGAGAATACCGCCCACTCCCGGAACCAATCAAATCGCAGGATTTGTAGAATACCGCCCGCTCACGAACAAAGAAAAAATAATCAGTGTTATGTTAGCAATGATAATGTTATAAGAAGGGCAATGCATATAGTACATGCAATGTGCGCCTCCAGGAAGTACCAAAACTTTAAAAGGAATATTGTATGAAGCTAAATTGGAATTTGCCAGAGAGTTGGAGGAGTTCAAACCAAGAAACCTTCCACAGGAGTTATATGGCAAGCTTTACAGCAATTTTGCCCTCAATCAGTACTGCTGTAATTTAATGAAACTTGTCTAAACCAATTATGTTTAAGTTATTTTGCCCTGTATTTTACACAGGTGTGAAGGATGTGTGGAGACTCTTTTCACAAGGCCCTCAGCAGCATGTCCTGAATGTAACACGGCACTACGACGTAACGACTTCAGGGTCCAACAGTTTGAAGATCTAATTGTTGAGAAGGAGGTGGACATCAGGAAAAAGATTTTGAAGATGTGGGTTATTAGCTTGTTACGAATCATCATTATCACAGGCTCATTCAATATTAATTTAGTTGTGTCCATTTCCTTTAAAGAAACATGAGGGCGAGGGGTATAAAACAAAAGAAAATTCAAATTTTTTTCCCAGAACATCGACTTTTTTCTTGTGTTTGTGATCAGTGGAGCATAATTCAAGACTAGCCTATTGTATGTTAATTAATGATGTTTTTTGCATTTTCTGCCATGCTTAATGTGCAGTTACAACAAGCTTGAAGAAGACTTCCAATCAGAATCAGATCCATTAAGAGCATACAATGACTATCTGGAGGATGTAGAGAATATAAGTATGTTTTAAAATTATAGTGCAAGTGACTGAATAATATTTTCTTCGTAAAAAGATAGTCATGTTAAGCAATATGTAATTTTTTCTGTGAGATAAGGGAGCTTCATCTGTTCAAATGTTAATATAAAATAGTTGTAACAGGTTACCAAAGGGTTTAGCGCCCCAGGGCTCAAGGCCCCCTCAAGCTCCTTGATTCAAGCAGGCCTAAAATGATCTCCATGCTCTGCAGAGAATTACTCAAAGCAGCAATACAATGAGGTTCCAGGCCTATGGCAAAATGTTTAGGCCTCCTGTGTTCCAGGCACCCAAACCCCCTCCCCCACCCTTTGGGACCCTGGTGTAAGGTACGTGTAAACAGCATCTCTTTTGCCCAGGAGCTTGTGGGGGGAGGGAAGGAGAGTAACCTGTGATCGAGACATAAGGACACCAACCAGGGGCAGGAACTCCATTCTGTGAAAACCAGAGTTAACTTATTTGAACACCCATTTCTGCTTCAGAAAGTTCTTTCGTCAAAGCAATAAAAGAATTAGATAAACTTCGGTGATTTCTTGACATTCTCTGTCTTTGTTATTCTTTGAATGCACGATTTTGGAGATAAAATATTAAACATTAATATTTGTATCACTGCAGTGATACAAAATACTTTCTAATATTTTAACTCCAAAATCGTGCGTTCAAAGAATAACAAAGACAGAGAATGTCAAGAAATCACAAAAAAAACAAAAACAAAAACTACCCATTTCAATTTTGTTTTTAGTTTGGAATCTTGCAAATGGATACGAGGTAGAGGAGACAAAGAAGCAAGTGGACAAATACAAAAAAGACAATGAAGCTCTTATCAGGAAAAATAATTTTAAGCTGGTGAGCAAAATTTTCAAAGAGTCACAATGGAGTTTGTGAGTAGGAGACTTAACTATTCTAAACTTACGCAAAGCCTAGAGATGTTGTTCATAGTTTAATGTTAATGTCTTCATCATCATTGGGGTCAGCCCTGTTGGCATCATTGGCCTCTTCGATGTCCGACTCAAGCAAGAAACCAATTAAATGGAGCATTTCCTTGGCTTTTGAGGTAATTCTTGAGGGGCATTTATTACAAGGGGGCGTCTAATACAAACTTAACACCTCGAGTGGGGGGGGGGGAGGGGGAGGCATTTTTCAGTAGATACAAGGCTAAAATTGAGAGTGGGTGATAATTAGATCATTTACAGTATATTCTAAGTATTTTAACAGGGTAATGTTTCTACAACTGTTTATTAATCATAAAGTCGTAAAAAAAATTCTCATTAACCAAGCTTGCTCAGGACTGTACTGGGAGAATCCTCAGTCTTTTTTGTATGGACCTCACTGTACTCAATCTGCACTGTCAAAACCTAGGACCAAATTAAATATTATTTCAGTACGGCCCTCGCACTTGGTTATAAGTTATATTTGTTTTACAACATTTTTATCTTAACTTACCAGGGTAGAGAAGAAGCTCTGGTTATGTCACAGATTGAAGAGGAACAGAGACTGGAAGAGTTGCGTCGTGCACAGGCAGCTTTGTTGGAAAAGCAAGAAAAAAATGACAAGAAAAAAGAAAATGAGGAATTTCTTGACAGTCTGGTAATGATAAAAAAGTGTTATTTTATCACCTTTCGAATTGATATTCTTACTGAGGAGGTGGATGCAATTTGCACGTATTTCATGGCTTTAGACTTGATATATAATGGTTGTCCACTTGTCTGCCTGCCCTGGACAAACATATTTGGACTTCAGATAAAAGAAAATTATACTTACAGCAAGGCGCCCAAAAGTGTGACCACCTTTTTAAATTACCGTATTTATTCGATTAAGCGCCCTGGGCGCTTATTAAATTTTTGGACCTTGAGGGTGGGCGCTTATTCGAGGTGGGTGCTTATTAAATTTTTGGACCTTGAGGGTGGGCGCTTATTCGAGGTGGGCGCTTATTAAATTTTTGGACCTTGAGGGTGGGCGCTTATTCGAGGTGGGCGCTTATTAAATTTTTGGACCTTGAGGGTGGGCGCTTATTCGAGGTGGGCGCTTATTAAATTTTCACCATTTTTAGCTAGTAGTACGTTTAGTTTTCAAGAAAACAATGTGTAATAACTAAACGTGAAGGTGTACGAAAGCTGAATATTAAATGTTGATTGAAAGTTTCAGTAAAAAACTAAAAAAACCTCGGACTTCGGAATAGTCTCTTAGTCAATTTTAATCTCAACTACAACAATAATCAAATTTCCTCTTGTGCTCTCATTTTAGGGGGGTGGGGGGTGGGCGCTTATTCGAGGCTGGGCGCTTATTAACTTTTCCTACCTACAGAGTGGGCGCTTATTCGAGGTGGGCGCTTATTCGAGGTTGGGCGCTTAATCGAATAAATACGGTAATTCACATTCTTTCGTGCAACCACCATCCAATCAGAAGCCAACTGGAACCTGTCCTTGGCTTCTGATTGGATGGTGGTTGCACGAAAGAATGTGAATTAATTAAAGGTGGTCACACTTTTGGGCGCCTTGCTGTAAGTGATCTGTAAGCTCTTCATTTTGGATTGTCTAAATTTAATGTCATATGCTTAGCACATAATGCAGTTCTAAGCAGTATATAACATTCTGGTATGGGACACAAGGCGGGAACACATGGGCTGTTACCGCTTGAGCTCAATATTTTAACAGTACAAAAAGGACAGAAAGAGATTGCAAATGACACAGGTATGCATGGCAGTCCAAGTGTTGCCACAATCATGTTTTTTTTTTAATAATTTAATTTCAGGCCAAAGGAGACCGTCCTCTTGATGACATTATAGCTGAACATGCAAGTAAACTACAGAAGAAGTCTTTGTTGTTTTCTGGAAGCAACACTCAACTGTCTTCAATGCAAAAAGTGAGTTGAGATTGTTTTTCCTTACCAAAAGATAATCTTTTGACATAAATTACACAGAGCAGAATTTCAAAACACTGTCTATTTTATAGTAAAATTGTTTGAAACCAGGAGTATCAGTAGGGCATATAGTGTGATCTTCCGGGTGAGGGTAGTTCTGAGAAGAACTGTTGTTGGTGACTGACGTTTTGACAATCTAAGCGGAAGGTGACTCTGAAGATGACTTCCGCTCAGGTTGTCGAAACGTCAGTCACCAATTACAGTTCTTCGTAGAACTACTCTCACCCAGATGATCACACTATATGACCTACTGTCTATTTTGAGGGTTGATCTAAGAATCCCCATCCTGTCATGAGAGTCTCCTCCCCGGGGTGGGCAACAGTATGACATGTATTAAATTAAAGTAGTATAGTATGTGACAATTTGTACCCTTTTTTACGCCTCAGGAAACATTCGCTCCCTTGCCAACAGCTGAGGGACCTTCCTTTACATATGTCGCTCCAGAGGAGGTGAATGATGGTCCACCTCCACCGGAAATGGAGGTCCTAGCAGCAAGAGGGTAGGTTTTAAACTTGTGGAATGTGGATGAACTGAACTTTAAAGAGCTGGTACCAAAACACGACCATGATTTGAAAGGGGGTTTTGGTCTGTTCTGTCAAGGTCCGATATATATGTGGATTACCGTCCACACGCAAAGCTCTCTTTTTTGTGGTTTTGCCTCGACTGATTGGCTGCTCAGAACTGCGTTTCCGCTAAGCAGTGACGTGACGGGTTTGCATTTGTGTTTTCGTGATAAACAGTTAAATGGTAATAAAAGAACAAGATTTTTGCACGTTTGATTTCTATTTTTTTCGCACTTTTAAGCAACGGAAGAAAAATTTACCAAAGCGCGTGCTCAGAACTTTTCCCGCTCAAGAGATGTCTAAAATTCGACCCTAAGTGAAGTGATCATTACAAGTGTACTCAACGAGGACCCACCTTGTGTAGGAAGGGGTAGGGGGGCTATGCAAGACACAGCCTGTCTATTAGCCAAATGGACAAAATTTATTGGCCTCAAAAATCAAGTTGAGACTTTCATATTCGGTGTGCATGAACCTTGTATTGCTGGAGAATTGGCACAAGGAGGTTTGAATTTTTTTCTTAGTTTCTACTGATAGAGTGGGGGCTATTCAAACAAGACACCATCTTTTAAGGTGGTAAAGGTAGGGTACATGAAGAGACCACCTGTCTGTTTGCAGAGTGGTGGGTCCCTAAAAATTTCCCCGGAAAATCCCATACTGATGACGTAGCCCTACAGCGATACACGCAGTGTCTCTGATTGGTTGTTACTTGCACCTGCTAATCGAAAACCGAGAACCAATCAAAGATGCCACACGAATCTCGGATTTCGAAGTGAAATCCAAGATGTCTTTCGAGCGAGAAAAAAATTAAAAGTGAAGAAAAATGTGAAGAGGTGGTCGTTTTAAAAGCAAAACCAGGCCAAACTTAATATATTAGCGTTGTAGATCGTTTGAACCCATTTCCAATTTGTTCAATTTTATAATTTTTTAATCTTTCTGATATATTTCTGTTAGGTACCTGAGGCATGTCCGTAATGCAACAGACAGAGAAAAGGCAGGAGGATATACCTCTGAACTGGCCTGTGGGAGAGCTATACAGGAAGCCTTCTCTGCACTGTATTTGGGCGCTGAGTTGTAATGAAACATGTCACAACACAAGAACTCCTGTTTCTTTTTCAAAGTGAACATCGCTGTATTACTACGTCTGTGGAGTAAGACCCGATAACCAAGCATTACCATTCCCGTTTCTGAGGTGTTAAGAAGTCAGGAAGAGTAGTGACGTTTATATGAAGTTGTTTTCTAACTTTAAAAAAGCACGGGAAACTATGCAACTGGTGTAAACCGCGGGAAAACTTGAAGTGCGAGCAAACCGGTGTAAAGCTCGGGAAAATGTGATCGACGGAAACCGCATGATAGCATGTACGGCGGGAAGGGCGGGAAAAGATGGGTGGCAAGAGCGGGAAAGTCGCTATTACATCATTGGTTCTGGTTTTGCACGTGACTGGCTAAAATGTAAATATCTTGTACTAATTGGCTACAGTAATAACAGCGCTCAACAAACAACAAAAGGCAACAAAGAAGTTGGTTACTTTTTCGGTTACTTTCGAAAGTTGGTTGAATAACGTTCTAGAAGTTGTTAAACAGTTCTTATAATTCAAATACTATACCAGGCGTTGTATTTTAATAACATGGAAGAACCATATTTTAACCTTATCTCGTTCAAAATCGTTGTATTTGAGCTGTATTTTGTCACAACGAAAGCTCGGATTTTAGTCAAATAAATATTTACCCTGCCTGCCAGAGGGTCTTTCTCCACCGCGAAAGAAAAATAGAACTCCTAGCGCCCAGGGTAATAAATAATATTCAGTGATCGAGAGACGTTTTATATAGTTGTGTTTGCCGTTTTATTTTAGTTTTTGCTAAACTACTTTCCCAAGCTTTCTGCGTGATCTCCAAATTAGGTCGCAGTAACGCAATTCCTTTTGTTATGACAAGTCCCCTGTCTCTAGCGGAGTCTTTTAGCCGGCGGGAACACTGGGTCCCCATGTCACCCGCTAAAAATCCTAAATGGAGCTGTGTTTCAATCTATTACTCAAATTCTACACACAGCCTTGTTCTCAGAGTATTAATTTTGTGTGCGTTAAGATGGCGGTTTCTCCAAAATAGGAAGTAACGATACAGATAGCGTTACATATTTATATGCGATCAAAAAAAGTGCGTCACAAAACTGAAAATGAAACGTGATGGATATTTGTTTTCAGGGAGGGGAGGGTGGAAGAGGCTCTATTTGTAGGAAAAAACACGTGACAGTGAGATGCAGAGCAGTGCTTGTTTAGGCGAACAGTATCAAGGAAACTATTGAAAATACAAAGACGCGTTTGCTCACACGATCGACACATGATTAGCTCAATTTTTTCACCAGTTTTATTTACTGCCCTAGCAAATTATCGTAAGGCTTTTTATGGCTCAATTTATTTTCTTTGATCTTTTATGGATCGCGATTACTGAGGTTACGAGTAAATACTGAAGGCAAACCACTGAGTAAAGTAGTCTTTTGTCTAACAAGTACAGAAGCAAACTGGCTTCGTTATAGTGTACTAAAATGATAATATGTTTGTGTCAATTTGTTTCTGACAAAGTACAACAGGAGCAATCTCTGATGGAACGATGCCGGACAAGCTACATGGAACATCGTTCCATTCTCCTGCGTTAAACGGCCAGTTTCGTTTGTCCCCGATCTTGTGGACACAATTTTCTCCGCCACCGTTGTTGTTCGGTTCACCGGAGCCCCATGCTGTGTAATCCGTCAGTGGTGTGTCATCTACCCAGTAGAACTGGCTATCTGCCTTACGGTGAAGTCCTAACCACACTCCATAATGCGTGACTGTTGTCTGCTTGCGAAGAAGGTTGTAGATGAACTGATTTTCACTGGACGTTGTGATTTTGCCGAGATCTCCACCAAGCTGTCTACACATTGTACGAGCGTTGTTCCATTTTAGGGTCGGAGTATCGATGATGTGGAAACACGAGTGTCCGTGATGGGCCCAGCCGTGCGGACATACTTGGTCTGTTTAAAAGAAGGACAAAAAAAAAGAACGGTCAGAAACATGTTTATAATCATAAACTGTTTCTCATGCCATTGAAGGGAGTTGGGTAGCAGCCATCACAAGGTTTAACATGTAGGCCCGCTACCTATCGGGCGAACAATAGAAAAATAAACAACGGGGCGATGCCTCTAGCCCCCAAATCAATGGCAGCTGCTGCAATCAACTCTCTCTAAACGAACACCTTTATAAGATGGAAACCTGGTGTTGGTCCCTGCTGTTTTTCAGTTATTTTACTGTAATTAAACTAGACACTTTGAAACCGTCAACGGACACCTAAAAAGGGTTTTTTAGTGATCGATAGCGAGTACTGTACGCTAGAGGGCCAGTAGAATTACAAGCTTATAAGACACTGAGCTGCTACACTTCTGTTTGAAGGAAAGACAGATTTCGCATCTATCATTTCACCCGAAAGTGGAATATTTGTTGTGGCCCTCGCATTTGGAAGAGAATATATTAAGGTGGTAAGCATGAAAACGTACGGTTACAGGGATTTGCTAGCTACCTTATTATAGGAAATTAACGATACATGTTATTAATGCGAATTTTAAAAATTCGCGTTAATTTTATTGATGTTAATTAATATAAACACGTTTACTATAAGCATTTAACCAGAACTTTTCTTAAATTTGCGTAAAATGCCTCGTTAAATATCCCTTATAATAAAGGTTAACCTATGTACAGTTTTACCTATGAGATTGAGAGGTTCCGTAGTCGGGTCGACGGAAGGTTTCGGAGCCTGCAATACGAAGGGAAATGAAAAATGAAAGTTAGCACAATGTCCAAACTATTTTGGCATTTTTTTGTTTTGTTTTCGTAGCAGTGCTGGGGAAAATCTAATCCCCTTCGCAGCCGTTTATAAGGGCGAAGAAGGCTGGGAGTGATAATGGGAGTACAAAAGACCATGGGAGTAAAAAAGACCATGGGGCGCGGTGACGTTATGGTTTTAGTGGGTTGCATTTAAGATCGAGCGGTCTTGGTTCGAGCCCTGGCCGGGGTCACTGTGTTGCTCTTGGGCACGACACTATACTCTCTTAGTGCCTCTCTTTACTCAGGTCTATACAGAGTAAATGCGTACTGGTGAATTAAATGCTCGGAGTGGGAGTAGACTTCTACTAGTAGCCGTGCGAAGCACCATGGGTAAGGTTTCTTGGTAAACCCATAAGGCCTAATTAATTAGGTTATTAACAAGAAAAGTATAATGTGAATCTCAGCTTATAGGCTTGGCTAAATCTATTTATTACATTTAATCAATAAGACTTGGATTTTCTTACATTGGCGAATCTTTTCACTTCTCGAATGAGTTCGTTGAGTCTTAACCGTATCCCTGATAGCACCTGGAAGGAAAGTTCTATTTGTTAGTTTCATATCCATGGTCAAATGTCTCTTCGTTATTATTATATTTTTATGTTTAGAAAGAGTGAAACACATGTTTCTTAATTATAAAAGGAGCGGAGAAAATGGCCAAAAATTAAAAGTATATTATTAGACTAAGAAATGCAAGTACATGCTAGTCAAGAATCGGAGCGTTTTGTTCCAGTTGTGAGGCCCCGCCGGGGAGGGGGGTGGGGTGTTGGCTTGTTGGTGGGGGAAGGGAGGGAAAGAGATTGCATGTCCCTTGTCTGAATTTCAAAACATACCGTGTCACTAATTAAAAATATTTTCTCTATTTTCTGCCTTCTGTCGTAAATTGAAACAGAATTGTCGAAAAATGTCGTTTATCGTTATTTCATTTTTTATCACAAAGTGCTGTCGCTATTTTTGGACCATGTGGCTTGTCGGAATTTACCCTGGCAGGGCCTCAGTTATGCTTTGCGACTTTTTACAGATTAAATCAAACCTCTGGATTGCAAGGGGCCGCTGAGCCTTCCTCTTTTTCTCTCTGAAAAAAGTGAGTTGAAGGTTAATTAAGATTTGTTTTTTCATCAATCATGATATCAAATCATGAAGCACACAGGCAAGAAAAATAAATAAAAAATAAATAAAGGAACAAAAGAACGAACGAACGAACGAAAGAAAGAACGAAAGAAAGAAAGAAAATAAAGAAGGAAAGAAAGAAAGAGAGAAAGAAAGAAAGAAAGAAAGAAAGAAAGAAAGAAAATAATGAAAGAACGAAGTTTATATAAGTGTCTGAGACTTTAGGCATGCATTTCTTGTAATAATAATGATCACTTCCTTTCATGTTATCATCTTCTCATTACTCCTGTATAACTCCACACAATATTTTCGCTCAAGTATGAACTTGAATTAAAGTTTTTCCTACCTGAAACAGGCCGCTGCCAGAGCCTATAGTGGAACTCTCCTCATCTACCTAAAAATAGAGTTGAAATCTATTGGGTATGCAGAGTATCATATACTATCACTTTTAACCCATTGACTCCTGGAGATTTTCCAAAAAAACCGCATTTTTTAAGTGTTTTTGACCATTTAAGGTCTATTATAAGCTAAAATAGCTCCAAATAACTCAAAACGGCCCTTGAAACGCAAAATGTATCCTGTTTTTAACCAGAACCACGTTTAACAACTTTTTATTTCTTTTGTGCACAAATCAAAATTTTGATAAACCATCCTACCACTCTAGGCTTTTCGTTTTTTTTTTTTTTTTTTTTTTTTTTTCGCTTTCCTTTTTCTCTTCTTCCTTTCTTTTTGCTGCAGTGTTTGGCCTTCTACCAGGCTTCTTTCTAGTAGAAGAATTTCCGCGAAAGCGCAAACGAGGCAAAAACTACCTACCATGGACAAGCAAAGGGAGTTTTTCACTAAAATTTTGAAGCGTTTTGGTGCATATTTCAAGCTCCATCAATCTAATTGCGCTGGTTTAGGTATTGTTGGAAAGGTCTTGGTCTGCTTCACAATTCGAGCATAGATGTCGCCTTTCTGGGTGAAAGGTGATGACGTCACAAGCGGGACAAATGCCCGGATCCTTTACGGCCGGTTTAGGCCGGTCCAGGAGTCAATGGGTCGAGTTCGATAAGTTTAGTTTTTCCTTTCTGATACAAAATAAAAATTGTTTTTTAGACGCTATTTGGTTCGGTACAAGTTTACCGACGTTTCGGCATTTCTGGCTTCATCAGGGTGAGCTAAATGATATGTTTAAAAACACAGCAGTACGTTATTTACAGTAGGGGTATCAAATGGTCTTTGCGAGCATGCGAGCACAGCGTTTTTCTTTGCGAGCCGAGCATTGACAAAAATTAGCCTTGCGAGCAACGAGCACTTTTCAAAAACCTACCTCCACTAAAAACCGAGCATGCGAGCACCTGTAAAAATGTGCGAGCACGAGCAAACGAGCACCCACTAAAATTTTGCGAGCATTGCGAGCACTGCGACATTTTGATGGACCATTCATGACCCCTTACAGTAGTTTTTCTTTGACTGATAATGAAAATAACCACTTTATAAAAGGTTCCTTAGCATAACAACAATTGCTCGCATTTCTTACATTCATAAGTCTTTCCACTTCTTGAGTGAGCTCTGTAAGTCTTGACATGATAGTTGAAAGCTCCTAGAAGGAAAAAGTCATTTGTTAGTCAGTGGTTAGTCTTGCTCGTATTTCATAGGGTTTAATTAAATAATGCCTGTTAAGACAGTGAGTTGAGTAACGTGGAGTAAAAATTATAGATTACATTACATGCGTATATGAAGCAGGCATGTAGACCTTTTTAAAAATAGGACTAACTGAAAATACAAACCTGAAGGTCGTAAAAGCCAGATCCTATCTCATTTGCTTTCTGAAAAAGTGAGTAGAAATTCAATTACGATTGGGGAGTAAAGTTTTTGTAGGCATTTTTGTCGCTTTTAAGGCCGGTCTGTCGCTAGTTTGGTTTTGTAGCACTTGAAATTCTAGATGTGATATTTTATGGTTTCAAAGAAAACACAAGAAATAACGAAATCATCAGTGAGTTGACCCCGTGTTATCTACGGGGTACGGAAGCATGGTCGACCCGGAAATTTTTGCAGTTTGAGTCGGCCAAAATGGCTGGAAATGTATTTTTGAATGCATTTTTAAAAAAAAAAAAAAAAACGGCTACGCGACACAGGTACTAAGCATGTGTTGGACGTGGTCGCCCGAATAAAAAGCAATAAAAACCTCAACTTGTCCATGTTTTTATTCTCTAGCTCAACTCGACCTCGTGGTCGACTACATCACGTGACTTATTCCAGAAACTGTCTGGGGTGGGGTGGCGAATAAACCCTTACACATGCTTTCAAATATCGTGCCCAACCACTTAATTTCCCCCCCCCCCCCCCCCCCCCCCCATACACACACACACATACACATTAAAGCGCCCCTAATGAGCGTTTCGTTTTTCTGGAGCTGTAACCAACGACAACTTTAAGATAACAAGACTTGTATATTTCTTACATAAACGAGTCTTTCTACTTCTGGAGTGAGTTTCACAAGTTTTGACTGGAATGTTGTAAGAACCTAGAAGAAAAATAAAATTGATTTTTTTTAGTTCACTAGTGTAGCAACTCTCGCATTAGTTTGTATTTCTACTGGTCCTCGAGTGTAGCAGTTGCTATTGTTTAAGCGGCTAAGGGCATTATGAGCCATTAACGTGAGATCTTGCAAAAGCTGCTACCCGATCTCTTAGCCGCGTATAGGCAAAGTTAAAATTTCTTTTAACGTTTGTTTAAATAGGGGAAGAGGAATATATCGTTTTAAGCTTGGTTTCTACTAACAAAGCAAGGACAAGAGTCCAACGCTAAGAAACACCGGTCAGAATACATATTTTGGATCAAAATGTTTTGAATCAAAATGTTTTGGTCGTTTATAATTTTGCTCACATGCACTCTACGTCATTTTTTCTGATAGCCTCAACTACAAATCTTTATATCACAACCAGAGTCTTGAGTACTTCCCTAAAAAAAAAACAGAAAAAAAAATTCAGAAAAAAACGAAGCTTTGGGGAGTAAACCTTATCATGGCTTAGGCAGCCTTTTATCAGGTAGACAAACACCTCGGAACTTTTTGTATTAGAGCAGTTTCCAATTAGTGTCGAAAGTGATTCTCAATTGCATTTGTTTGTTTTACCACACTTCGTAATTGGTCTCAAACATCTCGCGCCACTATTTCAACCAATCAGAAATGAAGCCATAATCAATCGTGACTCACTGGCATACGTTTTCCCGCACGGGACGTCGTTAACTAGTATAAAAACGGTAAATAAGACAGACGCCCTTAACGTCTGATGGCTTTAACGTCTTCGTTTCCAGTGTCTTCCGAGTGAAGAACCCAGTCATTTTTATTTTTTATTTATTTTTTTTTTCTGTAAAGCAGTCTACTTAATGCGTCCCGGTTTTATCTCAGACGCTTTAACGTCTTAGACGTTAAAGACGTTTAGACGAGTTTTTTGTCTCAAGCATAAAAACGGCCATTGTCTGTGTCCACTGTGATTGGCCAAGGTGATTGCTTTGGTTTTAGTTTTGCGATGCTCAGATAAAAACCGCTCTATTATATAGAAATCTTGTGTCAAATATTTCCACGAGAATATATTAGGTGTACATTTTGAAAACAAAAGGAGGCTGACAAAAGATTTTTAAATTTAAAAGTTAACCAAGTTTGAAAAATGTAAACTTACAGAAAGGGTACTCACCGAATACGGCAATTCACAAATAAAATCTCCGCTTTCCTCTGAAGGCTGTTGGTCTTGAGCTGACTGTGGCAAATTTTGGAATGAGACAGTTATTTTATTGTCAGTGCAAGAGCTAAATATACGTTAAACTTTAGACTTGAGCTTAATATGAGTATGTGGCTGTATGGCTTTCCACAAGTTGCTCGAAGTTATTCAAAAAGTTGCTCAAAATTACAGAAAAAGGTGCTCGAAAAATGCTTAAAAACTCAAAAAATTGCTTTGGTTAATAAAAATCGCTCGAAAGTTGCCCCCCCCCCCCCCCCAATCCAAAACGCTGCTTTTTATCAAGAAACGTTTTCCAAATATATGCTAATTTCCCTTTGAAGGTAAGACTTCGAAGCCGTTTCATGCATTTTTACCGCAACAGAAGTATCTAAATAAAATTTTAAGGAAAAGATTTGTTAAATTCAAGTATTTCTTTCACCGACAAAAATCGTGAAGATATCGATAACGTCATGTTAAAATGGGGAATGAGTCGAAAGTCAAAACCTCTTTGGATGTTCCATGAAAATCTTCGGCAAACTTCGTTAATCTTTGGAAACGTTCGTATGGCCTTTGAACAACACTCGGACAATCTATGGAGATCTTCGGTCTAGAAATTGCTCAAAAAGAAAAAAGTTGCTTACAGGGGAAAACGTTGCTCGAAATAAAAAAAAGGTTCATAAAAGGGTAGGGAAACTGTCATTTGGGTACATGTATTTTAAAAAAGGCCTTTCAAAATATGTCCAACAGCCGAACCGAACACTATTAAGTTTTGCTTTAAGTTATTCAAGTGAAAAGTTAAGAAAAGAGATCAGTATGAAATGGTACTATAACTGGGTAAGGGGTGGAACCTTGGGGTGGGGCCTCCTCCAATGAAACTAAGTTGAGTAAAATGCCTGAAGGATTGAAGGTTTTCGAAGCCAAACTTAGCTGACAATATAACTAGAAAGAAAATTAAAGTTATTACATGACAGTCGTAAACTTACTTTCTCCAGGTCGACTGGGTATCCAACCCCAGTAATTGCACATCTGGCGAAGATGATGAAAACTACAGTGAGACAAAACTTCAACCAACTGGACGCCATAATTTATACCTCCCTGGAATGAAATTATAAAAATAAAAAAAGTAATGAAATGTCAATACATGTGATTTTTAAGGCCCGTTTGTTAACGTGCGTACTCTTTGCTCCTAGGAACCCAAATACAGTAGAACCCCGGTAACTCGAACTCGGATAAATCGAACAACCCCGCTAACTCGGACAAACTTCTATTTCCCTTGGATTTGACCCCACTTTTTAGTCATTTCTACTCGGTTAACTCGAACTCGGATAACTCGAAAACCCTGTTAACTCAACTGAACTAAATTTCGTTTCCCTTGATCAAAATTTTGGGTCATGACTCGAATTCTGGTTCTTGCAGCTCGCCACGTATGCCCATTGATATCCCATTTTAATAGCTCTTCTTCTCATGTAATCGGATTAAAACACTAAACCGAACACTACAGCAATTTGATTTTAATTAGGGCAACGAAAAGATCACGTATCTGACAGTCATTTTCCACTCTTATCGTGTAGGAGTTTCTGACGAGATAAGTTTAATGTGCACTGTACTGTGTACTGAAGAGCTTAAAAATCGATAAACTATCAATTATTAACTTGGTAAATTGAATATTTAATCGACCCCGATAACTCGAAACCCCGCTAACTCGAACAATTTTTCGTTTCCCTTCAGAGTTCGAGTTACTGGGGTTCTACTGTATTACTTCTTACTCACTGGTTTTTTGAGACGAACGGTAGCTTGCCCTACTTCAACTTAGCCGGGGGAGGGTAGTTCAGTTTTGGCGCACTCTCTCTCTGTCACGCAACGACGGGGGAGAGGGCTCCTTGCACGACAGACAGAAAGGGCCAGAACTGGACTAGGGGGAGGGGTAAATAGGCCGAAATTGCCCGCACTGACTTCAAATCCATTTCAGGTCGTCTACCACGGAATTCTACGCAAGTCAAGCTAGTTGTTTGGGGATATTTTTATGCGGACGCTTAGCCAACGTGAAATATATTAGTACAAGGTGGAAGAGAAACGCATAGTTAGAATTTGTATTTGTTTACTGGCAGAGTTCGCTTGTACTTCGCCGCGGGCTGACCGCGGGCGTGACGCCGGGAACGGTGTCGAGGCAAGACTGAAGCCTTTATAATTTGCTATATTTCGAAACTTGTAGTTGCGTGAAAATTTTTCAGTTGCAAAATAAATATGGACGGAGTAGCAAATAGGACTGGAAAAGGACACATGCAAACTCGGAGCAGGTTTCTTTCTGTCGTTTCGACCGTCAAAGGAAATGAAAGCTACGGAATCGGATCTTTGAGTTGACACAGAATTGAGGTCAGCTCAGAATTGAATCATTCGTTTAAATTGTGCAGAAACCAAGCTATCGATAATTTGAAACTTGTCTTTATATTTGTCCTTCTTGAAATCATTTTCAAAATAAAAGCATTGATTCCGACGAAGTTTTCCTTACAACTTGTCACTAAAACAACCGAGGCGAAGAGAAGCATAGCCTGCGAATACAGCCGCCTCTCTTCGCTCCCGGCCAGTTTGGCATTTCGCGAGAGAGACGATCCGCGAAACGCAAAAACCGGCCGGGAGCGAAGAGAGGCGGCTGTATTCGCAGGCTAAAAAAGCAGTAAACGGCGGAAATTGTTTTAGTAACAGATGTTTCCGATCACCTCCTCGAGATCAAGCTAGTTTAGTTGGGAAAAAATTGTCTCAAAAGGTAGTTGACATTAGAACATGCTAGACATTAAAATCATGGTTTGCTGTAAATATCCATGTTAGCTGATTCTGTCCTAAAGACCCACATTAAATTCTGCAATCTTTCTCGACTGACAACTGGGTAAATTCGACTGAATAAAGCCTAAAAGACAAGAAAAGCCGAGCCTATAGTAACGAAACATTTCAACCGCACTGTACTTGGAAAACGACACATAGCAAAATAAAATACCGTGTATTCTTGAGTCTTCAGAGTTCCCCCTTGCTCTCAGATCGCACGACCCCTGGAATAGCTTAAGTGACACTGAATAGGGGAAGATCTACTGCTTTTATTGCTTTAAGGAAAAAAATTCCTTCACGTAAAATTGTGACGGATCTTATTCGCAGCTTAGATTAAATTTAGCTGATACTAAATTCTTATGCTCTCCACGCCCAAGGGGTTAAATGGTCATGCTATTTTACGTGATAAGCTCACGAACATGCTCAAACTAATCGTCTACGTCACGGACAAAGCCTGAAAACTGAATTAGTTTTTGTTGTAATTTCCTCACGAACCATCCCTGCTTTTAATCTGTTTATTTTCAGCTTATTGTTGCAGGACTAAACCGGATTGCAGGTGTTATATGCTTATGCACTGATCCCCGGGCACTGACCTCAGTAATTTCTGTCCAGGATGCGGCACAGATGTGACGATTTGTGAGGGAAATTGCCATCTGTACTGATTAGCTAAAGAGCGTTGAGAGATACCGGAAATGTACTAGTACTCTTATTAATTACACGGTCTGCATGGGGTCTTTAACTGATAGCCTAAAAAAGTTTTACTATCAGCTGAGAAATGCCGCATTTTTGAACCGATAGCTGGGAACTGAGATCTGCAAAATTTACTAATACATGTAGCTGAGAAATGTGTTGAAAATTTTAATGATACCTGGGAAATCGCCGAAAATTGAACTGATATCGATAGCTGAAATATTAGCATCCCCTCTCCTTTTACATAGAGAAAAGAAGCCGAGAAGCTTTTTTCCTTTTTATGACCGTACACATTAATACTGACTGCGGCCTAATAAATTTACTTCTCAGTACTCTGCCTTGCGCCTCAAAGTATATTATAAGTGCCTTGTTCAATTGCTTACCGTATCATGATAGCTAGGAAAGTTATCATGTGCTTGTGCAATATTTTGCCTTCTCAGTGACGTAAATTTTCTCTGTCTTTTCTCAAATGGATCGTTTGCGTTCATCTATAAATATTAAAGTCGTGTTAATTGACCTTATGACGTCACTGGCAAGGCAATATTTCCTGATGAAGTAAATTAACGCGAATGACGTGAAAAGGTCACTTCCTGTGATGACGAACTGCTACAAAAAACCCAAAACCAAAATAAAACAGAACAGATCACTTGATTTGCGTTGTACAGAAAAAAATGAGAGAAAGCTGTTGTGAAAACTTTGAATTGACTAATATCAAACGATTTCAATTCAGAAGTATTAAGCTGTGTTCACACTTGGTGCCTGGGCACGGTGCCCGAATACGATTCTCGCTGGGCCGCCACTAATGTGAACATACTGTACTATTTTTACAAGTGCCCGCCCGTGCCCGAGTACAAGATCTTGACCTTGTACTCGGGCATTTAATGGTACTTCAGGGGTACTTTGGTTTTCTGTGTGTAAACACGACGCTATCTTTTGCCGGTGCTCAGGTACTAGCTAGTGCTCGGGCACTAAGTGTAAACACCGAAAAAAAAAAAATAAATAAATAAATAAATAAATAAATAAATAAATAAATAAATAAATAAAATAACATTAGTGCCACGAAAAAAATAATCAATTATCAGCAATAAAGGCTGGTTCTCATATGATCGCCCCGATCGTCTCTGTCGCTTCTGTCGTTTGCAAAGTCTGAGGTGATTGGAGCAAGCAAACTTTTTGAAGCGACAGAGGCGACAGAGACGATCGGGGCGATCATATGAGAACCAGCCTTAAGTGTCCCAGACTCGAATGCTTTGAAAATTTGCATTGTTTTTAATTTATTTCGTTAAGCTGATCCCTACGGCACTGATGTGAAAAAATCTCTAGCGATTGGAGCCCCATCTGTGTAAACGAATAAGGGCCCTGGACGTGATCCCCGTAATTCGAAATATTCTCTTAGGAGGCTAACCACCGCCAGTTTCGCGTCTTTTTTTCGCGTCTTTTGGCGTCTGAAAAAGCGTTTGAGCGAGGGTCTTCGTTTTGTAGTTTCATCCGGCCTTTTCTACAAAACGAAGACCCCGCCGTTTTTGCGTGTGATAGCGTCTGAAAAAGCGCTTTATCCAAGTTTTAACTGCCTGAAGTTTAAAAGGCCTAAAATTAATTAAGTCTTCGTTTTTGGGTCTTAGGTCTTCGGTCTTCGGTCTTAGGTCGTCGTTTTGTAGACACCCGGCAAGGAGGAGAGATTGAAACAAAAGAAGATTAAACAGTTGTAGAATATATTTGCCCGATATTTCGGTTTGAAAACAAACCCTCTACGGGGGCTAAAAGAAAGTGAATACTAATAAAAAATGAACGTTCCGGATAAGAAATTTGAAATATAACAAAACAGATTCTGATAGGCTCAAGTTTACCCTGCACGGGGTCACGTGACTATTGAAACCATGTGCTCGTCTTGAGTGCTCGTCATTGGGTCCACAAGAGATCTGGGAACGAGGTTATCTCCCGTCGACGTCCGCCGAGGATATAGACGGGTTTTGTTTTTAGAGGTAAGTTCAATTGCTTTTAAAATACGTTTAATTTGCCTTTAAAGGGAGTTATTTCGGTCAGCTATTGTTTGCGAGTTGTTGCATTACTTAGTGAAGGTATTCTACCCGTCCAGTTTGTTGTTATATCAGCGTTCTATTGTTTTCGCCTTCGAGTAATTGATTGCCTTATTTCTGTTAAAGATTGACTGTTTGTTTACAACTTTCAATAGCTGTTTCCCTTCCCACCGTACTTATTTTGGGGTATTCTTTTATTCGAAGGTTACGACAGTTAGCACGGGCGGCTGTCTCGTTAAAATTATAACTTTAATTTTGTTGCTCATGTTTGTTTTTGACACATGAGTTTAATTGTTGGTTTTCACTGTCACGCAATCAAAAAATAAATTCGAAACCATTCAACTCCAGAATCTATGAGTTTAAAAAATATTATAGAAGATAAATAAACACCGCATTTATTCGATTAAGCGCCCAACCTTGAATAAGCGCCCACCCTGTAGGAAAGAAAAGTTAATAAGCACCCAGCCTCAAATAAGCGCCCACCCCCACCCCCTAAAAAATTGAAGTGCACGGGAGGCGTGAAATGAGAGGAGTGAAGTTGAATAATTACTATTACAGCAGGGCGCACAAAAGTGTGACCACTTTTAATTTATTCACATTCTTTCGTGCAGATTTAATCCAATCAAAAGCCGTCGATAGCTTGCTGTTGACTTCTGATTGGATTAAATCTGCACGAAAGAATGTGAATAAATTAAAAGTGGTCACACTTTTAGGCGCCTTGCTGTAAGAGACTACCCTGAAGAAAGAGTTTTCCTATTATTTTACAGAAACTTTCAATAAACAGTTAAAATTCAGCTTCGTACATCTTCACATTTTGTTATTATTTGTTTTCTTGCAAAATAAGCGTACTACTTGCTAAAAAGTAGTACGCTTAGCGCGCTCAACTCGGAGTCGAACGTCCCGGGTTCGAGGCCTGGCTAGGGTGCTGTGTTGTGTTCTTGGGCAAGACACTTTGCTCTCACAGTGCCTCTCTCCACCCAGGTGTATAAATGGGTACCAGCGAATTTACTGCTGGGGGGTAACCCTGCGATGGACTAGCATCCCATCCAGGGGGGAGTAGCAATACTCCTAGTAGCTTAAGGCTACAGAAACCGGGATGGGCTCCAGCTGTATGGGCCACTTGGCTCGGACACAGACTTTTACTTGCTAAAAATGGTGAAAATTTAATAAGCGCCCAGCCTCGAATAAGCGCCCACTCTCAAGGTCCAAAAATTTAATAAGGGCCCAGGGCGCTTAATCAAACAAATACAGTAAACAATTTCTTCAAGTCTCGGGTCTGTGCGGTGTACCATGTGTGTGGTCTGTGCGTTGTTGCTCATTTTAATTATTTTTGTCATTGAGCTTGTGTTGCTCATTTAATTTATTTTATTGAGCCTATGTTGCTCATTCAATTTATTTTGTTATTGTGCCTGTGTTGCTCATTAAATTTATTTTGTTATTGAGACCATGTTGCTCATTTGACTTATTTTGTTTTTGAGCCTGTGTTGCTCATTTGATTTATTTTGTTATTGAGCCCTTGTTGCTCATGTAAGGTATTTGCCCTGGCAAAATTAAGGATTTTCGTTTTTTCTCTGCGAAATTATCTTCTGGGAGTTGGTTGTGAGGTTATTTTGCTGGTTCGAGCACTGTTTACTTCATAGGTGCTATATTGGATTCAAAACTCATCCCTAGTCCTCAAAGAGCAATGAAACCAGAAGTCCGGGACGTGTTCCGCACCTGGCAACACAAAAAATAAAATAAAATAAAAAAATAGAAGGTTTGAGGTCTGCAGCCCCCTTTCTAATTAACAGTGAAAACTGGTCAAAAGTGGCCGCTTCAAACACAAAAAAGCAAGAACGCGATGAACTGGACTACCATACTGTATTAGTGTGGTTTTCAGGCCATTTTACTCAGTTTTACCCAGTTTTCAGAGATCTCCCTATCAAATTAGTCAGTTTCAGGCAATGTGTTCTCTCACTTTTACCCACGAATTTGACCCTTTTTTACCAGTTGTGTATTTTGCTTCGAAACTTGGCAGGATGAAAGATTACATGCAGACCGTGGGTTTTCTGTTCCAAATTCAAAAATATTCATTTTCAATGGATATGTTTCAATTCAAGGTTGTTTTGAAACTATATCAGTGTAAAATGAGGTACTAAAGCAGAATCAATACAGTTTTTGCCTTATTTTTAGGTTAAAAAGAGGCACTGACAATTTTGTCATATATGTGTTCTCTTACATGTATTATGCTTCACAAAAGAAATGAATGCAACTCAGCTACTGTAGTTAATGAGCCTTTGTTTCTCACTTGATTTATTTTGTTATTGTTCCCTTGCTGCTTGTTTGTTGTTTTGTTACTGATCTCCACTGAGTTGCTGATTAATTTTTAATAATCTTGTTTTTGAGCCTTTGTTGCTCATTGGATTGACCTTGTGTGGTTCCAGAAAATATCCATACTGCCCCCACAGAAGGGATTGGAAATTCCAGGGAGGAGGGGGGTCATAGGGCCAATCCCTTCCATGGGGAGGTATGGATATTTTCAGGAACCACACATTGTTATTGATCCCTTGTTGATTGTGCTTTTGCTTTGTTATTATTGGCATGCCCTTGTTGCTGATTACGTTTGTTCAATTTTTGTATGGAGCCCATGTTGGTCAATTATTAGCTGGTCCTTGTTGCTTAAATTATTTTAAGGTCCTTTTTGCTCCTATCCAGTTTGGTTACTCATGTAATTTGTTTTGTTGGCGGGCCCTTGTTGCTCATGTTTTAGTTGATTATTTGATTGATGGATTGATTGATTAAACCCTTGTTGCTTACAAAGTTTGTTTTGCTTTGTTTTTGAGTCATTGCTTCTCAAATAAGGATGCCTCCAAGACGGTCTAAGCGCAAGAGACGTCCTTCATCGCAGGCTGTTGAGGCATTGGTTGTGACACCCAACCGTTCTCAGATGCTCAAGAGCAATAGACAAGTAGGTTACATTTGTTTCCTAAAGGACAGCAACGTTGAGTTTACAACGAGCTGGAAAATAAAGACCCGCGCTAACCCTTATTCAAACAAATCAAAAAGGTGCAATCTGTGTCCAAAAAAATATTTCCTGACACCTTCATCCTCTCTTCAATGGTGACATACAAACGTGTATTTCCTTAAATTTTGTTCAGTGTTTTTTTTTTTTTTTTTGGACGCAGGAACCAAAACCCTCGGCACATATTGTAGCACCTTATCTTCAGGACGTTAGCTATCCAATTGACACAGGTATTACAGTGGATTAAGATAAGTAATATGACACCATTTTTGTCAATGGGGGTACATTTTCATGAGCCAAACTCAATTCGAATTTGGACCGACCCAAATTGACAAAAATACGCCTCTTGATTCAGACGCCGTACTTTTTGGCCGTTCCGAGGCCGTTCCTAATACACTTCCAATAAAACCAGTCAAAATACATTATAATAATTTATGAATTAGGATCGGCACATGAAAATTACGGCTTCTGAATCAAAGCCGTTCCAAAGGCGTTCCACAGGCGAAATTCTCGGCCAAGCCAGGCGGGAAGAACGGGTGAGCCGTTCCAAATTGAAATAGCCGTTCTAATTTGATTCAGACGCCGATCTTTTCACGTACTTAATTCAAGGAATTAGGTTCGGCTCCTGAAAAGATCGGCGTCTGAACCGGGCCTTAATGCCTAATTTCGTGAATTCAATTATGACAGACGTTGGTTTTAGACAAGTTTTTCTGACGGTTTAAATAATTAAAAAATAAATAAATATCTTAATTGACCACTCCTTCAATGGGCCTTTTTAGGGCCAATGTAAACAAACACCGAAACAAATATTGCAAATAAACATAACATGATTAAAAATCCCAACTGCCAGGAGGCAGACCAGTTGGCTATTTACTATGGCGCGTTTATACTGTCAAAATTCAACTTCACAAATCGAAAGTCATCTTTCCAAATCGATCACCATTACTCCAATTCAATCAACAAACCTTTTCCAAATCGAATGACATTTTCTCATAACAGATGGGTTCATTTGATCGGATACTTTTCAAATTGACCAGCTTCCTTCTAAATCGAGCAAATTACATTCTTCACATAAAATCGATTAGGTTAATTCGATCAGATACTTTTGAAATTGATCAGATACCTTCTAAATCGATCACGATACCCAAGATGCTTTGCTGGTAGGGTTCCCTATTCGGAGAAATGGAGGAATGACGGAGCGGCACGGCGGAATGGCGGAATATTCTAAAACGCGGCATGACGGAATATCCTTAATCACGGAATAACGGAATAAAGGAAACCTACAACAAGGGGGTTTCTAAATGGTCACCCATCCAAATACTAACCCCGCTCAATAGGGCTTAACTTTGGCGATCAGATGAGAACCGCTACTTTCCATGTGGTATTAGAAAGAGCGCGTAAATCAGTTTATAACAGTATAAATCCAGTTAATCATCAGGTATTTCTGTTCTTTATTTGCATGATCTTGTAACTCTTTGCTTTGCTTTGTCTGGGACTGCTACCATAAGCGCGAAGGAAAGCACTGGTTCTCTTCTGATCGCCAAAGTTAAGCCCTGTTGGGCGGGGTTAGTTTTTGGATGGGTGACCATCTGGAAACCCCCTTGTTGTGGGTTTCCTTTTTCTCAGTGCGAACTCAGTAAATTTCAGGCCCTTTCGTTTTTTTCTTTTTTCTAATTGGTTTGTTAGCGTACTCGGCTTTATACGTTTCATTGTCTCGAGCGGGACGAGAATTCGGTAAGTTAACGAAATCCTCACTCGATCCCGCTCGAGTATCCTACCTCGAAATCCAGACTCGAGATCGACGTCCTCAAAGGATTAAGAAGATATATAAAGAATCCTTCGTTATATGGGATATATTTATTGTTTAATGGTTTTCTACGGTTGGCAGCCGCTGTAAACAAGTGGGTTTTTCTGTCACGGCAACGTATATCCACCAGTTAGAGTACCAGAAATCGTGAGCCTTATTATAAATCGCCGTCTGAGAAAGTTAGCAGTTATAATTTTACTTTTATTTGCTTGTTTTTGTCGTTGCTTTTGCGTCTTTTTTTGTAATGTTTCGCAATTCCGCGTCATTCCGCCATTCCGCCGTGCCGTTCCATCATTCCACCGAATAGGGTCACCCTACCAGCAAAGCATCTTGGTATGGTGATCGATTTAAAAGGTATCTGATCAATTTGAAAAGTATCTGATCGAATTAACCTAATCTATTTTATGTGAAGGATGTAATTTGCTCGATTTAGAAGAAAGCTGGTCAATTTGAACAGTATCCGATCGAATGAACCCATCTGTTATGAGAAAATGTCATTCGATTTAGAAAAGGTTTGTTGATTGAATTGGAGTAATGGTGATCGATTTGGAAAGATGACTTTCGATTTGTGAAGTTGAATTTTGACAGTATAAACGCGCCACAAGCGTAGCCGAGAAGTTGAACTCGGAACTACCGAGAACAAATCAAGCTAGTGGTCAGAGCAGGTTCGTTAATTCGATAATGACAAACATTGGTTTAAGAAAGTTTATTTCTGATGTACGCTGGTGAGATAACGAAGCGTCGGTAATTTATCGAAAAAGAGCGTGGAATGAAGTGAGAAACAATTGATATGTTGATATCTTGTATGGCGCAAACAAGAAACTACACTAACTCAGCCTATATAAAGACAGCCATGTCATCCGGGTTAAAAATAACAACAAGATTAAAGTGTGTTAAGCAAGTTTTATTTTACCTTTTAGTGATAAAAGACTGGTCTACCAGCGACCCTCATAGCCATCTTGAAGGTGGCATGACATACGACGATGGAAAACTGACGGTACCCGTGGCTGGAAAGTACTACATCTACGCAAATTTCCACTTCAAGTCCACAGGAAGAGTACAAATTCGGGTGAATGACGATTTTGTCAGCTTGATTTCGTCGCCAGTGACACAGGACGGCCAAGCCTCGAACGCCAATGGAATGGGTGTGTTTGTCCTTAATGCTGGTGACACTGTGTCCTTGCGGATCAATCCGTGGTGGGCACCGGATGATGGTTTTGTGAAGTTTTGGATGCAAAACCATAGCTGTTACTTTGGTGCATATTTGATCTGAGCTTCAAGTTGATAGTTCAACGGTTGTATTGTTAACTGTCTATCGATGGTCACGTTACTCTGTAACGAGAGATAGATAGAGGATAATACACGGTTGCGCGGAGATATGAAATTTATCTTCGAGTGTTCAAATTGATATCTACCATCTCATATCCAATGCGTCCTCGTGGAATAATTGTTAAATATTCACCGTATATTATTAATGAGACGAAATAAAGCTCTCTTTACAAAAAATTTTATTTCATTTTTTTCTGAATTTCACTTACTTTTTTCAGTAAAAGGTATATGAAAGGGGTACAATTTCTTTTAAAATGGTATATAAAAGGGTAAGGGGTTAGAGTTCGGGGCGGAGCCTCCCCCTTATAAAACTTTTTTGAGTGCACCCCCCCCCCCCCCCCGGGACTTAAACACATTAAAAATGTGCAACGAGCTAAGCTTCTTTAGATTGGATTTTGAACAATTGTTGCGTAAATATTGCGTGCTGTCCGGACCAAGGACCTGCAGTCCGGACCAAGGGCCGTCAAACCGAACCACCATTTTCGTTATTATAGGGTAATCGAGTAAGCACAGAAGGTGTTGTCTTTTAACATGTTAGCTGGATGTTACGGTAACTTACAGGAAAAATCTCAGCTCACTGCTCTTCTTCTAAGTTAAGAAACAGACGTTCGCGTCTTTTTTGTCCGGACCAAGGGCCACATACTGTTATGTTTGAAAGCAGGGCGAAACATGGGTTACTTGGGGTAAATGGTTACACGCCTGTCTGTCTAGTAACGATATGTTAATTAGATGTTCGGGACGCTTGGTGGATCTAACATGGATGCATTACCAAAATTCGCTGCGTGTGCAGCGAAGAAGCGCTTTGTCGCAGCGACTTGTTTTGAAGAACTACTCACGGACCGACTTGTCGCCTTGTTTGTCCCGACCGATCACATCCGGTCGCGGAACTGCATTCCCGCTCACTGCAGCCCCCCTCCCAATAATTCGTTTTTTCTCTGCTTTTAAAATGTCAGTTGCATTATGCAAAGCCACATTACTAAGGTCTTAATTTTACAGTCAGCTTAGCCTGTTCCAGGCGTTCGATTAGTTAGGAAGCCGCGCGAAAAACGGCGAGTGGAAAAACTGAAAGGACTAAGACCTCCACACCACTCCTCTAATTTTTTCAGTGCTCACCGTTCTTTGTACTGCTTAATTCCCAACTTACGGAACGCCTGAAACAGGCTACAGTCAGCTGGCGGGAAATGTGTAGTCCTTTTTAGCCAATTCTGTCTCAGTACGGCATACATGCCGATTCGTTTAGGCTTTTAGTGAGTTCAATTTTAATGCAAATTGTCGACAAGTACTCCATGATCAAAAATTGTTTTAAAGTTTATCCTGTAGCCCAGTCTACCAGCTTTACTCTTAGCGATAAAATGCTGCTCTTGTCATTCTTGTGTTGCTGTTTTGATTTGCTCTACGAGCTGAGCTTTGCATCTCCTACGTCACAGGAAGTACACAAGTGTCTAACAGACCGCAAAGCATCCTCTTGAAGCTTCACCCAGGACGCATTTATTAGAGATTTTTTCCAATTCCCAAATTTGCGAGCTATTGCTGCCTTTCCGAAAATCGTAGCTGGCGTGTTCCTGTACCAAGAACGACATTACCACTGCTCCGAAAGCAAAATGCATTACCGTAAAATTCCGGTTTATTATATGGCCTGGGCTTATACAATTTCGTAAGGGGTTTTAGGTGGGCTTATTATACACGGAGGGGCTTATATCCAGGGGGTTTAAAAGCGGAATAATAATAAAAAAACGTTTTGAAACAAGTCACGGCAGTGTTGTTCGAGATATTTTTTTTAAGTTAAAAAGTCATGATAATAAAACATTCAGCCCTGCTCAGCACTGTCATCCAGCAGAGGGAGGCTTTAATATACCCGGGGAAGCTTATAACATGATTTATACCATGCCATAGAAAATACAGCCAATCAGAATACAGGAAAGCCGTTGTATATTCGACGGTATTCAACCCAACCTTCCCATCGTGCGCTGCGATCTTATTCTCGATGAAATTTAGTGAGCGTATTTTCTATGGCATGGTATAAAATAGTTACACAACACTTTCTCGTGGTATACTATGGAATATCCCACTTGTCACTTGTATTTTCTTGGTATACACACTCGCCTAAAGGCTCGTGTGTATACCGAGAAAATACAAGTGACTCGTGGGATATTCCATAGTATACCACTCGAAAGCGTTGCATAACTAGTATGTATTTTTTTGTTTCCAGGTAGATTGGCCTTAAAGCGGGGAGGCTTAAAACCGGAATTTATTTCCCACATCACAAAACTTAGAGGTGACATTTCACTAAAGAAAATTATATTCACCGAAATGAATCCCTATTTCTTCTTACTTTAGTCCATCCAGTCCCTGAACTCTCCCTTGTCAGCGCTATACAGGGGTTGAACCCAGGCGGGAGAATACAGAGTCCAGGGTAGGTTTAGCCCCAAAATAGCGCAGGGAAGGGTGCGTTCAGGGACTGGATCATTTCTATTCCCTGCTTACGCTTATGCTTGTGCTTTTGTCACTTGTTCATAACTCCAGCCTTGAGTAGAAGGTTTATGGAATGATTTTCAATGTTTACTCATTTTCAAGATGTTGGTTGTTAATGCACTTTCGATGGTATACACAATGTACGTCACAGGAAATGGTCAAGTGTATAATTGACGGGAAGTCATTCCGGTGAACTCATGCCGAACTGTAATCAGTGAGTTGTTTTTTGTTGTGTAAGGTGTTTCTGAACAACTAAACCGGTACATAATCATGTTGCTTCACGAATGTCTAGGTCTCTTCTTTTACAAACAAGTGTCTTTATTAATGTGAGTGGGATTACTGCTAATATTCCGCACTTCGCTTATAACACACCTCCACCAAAAGGTAGCAGTAAAAACGACAGCGTGTACTACAGTTATGCACCAGTCATTTGAAACCCCCGATCCCCCCCCCCCTCGGGCATGAGCGGGGCAAAAGCGGGGCTTTCACTTCAGATTCACTCTATTTTGGTCCCCCACTATGCGGGGGATGCGCCAGAAATCACGGTCTTCGCATCCCGGACCGGGGAAATAAGCGAGGCACTCACATGACTCACTCCATGGTCAGCGGTTTGCATTTTCGCGCCGCATGGTAGTTTCGCATACATTATTTATGTCCACTCGCTCAAGATGAATAAATTACTAATACTGAGTGAAATACAACTTAAAACTGTCCGCAAGATTTGAGAAATTCCTTTTACGTTGAAAGTTAGTTTGACAATAATAGCGCATTAAAGACGCTGGAGACATTCATTTATGATAGTTTAAGTTGAGTTAGAATACAATGTACCGGTAATAGCATATAGGAAGTTTCTAGTTTTAGAGATCCATTAACAGAGAGCCAGCTGTTCAAACAACACAGAGCATATTGTAAATCATCCTGCATTTCCATATAAAGTTGAGTTGGAAATTTTAAATAGTCGTCTTCTTCCTTGTCCATCGGGGAGCCTTTGCAAATGTATTCCTAGCTGCTGTGAAATCAATGTGTTCATTTCACGGCTACCAACGTTTTTATCATCCCTTTCTGTCATCCCTTGTTGTGCTTGGCTATAACAAGTTTTCTACATGAATTACCATGTGTGTGGATCATATAAAGGGGCGGGGGAGTTCACCATTCACTTTTCTCCCGGGGGCCGGGGACTTCACTTGCTTTCACTTGGCAAAAAAGTGAATGCCCCGCTCATGCCCGAGGGGGGGGGGGGAGGCGGGGGTTTCAAATGACTGGTGCATTAGTCACGAATGGGCGAGCAAACTTGTGAATTGATGCGGGACTATGTCTTACGTTTGAAAGAATGTGCACCTGTTTCACGAATCATCTGTGAAGTTGTACAGAAATCTTTTATGAAATTTAACATTGCTTTACCTGTGTGTTATCTTTCACACGCAAAGTGATGTAGCTTCGTCATTCTTATGAGCCAAAGTCGTGCATCGTGTCCGTCAGTATTTCGAATGAAAAAACTGAATCACGCAACAAACTACGCGAACGTATTGCTAGTTGCATTGCCGTGCACGTCTTTTCATGTTAGTTCTGAGCAATTTCTGGTACACTGCTTAAAAAATAACCTTACTTGATTTATTTCCATGTTCTCGTCACCCTCTTAGAAAGGAGAAATGAGGTGTCAATCACAACTGATGCACACGTATGTCAAGTCAACCAGCACAGTTTGCACTGTCAGGTTTCCTTTCTGAATCACTGAGTCGTGGAATGTATGTAACCGGACATGTAAGATATTGGACCCAAGCTAACTGCATTTTTTACCGACAGCCGCCTATTTCCTGCGTTTTGTTCACAGTTTCTGTTCTGTTGCTAACAGGCTTTATTCACTGTCAGCGGAAGAACATTCTAAATTGAAGTGTTTATCTTCGTTAGCAGATTTACTAGTAAAACAGTTCTCCACAATCTGGTTTTGCTATTCTGCTGTGACCTAGTGCAACTGAAGTTTAATACTCATACTGTACTGGATGGAAAACGTTTCCGAGAGTCACGATTTGACCTGTAAGTTACATTAAGTTTATTATTGTTCTTGCATGTGGCAAGAGAGCTTTTTTGCAAAAGGGAACTTTTCCAACTCTCGCTAACTGTTTGCGTCGCACCGTAGTTTTATGTTGCTTCTCGACAAATTTCTTTTTGCAAACTTCAATAGTATTGCCTTTTTAAAATGCTGTAATTTCAGTTATTTTACATAATCGCATGCAACTGTTCCTTTGTATCAGGGTTTTGTTTTTCGGAATTGGTATTAAGCATTTTTGAAATTTCGAAATCTACGATATTTAGCGAACGAGGTGCTAGTCGCTTGTACTTGTTGAATGGGTTGTGAATGCCAGCAGCTGTGTGCTTCTGTTTTCAAACACATTGCCGTTTGCTAAGTCACTTGTCAGTTGTGGTAGAAACAAGTGAATCATGTGCTACAGCCCTAGCTTTGAATCTGACTAGTTGAAGACGGAATCCGCCAGGACTTTTGAGTTTGATCGAGTATTAATTGGACAAAATTATGTACCAAAATTATTTACATCTTATTGCAAACTTCCGTGTTACTGTTTCAAGTATCTTATGAAAAGAAATCATTTCTAACAACACCAAACATCGAAAACTAATTTCGAAGTTCCACTGAATTCCACTGAATCGCTTAAAAGAGGATTTTACAAAATAGCTACACGTGAGATTTCGCCTATAGTTTACATGGTTCTTGTGAACTTTGAAGTTCATTTTCTCGGGCTCTGATAAGAAATTGTTGTTGGTTTTATCACGGATAACTACTTACAAATTAAGCTTTTAAAAAGGGTAGACAATAACGCAATAGGATTTAAAGTATTCTGGTACTCGATTTTTGTCCAGCTAAAATTAATATTACTCGATTTCCTGTTGGATTCCGTCTTAATTACTGTTCCGGCGTTGAAGACCAATTTTAAGCATGTAGTGACGTGACTAGGAGTGCATGGGAGTGTTGCTGCTTCCACTGTACTGGCTGCTAGCTCATCACGATTTACTTCTTGGTATTTTGCCAGTATTTGATTGTACTTAACAGACACTTTTCGGCATCTATCTGTACATCAGTATCTGTGTAGAGAAGGGCGCTGTTCTAGTGAACCTAGTGGAGTAGTGTCTTGATAAAAACAAGACTCTAACTGTATTGGTTGTGTCCTTCAAGTGTCTCTAAGTGTATCGTGTTTTGAAATCTAATACAAAGGATTCTTTCTAGGAAACACAGTGCTTGCAACGATGGCTTTCAAACCTGTTTTGTTCCTGATTTTCTGGTTTATAAAGCCAAGTCGCGGAGCTGATGAGACCTGCAGTGAGTCACAGTGCAAGCTTGTCATTGCCAGAAACGACCTGCCTTCTGAATTTCGATCAAAATCCACTGAAGATGGCGTAAGGATGGTGTACTTGAATTTGAAAGTAGCCGGCAATGAGAGTTCAAATCCACTACACTCATACGACAAGTTTCAACCCACTAAGTGGACCTGGGCGCGAGACATTAGCGAACCTATGTTGTCGTTTTCATTCCGATACCAGGTTTTATCGCTTGGTATTTTGAGCAATCAAGTCAGGAATATGAAAGTGCTTTTGAATGAGGAACCGAGCGGCTGTCTTGCAAATCTGACTTCTTCCTGCAAAGATCTCGTGGTTGGAAGAACACGTCTAGAGAAGGTTGTCACAAACTCTACTACCAACCGCCCACAGCAATCGCTGCAAGATGTTGTATGTGTCCGTGTTATTAAGAGAGATTTAGACATTGTAGACTGGCTGGGCACTCTTTACTATGGGAATGTACACTACCAATGCTGTAACCAAGAGAAAAGAGGAAATGAAACCGTGGTACGGTGTGAGCTTCCGGTCATAGAAAGCAAATGGCTGACATTTTTCTATCGTGTGCTAGACATTGTGACTGTTTTTGCTTATTTGTTTTGGCCAGACTTTTTGATTTTATTGCCAGGTTGTCTATTTAAGTTTGAAAACAACGGCGAAAACGATGGATTCAGACCAATTTCTGAAAATGTGACATCAGACCAAATTCCTGTTGATGACCTGAATCCAGTTACTTTCCCAACATTGATGAACAAATGTGTTCAGCATTTCCCCCCTTCAGGTAATTTGTTTAAGCTATTTTGTGTTTATTATGTTTTTATACTCAGTACAACTTATATTTATTTCATTCTACATTACACTTTACTATCGGAATATTTTGCTGAGATCCAAGCCAAGCATGCTTATATGCAGGCTGTTTTCTACTATGCCTTCGATATCAGAAGTAACACGTACTGCTTGTTCCTTGCCATCGTGTTATTCCTTATCGTTCCAGGTGTGTTTATTTTTATATTAGAATCTCGGCCTAAACACATCAACCGGCTACCTGATAAAATGCGTAAAGACCTAAAAGATGAGTTGCCAGAATTAATTTTCAGCTCGAAATCTCTTACAAAGTATACAAGAAAAATCAATGTTAGCTTCCCCGGGAAATTGGCAAAACGAATTTTAAATTATCCGGCTAACCGTCACCAGCTCAACACCGAAAACAAACGTGTAGCTTGCGCAATAACTTGGAAAACCGTGTTTTATTGTATTCATCTGTTTGATATACCGATATATGTTTTACTGTTGGTTCTCTACGGTGTAACTTGTGGAATAGTTGGTATGATCGTTCTCGTTTCCTTTCTTCTACGATCTGTTTTTGTCATAGTGTATTATTTACCATCATGTCACCTCTTTAGATTTCTAACAAGAGAAGTGAATGAAAGTTTTCCGAATAGAAAACTGGTTAAAGTTGTTCCGTATATAACAATATTCTTGTGGGTTAATTATATCAATCTTATGGCGAGTTTGTGTTGCCGATTTTTCACCAGAATGTTCGGTTTTTTTGTAATGGGTTTGATTATAAACGCCGAAGAAATGGCCTCCTACGTGATTTTTTCATATGTGCTTATAAACAATGTTTCTACTAGCTACAATAGTTTTCAAAACAGGTTTAAGGAAGTGAAGGAAATGATCTCTAAATATTGGAAAGAAAAAGCAAGTAATCTACCAGATGAAAAATTCGCAGCGAACAAAATTCCAAGAGATTTGTTCTGGTATGTTTGCGACAAGCCCACAAATGTTTTACACTTACTGCAGGAAATAAGCTTCATGCTTTTCGGAATGTTGATCATTTCTAGCGTTTTATTTCTGGCGTTTGCTTTGTTTTCTTTGGCGAAGAGCACAATTCGACTTTGATTACTGCAGCCGCTGTATTGCTGAGTGGACAAATTCCTGCTTTACTCTTTAGAGGATTTATCAAAAGGGAAAAGTTTCGGGGTTGGAATAAAATCCATAAAGAAAAGGAAATCGAGCTGGCTGTGAATAAGTAAATTGAAGATAGAAAAGACAACGCTATTTCTCAAGTACCTTCAACCTTTGACTCAACGGAATCTCTTGTGTAATTGTTTTTATAAAATTCGGCCTCAAAAATGGCTGTACAGTGGTCGTAATCAACTGTGACAATTTTCTGTACGAGGATCACAAGATCAAAAACACTTACACACATCCATGTTTTTTTTAAACTTGAAAAACTAGAAGATAACGAGGTTATGTAACCTATTGTACTGTATATTTCTGGAATTAGTTGGTTTTTAAAGCTTATAGTGTGACTCAATAAAGTCACATAAATTAAGTTTGTCAGTCACCCGGTAACGCCCTGACGTTTGTTTGTGAGTGTTCACGTCTTAGTTGTTTTGATCTCCACCGGTATGTTGCGCACACGTTATCTTACGTACTTACATAATTGTAGTTTACAAAATGAATTGAATTCTTCAAACTTCTAACTTAGTTCTCTTATATACCTAGTGAAGATATTGTAAAATAAATTGTTCTCAGTGTTTCCTATATATGTACTTGTATTTACCGTGTCTGTGCAACAGAAACAGAAAAGGTTGAGGTCGTCAGAGGAAAAGTGGAGAGTGAACGAAAGTGTAAGTCAGTGTACATAAGTCTTATCCTCCCCCTTCCTTCCTCCTATACCTTCTTGAGAGGATACATGGGCAGGTGTTCATAGGGCTTTTACAAGTTGCTCGGCAACTGTTTAGCAACTTTTCATATTTCGCTCGAGCAACTTTTTTCACTTCGAGCAATTTGTTGCATATTGGGCAATTTCAAGACCGACGATCTCTGAACTTGCCCAAGTGTTGTTCGAAGGCCTTACGAACGTTTCCGAAGATTATCGAAGTTTGCCGAAGATTTTCGAGGAACATCCGAAGACGTTTTAACATTCAGCTCATTCCGCATTAAAACATTACAAAACTCGTCAGCAAACATGACGTCGTCCGAGTGAAAGAAATCCTTGTTAATTACAGTGCGGACACTCAAACCGTGAACACCAAGGCCTTTTTTCCCGCTTTTTTGCCATCATCCAATCACGAAGTGACTTCATAACGAGGCTGGTACATTTATTGAGAGTGAAACATACCGATCATGGCTGACAAGAGTGAAATTTATATGTGGCTCAAATCATTATCTCCAAGCATGAAATTAGAAAGACTTTCACTCCAGTTCGAAAACAGAGGGTTCCGCTCACGAAGGTCACTGGCTTTAATACATGAAATCTGAGGATTTGGACTCGTTCTTTCCGTCTCCTGATAAGCTGTTACTTGCGGAAAGACGCGTAAAGAGGCCGAACTGAACAACATCAAAAAGAAAAGCCCTTGTAATGATGTCAACTCTTGTAAGATAAAGGAAAAAAAACACCCAGAATTGATTATCGATATATTCGCACCGTACAGCGTGAACTAAAGGTCTAAAGGAAGTTGAATAATAGTATACGAAAGCAAAGAGCGACTACGACGTATTTAGCGCTTCCCGCCAACTAACTATTAAAATCAAGGTTCTTGGCTATTTATGCGACCACGTTGATCTAAAGAAACAGAACCCGGCGAAATATTTAGATTGTTCTGCCTTGGATAGAGACTTGATGATTCTTCATCGACCGGTTCAGCGAGCGCTGCGAAATAAACTTCTATTAAAGGAAAATTATGACTGGAGATTGCCAAGTGTTATCGAAGAGTATAAACATGGAATTGTTGACCCTCTCCGAGTGCAGTGAGCGGAAACAAGGAATGCATGAAAATGGTAAAATTGTACTTTACTCATGTTATGCTGCACTAAACTGCGTTTTATATGTTTCCTGTTGTGTTTTTATTTTTGCGTGTTTTCATTTCGGCTTCAAATAATGTGCCGGTACACTGTAATTAGTTCAGACTCAGACATTAGTTCATGCATCTCCGGTTGTGATTGTGCTGTACAAAAATAAAGTTTGACTTTTAGACTACTAGAACGTGACAATAAGGTTGAATCAGAACAGAATCTATTTAATAAAGTTTAGTTTGTAACATACATTCTGTGTCTTATTGCGCTTGAAGGAAACTTACATGTGTAGCAACAAGAGCGAGTTCATTTGTTCCCACGGATAAGATAAAAATAGCAACAGAATCAGACATATCCGTGTTTTCTAAAGTATATTTGCTGGACTTATTTTGAATCAGAACAATTTCTATTCTATTCAATAAATTTTTGTTTTATCTTGTCTAATCTGCGCCTGCATTTGAAGAAAATCTACGTTGTTTAGCCATGTTAGCGGCAAGAGTGAGTTTATTTGTTTTTATGTGTAAGATAAAAATCTGAGTTGTCAGTCACGTAGCCGCATTTTCTGAAGTATGCGATTGAATTTGCTGGACTTACTTTGGACACAGCTTCGCTAACAACAACCGCTGTTGAATCTCACTTGTATACACGCTAGGTTTACATAATTTCTCTGTTACCACATATTCGACAACATCTGTTGACATTTTATTTCGCGGCCCAGCCAGAGATGAGTTGCTGTCTTCGTATTAAAGATTGGACAACTTTATTTCTGACACATCCGACGCTAACTCGCATATTTTGTGAAATTTGTCTTTGCGAAAACCCTTGATGATGTAGATCAAGCATTCTTTCCCGATAAACTTGAGGCAGAGCTTAAAGTGACATTGTCGTAGCGGTAGATCCCTTGCTGTCGATGAACACCGAGTTTGCATTCACCTTTGCCGAACAGGAATAAAAAAGACTCCGACGGTGGCGATAAAATCTTGAAAGATTCTAGCGAAATATATGTACTTTCCAGCGTAGTTAGCAGGCTCGTAGGCCATTTCACATTCGAAATATTGCCGAGTCGCTGACATAAAAAAACTCACATTATATTTTCCCGCAACCGCTGTGATTGGACGGCGCTTAAAAAATGTTAATCCTTTTGTTTATAAGAAGAGCTCTCATTGGCTAACCGTCAAAAAAGGCCCAAAAAAATGTCCAAGGGTGCTTTTCTTTGGGAAAATCCAAAATTGGATCATTGATCTCAGATCACACGGATACTTTGCTCCCAAAGAAACGAAGAATCCGAAAACGGGATTTTTTGCCATGACAACCCCGTAAACACATTTCGCACAGAACAAAATATAAGCACAAATTTATTTTTCGTCGAATGTATCCTAGCTAAAATAATTTAAGCCTTAAACCTTTAAACCTTAAGCGCAGTACCACACAACCAAGTAGAGTCAATTGTGAAGTCTATGGCTTCAAACAAAGCACCTGGCATAGATAAAGTCCCTATTCGGGTCATCAAAGATTGCCTCCCTGCCATATCACCATATTACCTTCAATAACTTCTATTATTAACGCCACCTTTGAGAGTGCTACTTTCCCAAATATGTGGAAAACTGCTGTGGAAGGCGACGACGAAGTCCCGAATAATAATAGACCTATATCACTATTGCCCGTTTTGTCTAAAGTCTGTGAAAGGGTCGCGCACAATCAGTTTTCCTCTTATTTACTATCAAGAGATCAACTGTCTTGTAAACAGAGCGGAAACAAACAGTGGCATTCTACTGAAACATCTTTGATCCACACAACTGATACTATTTTGTCCGCAATCGACAAAAAAAATTGAACCGCCGTTGTCCTACTTGACATGAGTAAAGCATTCGATAGCATAAACCACCAAATCCTCCTGGAAAAACTACAGGATGTTGGCGCCTCTCCGCCTGTGATACACTGGTTTTATAGTTATTTATCTTCTCGATATCAAGTCGTTAGCATTAACACAACTTTATCAGACCGTCTGCCAGTGGCCAGCGGGGTACCACAAGGAAGCATCCTTGGCCCTCTATTATTTAACATTTATGTTAATGACCTTCCTTTGGTGCCAGAACACTGTGCACCCCAGTGCTATGTGGACGACACTAAACTTCTGATGTCATTCCGCCTTCAGGACCAATCAAATGCAATGGACAAGATGAACAAAGACCTACTCAAAATTCGAAATTGGTGTTTTGCCGGTAATAATAAATTACTCCTTAATCCGGACAAGACAAAGCTTATAATATTCGGTAGTCGCCAGATGGCCACTAAAGTCAAAGATTTTCGTCTTAGTCTATTAGGAAAGGAACTTGTGCCAGTCAAAGTAGTCAAAGACCTCGGTATAATATTAGACTCCAACTTAACATACAACGAGCACATAATTACCACCGTCTCTGCATGTATGAAACGCCTTGGCCAGATCAACCGGGTGAAACATGCCTTTGACCAACGTACATTGATTATAATTATTAATTCATTAGTTTTTAGCAAACTTTTTTTATTGTTCTAATGTATGGAGCAACACAACTGAACGTAATCTTGATAAACTCCAAGCGGTTCAGAACTTTGCGTGTCGCATCATTAGCGGAGCCAGAAAATTCGATCATATTACACCGATACTGAAGCGTTTACAATGGCTTCCAGTCAGAGACCAACTTTACTATCGTCAAGCAATCATGTGCTTTAAGTGCATGACAGGGAGTGCCCCAGGCTACTTGACTGAGCAGTTCATTAAACGCTCCGACGTGTCAAAGCGCTCTACTAGAAACGCACAAGCTCTTGACATCCCACTATTCAGATCTGCTAGTGGACAGAAAACCTTTTACTATCAGGTTGTTAGTCTTTGGAACTCTCTGACACCCGAACTTAAACTTTGCCAATCCCAGAGAGAATTTAAACAATCCTTAAAGCGTCTACTTTTAACGGAATTCTTAGGTTAATTAATTTTGATTTTTATTATATTCATAGTTTATTTACAATATGTATTTATAGATTTAAGTATATGTATTTATTTAACTCTGAAAAGCCTCATCAGGGATGGGTTAATAAAATTTGTATGTATGTATGTAGCGTTAAGCACAATGTGGCGAGAAAGCATCTGAGAGCGAAGAATGATTGCGAAATGATCAGTGCAAATTTCACTCGTGACAATTTCAAAAGGATACAACTTCCGTAGGCACACAAAAGCTGTTCTAGAAAACCTGTATCCCGTTTAAAATGATACTACATACCTATCTGAAGCTACTGTTTCCTTTTATCGTGAAATATTTTTGTATTTTGATCGAAATAACCGCCTAAAACTTTCCGTATGGCAAAAAAAAGAGCGAACCTGTATTTTCACAGCAAAGACCGCTGGGCCAAGGTACTTTTTTCGAATCCTTTCCCAAAGAAACGCACGGATCATGAATCCTAAAAATCCGGATTCAGATATGATCTGATGTATCCACTCGAAGTGTGGATTCTTCAGATCATTGATCCAAGATTAATCCATTTTCGGATATAGGTAAAGAAACGCAAAATCCGTTTTTGGATCAAGAATCCGGATTTGGATTTTTCCCAAAGAAACGCACCCCAAGTGTTCATGGTTCGAGTGTCCGCACTGTAACCAATTTTGGCCTTTTAATGTTATTAAGATACTTCTTTTGCAGTGTACCTTATTATAGAAAATTAACGATACATGTTATTAACGCGAATTTCAAAAATTCGCGTTAATTTTATTTATGTAAACACGTTTAAAAATAAGCATCTAACCAGAACTTTTCGCGTTAATTCGCGTTAATTTTATTACGCAAAAATTTTGTTCGCGTTGTTAAAATGCTTCGTTATATTTCTATAATAAGGTAATTGCAAGAAAATGCTTAGAAATCGTACCTTCAAATGAAAATTAGTATCTATTTGGAGGAATGTTCTTGATAAAAAGCAGCGTTTTGGATTTTTTGGGGGCAACTGTCGAGCAACTTTTTTTAATCAAAAGCAACCTTTTGGGATATTTGGAGCAACTTTTGCGCAACTTTTTAAGAAATTACGGGCAACTTTTTGGGAAACCTCTAGCAACTTGATGAAGTGAACGTGTTTTGTTAGAAAGAAAAAACGGACAATACAATAAAGGGCTAAAATTCGCCACAAGGAGGATACTTACTTAAATAATAACGTCTTAGAAGAGATAAAATGTTTAATTCAGTGCTTAAAAAACAAATGACACTCATGACGTAATTTCATGCACTGATGAATCATTCGAATAATTCTGCATCTCAAGAACTGTTTGTGAGTGAAAGTGCGAACATGGCGCTGTCGATGAAATCTGCCTGTGTGGTGTTGGGTTGTCTACTCCTCAGCAGTGGCGCATCTGGCAAGGAAAAACAACCTTGTGGCATGTATAATTTTTACTGTCCGTTGACAAATCAGTGTTTCGATCGAAAGATACGATGTACTGGAAAGGTCTGTCTTTCCAACGGTACAGAACTCAACTGTTTCCCGGTTGATGCAAACGCTACAAAGTTTCCGTACGTTTTGAAAAAGACGCTACTTAGCTCTAAACTGTTTAAAAAATCAAAATCAAATGGTTCGATACCAGAACCATATCACTGGTTTGTGGAATATCGTGGTTTTGCTTACGAGTTCGGTCCAAGTGATGAAGTTGAAGAGCTTGATATGAATGAAGACTACAAGTATGGTCCCGATGGAGGTAAAATAATTATTTCTAAAAGACAGATGGGAATCAGCAGCTGTAGCAGGAAAGATATTAAAAGCTTCAATGACATGTGGGAAAAGACATATAAGTATCACTGGTGGTATGAAAACTGCCAGGACTACGTCAGAGAATTGTTAGATTTGCTGGGAAGGAACTGTCGTCCTAAGAGGAATAGAAGGCAAGTTGAAGACGATGAAAGCTTGCCGGCTCAGTGTTACCAAGAATACAATTCTTCATTGCCCTGGAAACTCAGCACTTTGCTTTCTCCACTGATCTTATTCGCAGTCTTCTACAACGTCAATTGAATTAAGTTCTGAGTGGACGCTGTTTGAAATTCATTCATTAATTCATGCTTCAAGGCATGCATTAACAGTTTCTGAAAGTTAAGATTTCTTGACTGATTAGGCCTTTTACTATCGCATCATTTATAACAGAGGTAAAAATACTACGAGCAGTATACAGTACAGAAATGGAGTAAGCTTAGCTTGGTTAAGAAGATAAGGGGAGATTTATTTCAAAACTTTGTGATTAATATAATGAGGCTGTGGAAACTGTCTCCAGTCCAATACTTAGAAAATATTGGACCGGTGACAAAGCATTCTGATTGGATGATTTTGGTAATTGGCTTTCTCAGCTGTCAGTAGTCGTGTAATAAATGACGGATACACCCATGCAGTACACCCTCAGGTAATACATTAACGATTCCGTACGTGAACTAGGAAATAAATATCACACACAAGGCTATGATTTTAACAAAATTCTATACTTGGATTACCGAGAAAACCATTTAAGCGGTCACGTTTAGCTCATTAAAAAAGGAACCAATGAAAACTGTTGTTGTTCAAATCATGAAACGTAGCTACATGTAGTTGTAGACTTAGTAAATGTATGTAAACATTAGGAGAACATTTAGTTTGTGAAATTGCAGATGAAGCAATCTTGTGGGAAAGAAAAATATGTTTTTGCATCCCTTTGCTGCAGCTTATTCGCAAAAATGTTCTTTCTTTATAATGGGTTTGATAGCAAACCTACAAAGAACAGGACCTTACGTAATTTTCACTTACGAGGTCTTAAACAACGTCCACAAGCTTCAATAATTTTTAAAAAAGGGTTCAAGGAGGTCAAAGAAACGTTCTCAAAACATTGGCAAGAAAAAGCTAGCTATCTCTAAAATGCAGAAAACTCAGCCAGTACAATTCCAAGAGATTTGCAATTGTTCTGTTATGTTTGCGACGAGCCCAAAAATGATTTCCCTTAGTGCAAGACATCAGCTGTTTGGTTGTGTCTGTGTTGAATATTTTAGGCATTTTATTACTCACATTTGCAACAATTATCTTCTTCGGGAAAGAGTTCAAAAAGGAGAAATATCGAGGTTGTATAACGTTATAAATTTTATATTTCTGGAATTAGTTGGGTTGTAAAACTCATAGTTTGACTCAATACAGTAGCTAAAATTAAGCTTGTCAGTTACCCCGGTGACGCCCTGACATTTTTTTGTAAGTGTGCAAGTCTAAGTTTTCTTATATGCTCTGTAATTGTAATATGTAATTTGTGATGATCTTAAATTAGCATAAATTACTATTTTGCCGGCACGGATCAGAGGGCTGGGTACGGGTTTGAGGTGTGCAGTGTTTAGTGGGATTTGAGTTTAAATAGGTGGCCGTTAGAAAGGTGAGACATTCTACGGTCAGCCTTCGTCACGTTTTGGTCAATGTTTGGTTTTCCACCGGACAATACTAAAGTCAGAGAAATTATTCCTCGGAACAATCGTGATCTTCTTGGTCAGATAAAGAATCTTGTCGCGACTATAATTTCAGTTCTACCAATATTTTGTCTTGGTTCTACGAGATGGAGCGATGAGGTGCCGCTGAGCAGATGCGGGATGTTGAAAGAAGCGCGTTGCTTCTCCTTTCGTTCAATAAGAAGAGTAATGAAGATCAGTTTAGAGCTAACAAATCGGTCCTAGAAGCAATTGAAGACGATATCGTTGGTCTTTGTCGTAAAGACTTTGACAAATCCAAGAAAGCGTTCTATCGGGTAATGTCTTTTTAGTCATCGTTCTGCTTTGAAATGCAAACATCACGATGTGGCGGATGTCGGTCGAAGACGATGAGAAGAAAACTTATAGAGCTGAAGGAAAACCAGGTCTCTGTAGAGACTCCTTTCTTGTGCTGGTCCTGCCGACTTACGGTCAGAGTAGCTAGGCAACAACGCCCAGGATCAAGGTGTAGTTTGTTCCATTTTACTTTTGGTTTGATTTCTTTTTTATTTAACAGTTTATTCATGTTTTGTTTAAAGGCAGATTGCGTAGATCACTTCAGTTTTGGAAAGTAATTCCCACGCCTTGTTTCATAATAGGCACTATTAGTCGGGCTTCATGTTGCCACTACTTATAATTCCACGGCTTTTTGTTACAACGAACAATTAATCACTAATTTATTGGTGCTGAAAATTTATCTGTCTTTGTTCAGATCACTATAACGGGCTTATTAGTTTTGAGTGTATCACTATATTTTCTACACCTTCTATCTGTTTCTATTTTGATTCCTTGTTATTGCGTTTATTGATCTCGTAGCTTTTTGCGCATATATTATATTGTTGCTACGGGCTAAGGTTTCCCGTTAGTCTCCTATGCATTTTGCGTCCTACAGTATTAGTACTTTGCTTTATGGCTTTTTAGCCTTCTGCTTGAAGAGCACGTGCCCTTGAGGGGTCTATGATATGAGATTGTTTATGTTTTAGATTTGAATACAGTGCCCTTGAGATTGCATAGAAGAGCCAATATTGTTGGAATGCAAATAAACCATTATTATTATTATTATTATTATTGTTGTTTATGTTGAAGATTTGATTACAGTGCCCTTGAGGGGTCTATGATATGAGATTGTTTACGTTGAAGATTTGAATACAGTGCCCTTGAGTTTGCATAGAAGAGCCAATATTGTTGGAATGCAAATAAACCATCATTATTATTATTATTATTATTATTATTATTATTATTATTATTATTATTATTATTATTATTACCAAAAATATTGATTGTTTTCACATATTCCTTTATTATCACTTTGTTTCGTTTTTTCTTTAGACATTTCTGGCACGAGGTTATAGTCTTCATCTACATGTGATACAGGAGAGGCGTCTTTATTATTAAAAAAAAAAAGAAAGAAAATTAAATTTACAGCTCTTGTTTTTGAGTGCTTCAGCGATTTCTCTTAGTTACACAAGAGTTTTCAACAGATGGAGATCTTTTGCCTCAACTGTGTTGGGTACCAGTCCCATCCCTGTAAAGCCCATCAATTGTGCCTCGTTCATGCAGTTAATGCTTTATTCGAGCACATCAGTGTTTTCTTTCAGTTGAGCATTCCATGGTTTCAAGTCGCTGCACGATCTGGCAAGCTTGAGTGTCCCAATTATCCTTCACTGCTATAGCAGTTAAAGAAAGTACGGTCCACCAGCTAATCACTGAAAGGAATGCCCTGAATCAAGGTGCAGTTTGTTCTGTTTTGCGTTTGCTTTCAGTTTTGATCCTAGTTATCCTTTGGTTTTTTTTTTTTTTTTCATACTAGTCGCATTTAGCGCTTTTCATCTTATTTTACATTAATTCAATTGTTTTTGTATTTTATTTCCTAGATCATGAGTCTGAAGCTTTGCCATTGCCCGTTATTGATCCCTCTTTTCGTTAACTTGTTCTGTTGTTGTATTGTGATATTAAATCTGGTGTCAAGTAAAAAGATTGTGTTTAATTATCACTTCAGTATTTTGGAAACTTTTTGGTGCACCTTGTTTCATATTATATTAGGCACAATAAGTAGGGGTTCAAGTTGCCACTACTTTTAATTCTGGGGTTTTTGTTACAAGAAACATTGTCAGATTTACCAGTAGTGATGCTGGAATCTGTTTTTGCTAAGATCGCTTTTAGGAGCAATGCTAGTTTTATAATGTTGCTCGGATCTGTCTTTGCCGAGATCGCTATTACGAGTTTTTTAGTTTGCAATGTTTCATTTTATTTTCAACACCTCCAAAGATATTTAATCCTTTATCTATTCCTATTAAAAATTTGAGGAAAAGCGTTTGTATTATTGATCTTGATCTTTGTACCTTTACGCAATAATTTTAGTATTCTTATAAGCCAACGTTTCGCGTTGGTTTCCAATGCATTTCGCGTCCCACAATGTTAGTACATTGCTATTTGGCTTTCAAGCCTTCTCCTTGAAGATGACGTGGCCCTTGATATGTGCCGTTTACGGATCTATAATATCAGTTTGTAATTTTCGATCATTTGTTTAACAGTGCCTTTGATGGGTCTATGATCATGATAAGATTCTTAATGTTGAAGATTTGCATACAGTGCCCTTGAGCGGTCTGTCATACAAGTTTGCTTATTTTGAAGATTTGTAAACACTGCCCTTGAAGGGGCTGATGTGAGACTGTTGATGTTGAACAATTGTATATCAGACAGTACCTTTGAGTGGTATATAGAGTATGTTAGTTGTAGTTTTGTTTCTTTCTGGATAAAGCGTTCATAAATATTTTATTGTGTTTCTTTGGAAGTTGCTTGTCTGTTAGCTTGCTTAGTTTCTGTTTTGTTAAGGCAGGTTGGGGTTATTTTTAATTTCGTATATATTTCCCCCCTTCTTTGTTGTCACATATTGTTTTATTTTCACTTGCTTTTTTTTTTTTTTTTTCGTTTTTTCTGCAGACATTTTTGACACGAGGTTCTGGACTTCATCTACCTGTAATACGGGAGAGGTGTCTCAGTTTAATAATGGAGAAAATGAAATTTACAGCTCTTGTTTCCAGAACTTCCGGGACTTAGTTACGCAAGAGTTTTCAACAGATGGAGATCCTTTTATGACTTTTATACAACTGTGTTGGCTACCAATCTCATCCTTGTGAAGCACATCAATTGTACATTGATCTGCAGTATCTGCTGGATTCAAGCAAAATAATCAGTTTCCTTTATCAATTGCGCTTTCCATGTTTTCAAGTGGCTGCACGATCTGTGAACTACCCACTCAGATGATGGTCTCTTTCAAGGAATTTCCGCTAACATGGCCCTTTGGCCTCAACCTCTGTTGTGAACAATTAGTTACATTCTGTTAAAACTCTCTAGCAAGTAGATGAGAAGTTCAAAATTATAATCACTTTCCTCTAGCCCTTTCTTTTTATCTCTATATGGTTGGCTTGGCTGGCCAACGCACCCAATTTTAAAATCAATGTCTTGTGTGTCCGGATGTGTAGTGGAGGCAAAATATGTAATTTGTGATGATCTTAAATTAGCATAAATTACTATTTTGCCGGCACGGATTAGAGGGCTGGGTACGGGTTTGAGGTGTGCAGTGTTTAGTGGGATTTGAGTTTAAATAGGTGGCCGTTAGAAAGGTGAGACATTCTACGGTCAGCCTTCGTCACGTTTTGGTCAATGCTTGGTTATATTTGTTTTTCCTATGTCATCAGTGGATGCAGGATTACGCTTCGTTTTGTTTAAATATTTAGTTCTGCTATTATAATTGTATCACTGTAAGATTGTATATTTCGAATGACGCTTCGTCTTGTTTAAATATTTAGGTTTGCTATCAGAATTGTATCACTGTAAGATCGTATATTTGGAAAAGTATTTGTATATTTGGAAAAGTATTTGTTTACAGTAGTTAGATAATAATACCCTAAACCCCCACGGGTTGCGCCACTGCCTTGGTCGGGGCCACACGTTCCCCGTTTTCTCCACTTGCTGGTTTTTAGGGGTTTTCGTGTCCGGCTTTGGTGCACTTAGTATATGTCATTTATTCATATCTTGTATTATATGTTGAGATGGAATAAACGGGACGATGGCTTGGCTGGCCAACGCACCCAATTTAATCAATGTCTTGTGTGTCCGGATGTGTAGTGGAGGCAAAATAGGCCTTATTCGTGCCATGTTTGTTTTCACATTACAGTGCAAATTAGGCACGTGACTTTTGAGGAGACAAACAAATAGGCAAAGTTCAACTGATTTCTTATTATTTGAATTTTCGCAGCCATGCTATTCATTCAGCAGTTGTAGTAGAAAATATTTAAAGTTTTAGGCCATTTCAGGGCTTTTGTACTGAGACTTACGGCTTGCGTAGTTAAGTAAACAAGTTTATATTTAAACTTACCATAAGAATGAAATTAATATTCCATGAATCAGCCCGGCTCTTAAATATGATTTGGCACATGATTGTAGTTTAGAAAACTCCTATTACTCACTTAGTTATCATGTACTTAGTGAGGATATTGTGAAAATACATTGTTCTCAATGTTGCCTACATTTGCACTTGTATATTAACCCGTGTCTGCAACAGAAATAAAAAAGGTGTAAAATGTCAATTTTCTCTCGATCTGCGAATGAAATATTTCAGGAAAAAACTGCCCGAATAGGGCTCGGAGAGGAGTGGTGTGTTGTATGGCCACTGCCATATTTGAGTTAAACGGGTATTTGGTGGGAACGAATTCCCCCCTCCCTGTTTCAAATTGGGGCGGGTCTTGTTTCTGACCCCGTTTTCTTCATTTTATCCTAGAAATCTGGCATGGAAAATCGCTTTCGATTAGTTGGCTAAGGCGAGGTAATAAGCTACTTGTATTCTTGTCTGCAATGCACATTAAACTGAAAGCAAAAGTCCTGCAAATAAAATTCAGAGACAACAGATTGGGTGGGGCCTGGCAAGGAAAAATTATTCTGCTGGGTGCTTGCATTGGGATAGGGACCGTGATTAGTCGACTATGTGTAAAAATTTGACCATACATGTAAAAGTCGAGATAATATGCGAAATAATAATAAAGTATTTTTCGTTTGTCTCACGACGTAGTGTCACTTGTGATGTAGATCGCGACGTTTCGACTGCACACTGCTAGTCTTCATCAGGCGATAAGGTCGACTGGTTGTGCGTGAACTTATAAAGCACGCTGCTGCGCTGTGATTGGTGCATTTCGATCCTCGCTGTTCCGGTGTGCTGTTGTTCCCTCAGGGGTCCGCTGTCGTTCCGTTCTCCTGGTGTTGTGTTTTTTGATCGTGGGCATCCATGCTTCGGGAATTTCAATTCCACTATCCCTGTTGATATTGTTAGGGTGAAGTCTTATCTGAATTGCCTCTTTGACCCTGCGTGTGTACCAGTGTGGTTCACGATCAATAAACTTAACCTCATTCCAAAGCGGGTAGTGTCCGGTGTTGTGGGTGTGCTCTGAAACGGCGGAGGTCTGGATGCGGGCGAGTCGGATGTCCCGGTCGTGTTCTTTGATTCTGTCTTGCATAGGTCTTCCAGTCTCGTCGATGTAAACTTTGCACTCACAGGGAATTCTGTAAACAACGCCCTCTTGTTTAGTCGGATCAACGGCGTCTTTCGGCCGTACTAGGTGTGATCTTAATGTAGTTTTCGACTTGAAAACAGCGCGTACGCCTTGTTGTTGTAGGCAGCGTCTAAGTTGTTCGGAAAGACCTTTGACATAGGGTAGAACCGCAGTAGTTTTAAACTCGGTCGTAGGCTCAGCACTGGTGCTCGGCTTTCTGGTCTTGTTGATTTTCTGATAGAAAGAAAAAGGATAACCATTAGAAACAAGAACAGATGACAGATGTTTTTTCTCCTTGGATATAACAGATGGTTTTGTTACGAGGCGTTTAGCACGTAAAGACACGTAACAATACCGCGTTTTACTGATTGAGGGTGGTGTGAATCATACGCTAAGTATTGATCAGTGTGTGTTGGTTTTCTATATACGCTGGTGGCGAGCCGGCCGTCTGATTCTCTCGAAACTGTGGTGTCGAGGAAGGCAATTTTGCAGTCATTCTCTGTTTCCATGGTGAAGCGGATGGAAGGCCGATGGTTGTTGAGATGTTGTAAGAAGCTGTCGACTCTACCGCGATCCAAGATGGTGAATGTGTCGTCTACGTAGCGTTTCCATATCTTAGGCTTGTAGGATGATGAAGTTATTGCCTGCTCCTGAAAGCTCTTCATGTAGAGATTAGCAACAACAGCGGAAACCGGACTTCCCATGGCTGCGCCTTCCTGTTGTTCGTAAATTGATCCGTTATACTGAAAGTATGTGGATCTCAATACGAAATTCAGGAGGTCAGCGATCTGAGCAGGTGTTAGCGTTGTGCGATCGGCAAGGCTGGGATCGTTCTCTAGTTTCCGTAGCGCGGCTTGTACAGCGCCGACGCCGATAGGAACGTTTGTAAACAGCGACTCCACGTCAAAAGACACCATGATCTCGTTGTCTAGGATCGTCTCACTGCTGATGGTGGATACGAAGTGGGCTGATCTGAATTGGTCACTGCGAAATCCGAGTTACCTGTTTAAGGAGACAAGATGTTAGCTAGGTAGGCGGACAAATCATACGCAAAGGTGTTAACGCATGATACAATAGGTCTTAAAGGTACGTCGGCCTTGTGGATTTTAGGTAAACCGTAGATTCTTGGTGGCTATTACAGTAAATTCTCGGAAAGAAATATGTTTGTTCAGTTAAATTGCTTTCCTAGAAATAGGCGCAGGGATAATCTCGACCTCATTCATGATATTCGCATATTTCGTCAAAGTATGCTATTTACCATTAATTGTTTTCCAAATGAGTAAAGAAATTTAAAACATAACTATAAAGCCGAAATTGCTTCTCTGAAGATTTGTGCGACCAATGACCTGTAAGAGTATCGAATATCCGAGTTGTTTACAACACTACTGAAATTAAATATGCTGTTTATGTTGATCAGTACAACGTCAACTTCCAATCAGAACTTTCCAGGGTAGGTTTTTTTTTAACGCTGACAAGTGTAACGAAGACTCTGGGTAGTGGGTACGAGATTGGAGTAGATGGGATCTGTTTACTAACAAACGCGCATGCACTCAAGTTACGTCATTGTTTGCGAAAGAAACAAATGTTTTAGTTTTGTGCACTGGCCACGTCACACCCAGTTCGTCGTTGTGAAAGGGCTGTACGTACAAACATGGCGCTATCGATCACAACACTCTGTCTGGTGTTGAGTTGCTTAACTCTTGCCAGTAGAAGCAATGGCATGAAAAAGGAAAATCAGTACTGTGGCGACGAGAAGTTTTATTGTCCGACTGAATCTCAATGTTTCAATCGGGAGTTTCGATGTACCGCATCGAAGGTCTGCCTTGATTTCAACGGCAATGAAGCTAAATGTTTTGAAAGCAATACTCCTGGTATGTACGTGTACTACAAGAAAACGACTCCGCTGCCGTCCAGTGGAAGCTCTAGTAAAAGGAAGCGATCTGTATGGGATACAGCAAGGCATTGGTTCGTGGAATACCGAGGCTTTGTTTACGAGTTTGGCACGTACGGCTTTCAAGAACTCGATATAAACGACCCAAACTACAAGTATGGCCCGGGAAGGGAAAAGGTCAGTTCTGAAGAGTACACGGGAAGCAGTAGATGTACGAGGCAGCAAGTTCTGACCTTTGTTGGAAAGTGGCTTCATGCGAATCCCGAATATCGTTTGTTTAAGAACAACTGCCAGCACTTTGCTAAACGACTGCTGGAAGAGCTGGAAATGAACTGTCCCAACAGAATTAGAAGGCAAGATGACAACACAGAAAGCTTGAAGGCTCCCAGTGAGTGTTATACCTCTTCCTCAATTCGATGGAAAGTTCATTCCATGTTTGCTTCACTGATCTTGTTCGTCATCCTCCACAACGTTAACTGAACTTTGTCACTGGGCGCTGTTTGGCATTTAGTTTTCTCTGCCGGCAAGTTTTCCGTTTTTTATTAATAAACTCAGCCATGAACTGACTAGTATATATCCGTAGAGCGTATTATATGATAAGAAGAGTTGTAAACTACTCAGGTACAGTTTGTTAGCGAAGTAAAAAAAAGTTGGCTGAAACCAACGGAAAATTTCCGGGAAAAATTAACAATTAAGTAGTCTGGTAAATGTGAATTAAATTTACAGATACAACTTAAAACATGCATGCAAATATTTAGATCACGACATTACTCGTAATGTGCTTTTATAGTTTTGTCTTACAATAATTAATTTTAAAGTTTGAGAGAGAACGTTTTATTAGCCATAGACAAAGTTGTGTTAAAAACATAATGCGTTTGTGTTTATGACAGCGAGTTCTTGGAAGGAAAAATGTTAAATGGATGAACAAGCTAATAGTTATTTTCTGAATACTGAAAAGAATTCCATTGGGCTTAGTTACGTGGATAATGAATGGAGGGTGATGTTTACGCTGTGTTTCTACAAAGTCACCTTTGACAAGTAATTTTGTAATTCATGGCCTTAGTTGAAGGAATCGGGGACCGCGCATACAAGCCAAAGAATCAAGGGACTACCTTCATTGATAAGTATAAATCAATGCATACACTACAACTGTTAAATGTCGATCGAAACTTCGTGCCATGTTCCAAAACATTATTGTATTTGTCAAAGGGGTTTGTTTGGTATTCCATGATTGACAGTTCCCAATTAATCGAGAAACTGAGCCAAAATTTACAGTAAGAGTTGTCAAAAAGTAGCTAACAGCAGAAACGACCATTCGTGAAATAATTAGATCTTGGCATGTATTCAAGTTTTATGACAGCAAGTTCTTGGAAAGAAATTGTTTGTTTTATTACATTCTTAGAAATTGTTGCAGCTTTATATAAAAGCATGATTATAAACAGAGGTATAAATTGTTCAGTTAATATATGATTTTGTAGAACAAAACTTCAAATGTAGGTGAAACGGAAAATTTCAATTAGTGTCCCCCACTACATGAAACAACTAGTGTGATTAAAATTTTGAAAAAGCTTCATGTGAATATGTTACGAATTATGAATCACGATTCAAGAAATGTTACAATCTCGTTCCCAGAGTCCACGTTCCCCTTGACCAGCGGTCGGAAAACGAGGGACTCTGGGATAGAGTGTTTTCCGTGACAGGATTCTTGTCCTTCCGGTAAAACTGCGCAAGCGTAAGGGTCTTTGACAAGATGGCGTCTGCCTTGGAGAGTTTATTTCACGAAGCTATCGAGTTTTCGTTAGAAAAACTAGGTAGACCCGAGCTTGAATTGGAGAAGGAACCGTATGATGCCATACGAGCAACAGGACGTGCTAGCTGTGTTGCCAACTGGATTTGGAAAATCGCTAACACGTCAAACGCTACCAGCGATTTTTGACTTCGTTCGACGGCTGTGAGCCTGAAAATCAAGATGCTGTTATGCTAGTTGCGTCTACTCTAAGCTCAACCAACTGAAAAAGTTAGAAGCCTTTCTTAAAGTCTGCATCCTGCAGAGTATCGAAGAAGATGAAGATGAACAGAAAATAACCATTCTTACTGAAAAAAATTGTTAAATTATGTAGTTTGATTTTTGCACATCCAGAGGTCTTCGTCGATATAAACAGGAAGGTGGCCAAAATGCTTAAAACAAAGGAGTTAAACAAGAAAGTACAAGTTGTGGACGAGGCACACTTGGTTCTGCAATGGTATTGTTACTATTTTTTCGTATTGTATATTTGTATTGTTTTTGTATGCAATGGTAGCAGATTATTTTGCCCAATAATTTGCCCTGTTCCCCGAAGTTTTGTTGACCCAATGAAATGAACACTGTGAAGAGTAATGTTTGAAAAATGTAATGATATTAAGCGATAAATATACTTGTACACTGGTAGCAGGAGGGCATTTTGCGTGCGCATGCGTCGATATGGGCTAGTGCGCACTACAGAGAAGTTCTGCTATCAATTGTTTACATATTTTTCACAATTTATGGCCTAATTTTCAGCTCAAAATAAAAGGTGTTTTAAGTTTTATTTGCTGTATACGATACTAAGAGTCCTTGCTTTATCTTCTGACAACAACAAGCATACTTTGGTGTCGGCGTGCCGTTTATCTGATCGACTTTGGCTATGTGTATTAAACATTGCGCGTGGACAAAATGGCGACCGAATGTCGAGAACCGTAATACCTTGCCCATGTTTTTAATAGCTGGGAGATCTAAACGGACAAAGCGCTACGGCTACTTAGTACTAAAATATAAAACAGCAGTTTTAACTATACGATGTTATAATCAAGTATCCCGGGTTTGAGCGAGTGGTCATGATTTTGTTCAGATTTTTCATAAAACTGCAATTTCATCGTTCTCACGATGCAAAAATCTCAAAATCTAACCTTGATCTCCAGCGTCTACCGATGATATATGGAGCATGAAGTACTTGAACTATCGTCTAATGCTGCGAAGGTAGCGTTAAAAAATAGTCTATTGTGGTAATTTTTAGCTTTCTTTAACGTACGTTCTCGCTGGTTTATTCTAACAGAGAAACTATCGTTTGTGATTATTTTCTTAAACTTAAGCATTGGTCAAAATAACTTCACATTTCGATGTACCACAATTAATCCGTTGAACAAGAAAAGAATTACTGAGATCGGTCTTAATTTTAAAGTGTTATGGTAATTCTTTGCTGGTAGACTATTTGTTTACATTTTACTATGTTAATTAGTACATTTTTGGCTCCTTTATCAAAATCTAGCCTTGATCACCAGTCAAAAAATAGCATGAAACGAACAAGCGATATATATATTTTTCAGAAACGTTCTAATAACTGCTGCATAAAATGTCTTAAGAAATAATTTTTAACTATAAACAATGTTATTTTCAAATTTTCATTTCAACGTTTGTTTCTTTAAGATTAATGTTCGTTCTGTTATAACGGCTGTTTTACTTCTGTGTCGCCTAAATGTGATTTAAAGAACTGCAGTTCTTGTTCCAGGAAACCCTGTTTGCCAGTAGAGGGCAAGTTGGCCTTGCTTTAGAGTCATCAGTGAGCTGCATTATCATGTGCAAAACACCCAAACATGTCTTTCCCCTCAGGGAAAACCCTTTTCTTTGGTGGCCGTCCCTTTAGGCAAAAAATCTCTCCACAAGCTATAATATTGCTCGCACTCTGCTTGTATTACAGCAATTGATTTGATGTGAAGTTTTGATCCTAATATATCACACTCCAGCACACGAATAAATGTTTTCCTCTTTTTACGGCCTGTTTGATTTTTGTCGGTGAAGGCTTTCCTACCTGTCCCACATATTTTCCCATTATTTTCAACGATCCCGAAGCAGGTCAGAAAATCTGCTTTATAAGAGCCTTGCCACACACAAAACACTTTTTCTTAGCGAAATTTACGTCTCTATTAAATTATGTGACGATAAACAGTACAAAAAACAAAGTTTGAATCTTCCGCGCCATTTTTATTCCCAAGATCACGCGGGCTTTGTACAGCAGTTGCACGCATGCGCCCGCAAAATGCCCTCCTGCTTACACTGGTAGACTACAGCACCAGTTTATGACTATATGTCAGCGAATACTTTGGGGTTTGGGGCGACTGTGCGAGGGAGCTGCATAACTTGCATCCATTGCAATACATGTAACTATGTAGGACACTTGGTGACTGCTTTTACAATAAAGAGTTTCGATTGCTTTAATTGTTTATTGTTTTTTATTCAGCAGTTAGTTGATCTATGACAACCTACTACTCACACCAAGGCCACCTGACAAAATGTTGTGCAAATTGATAATTGAAAACCTTGGATGTCAAAAATAGATGTCAACAAATTATCAATGTAAGCAATCTGCACACAAAAGCAATAAATTTATGACCTTTGCGTTTGGTATAACACTTGTACACTATTTGCCAATTTGAAAAGAAATTGCTTGGGTGCCCTTGGTTGGAGTAGTTGCATTGTAACATGTATATACAAGTTACAACATTATACACCAATAGAGTTGTTTCTGATTTCACTCAATCTCTTTGCTTGACTTGTTTTGTGGAGTAATTATTGTTTCTTCAAAGTAGAGAGTTCTTTTAAGATGTTATGTCTTTTTTTGGGAATTAAAAAAGGTTTTCATAATTACCACTCAAATCAATTAATTTTGGTCAAGAGCTTAAAATTGACTAATAAATTTGTTGTCTATTCCAAGGTCCACATTCAGACCAGCATATGCAAAGATTGGCTTTCTTACAAAATTATTGCCCTCAGTGCCAGTACTTGCACTAACTGGAACTGCCACAAGAGCTTGAATATCTGACACCTTGAGTCTTTTAAATCCAGTTCTCATTGAATGCAACGCAAACAGAGAGAACAATAATTTATTGGAGCCAATTGTTGCTCAGCTAAAATTAGAAAAACTGAATATGCCCCTCACCCTTATTTATGGAAACTTAGAAACCATTTCAGACTGCTTTGTTTTTTTAGCCGATATCATGCACAGTATCCTGTCAGTGAAAAAAAAGGAAAAGAAAAGTCCATAAACTGGTGAATGGCACATCAAAGCACCAGGTTCTGTGTGTGACCGTGGCTTTTGGAATTGGAATTGCCTGCAACAACATTCGTAGAATAATTCACATTCACCATTGGGGTACCATATACAATGGAGGGATACTGCCAAGAAGTACAACAGGGGAAGGGGACTACCTAGCGAAAAAAAGGGGGTACTTAAATGAAAATTTGAATTAAAAGGATACCAATCTGGGCATGGCTTAAAAATGTTTATGTCTAGATTTTTTTTATTTACCTGTACTTGCAATTAAAACACTAATAAATGAGGTCTTGACAAATAAAAATACTGTTGTTGTTGTTGTTCTGTATTAGGGTGTCAAGCTCCTATTTTTTGGCCTGCTTCCTTTTTTCTCCTATTTTTCATGAAAAATTCCTATTTAACCTTTTATTTTTAGGGTCTTTTACCAAGTGTATAGATCAAAACATTTTAAAATAAATATTTGAGATAAAATTATAATAAAATGAACTTTGATACTGTTTTTAAAAATCTTTCTTGCTGCTTATTTTTTCACATTTTTAACAACTACATGTATTTACCTAAATATTAAACCTTATTCCCTTCCCACTTTTGAAGGGAAATTACAGGGTACAAAGGAATTAAATTTTCCAGCTTGCCCCAGCCCTAGGTTAGTGGACACTAACTTCTTTGCATGCTGGAAAAGCACCCTGGGGAGGTGTTTGTAAATTAAATGTATTTTGTGAAGTACAGTGACATTCCAAAACTAAGTTAATCTGCTTGACATCCTCTTCAAGTCTGCTTATTTTGGGGGAGGCCCTTTATACAGGGTTGAGAGAAGGGGGCTTACATTCTTAAAGAATATACTGCATCTAAAATTTTAGTTGCATACAACTCTCTAAGAGCTATCACTAGATATAACCACATGGACTTTTATTTGGGAGGGCTTAATACTACTGGAAGGATTTTTGCTTTTCAGTTTTGGGGCCCCTTTTTGGATTTTTAGGGTCCACAGTAATTTGGCAATTGCTGCAGATGAGTTGATATTGGTAGTTTTTGCTCATATGGCAATGCCAGAGCATCAGGGCATGCGCTGGAAAAATCCAGTTCTTATTGCCTGTGGCAAGTAAATATTGCTCTTGGGTAAGTAAAAAAGAGCTTTGTTGTCTCAGTGGGCAAGTGAAATAAGCCTCAGCAGTCTTATGATTCAGAGTGATTATAAGAAATATTATTAAAGTGGGGGCAAGCAACAAAAACTGAAATTTTCTGGCCCACTAGGCAAGTGGATTTCAAAACATTTTTCCTGCCCTGTTTATTTGTGTGAATTACATCGAGGATACAAAATATGTCATTCTGTCTGTTAAATATTAAATACAGAAGGGGAGGGGGGAGGGGCTGTTGGGATCTTGGTGGGGTGTGGGAAGGGTACTCAAACATATTTTGTATGCCCCAAGGTCCAAACCCCTACCCTTTAATTAAATATTTTTGACAGAAAACTCATGAAATCCCTTCACTTATATGTACCTACAGCATGAAAAAGGTACCCCTTTTGGGTGGAGTCACCGTAGAGTCCCGGGTTGGAATTGTCAAGTGAAAGTTAAAACATGGAGAAAGGGTGAGAATTACTATTTTTTGCCACTGTCTTTCCTATTTTTTAAATGTCATTTGTCACTTGACACCCTGCTGAATTAAACACAAGCAAGGTTTTAAATCTATCATTCTCACCCTAGGCAAAGCAAGACAACAAGCATCCCATTTTTCCCTTTCATATTCCTCTGGATCTATGCTTTTCCTTTGTTATTATTTTGATATGATAATTGACATGTCTTAATAATAATTTTGTGATACTGATTTTTCTTAATCCAGTTCATATCTTGCTCAAAAAGCAGAATTTTACCAGCAGAATGACTGCTGCCCAAAGTAGTGGACCATGATGGAAACTCAAATTAACCCGAGGCTACCCAATAACTACCCTGAATACATTTTAAGCCCATAACATAAATAGAGGGTGCAATAACAGAAATGATTTTATATTTTTGGGTTAAATTTTCTCTTTGGTTGCAAATGTTTCAACCAGTTTGATTTTTTTTTCTTTGCAACAAGGATAATATAATCATTCCTCTGCTGATTAAGTTCAGACTTGCTCATAAGATACTTTACATTTTCATACTTTAATACCAGTCAAATGACATTAAATCCTGCCTTATTGAGCTTACTCAGTTATCAAACTTGTAAAGAATAAAACTCAACAAACTTACTAACTGCCATGATTTCCATGACAGTTCCCTCAAGAACTGCTGATCTTCATGCATTTTTTTGTTATTCAGCATAACAACAACAGTTCATAAGGGTTAGTAACAATAAACACAACGTCTGGTCAATTTAATAAAGAACAGCTTTATTTAATATAAACTGTGTACAATATAAAGCAAAGTCAGACAATGAAATTTGAAAAGTTCACATCATTTTGCAACTTTACAAACCTCACTATTACGTAGACCAGATTTTGCCGGTTTTAGCACTCCTTTGCTTGGTTCAGCGGCTGGAAGAGGCTGCATTGTTTTTGGCAGAATTCTAACCTTGCTACCAACGTGAGACTCCGTCATTTCTTTATGTGCTACACCATTTACACTCGCACGGGTTTGGTTGGATTAAAGCAAACTTTTTGTCTCGTTGCGGATTCACTTTCGATTCCTTCGCGTTTTCCTTGTTTTGCTGCACGTTCCTTTGCTGCAAAAGAACTTTCTTCAATCTTTTTCCCTCGGTCGTAAGCCTATAAATTTAGCTTGCTGCGATCAGTGGGGTATTACAATTTCTCCAACTATATTCCTTCATCGCTTTCACTGACACTAAGACCTGTTACGTTCTCTATTACACTTATAACGCTCTCACTTTCGGACTTAAATCCAAACAAATAAATTGGATGGCTAGCGAAGCTGGAATTGCAGCATCTACAAACGTGTTGTCGATCTGTAGGTCGAGGCACAGATTTCACAGGAGTTTTGTCCGCCATATTTTCCCGGTGTTTTGAACTCGACACCAGAGTTTCCCTCCCAACGCGGCAAACTCTGAATAATCTGGGAACGAAAATTGTGCTTCTTTTCGACTTCCGGTTCAACTGAGCATGCTCATCTTCTGCCAATGAAATGTCGCTCTCAAACACTCTATCCCAGAGTCCCTCGTTTTCCGACCGCTGGTCAAGGGGAACGTGGACTCTGGGAACGAGATTGGAAATGTTAAGGTAATTCCTCTGTATTGCATTGCGCATCCCGTACTGCGCATAATTTTTCGCGTGATTAGCGCTCGCAAAAGAGATAAATCGTCGTTTCTCGTAAACGAGTACCGGGACCTATCAATTTTTCTACTCTTCTGAATCTAGCAATCAACTTCTTTCTTTGAAATAAATATGAACAAATTTCTATTGTAGAAAAATGAATAATAAACGGAAATGAACTTAGCCAGTACTCGTGATAATAAAATTGCTGATATTGTAAGGAATTATGGGGTATATTCAAGGTCTTCCTGCTCCTAAACGAATACCAAACCCTTCTTTTTTTATTTCAAAAATAAAGTTATCCTAGGATGAACAACCAGTAGGCAAAGCGTAAGCGAAAAAATCTATTGTCATATCTATTTCGGTGGAATTACCTTAAATCATTGGACAAAGGGATCGATTGCTTTTACCGTATAGTGACATTGCATTAACGGACGAACAGTTCAACCAGAGAGATCAACTTTACTCCTCAAGCCCAATTTGCTGTTGTGAACTGCACTGCACAAAACATGGCACTGTCGATCACAACTTTCTATCTGGTGTTATGGTGCTTAACTCTGAGCCTGGTCCACAACTCGAGTGGTGGAAACATCGGTAAAAAAGAAAAACAGCGCTGTGGTAACAAGGGGTTTTACTGTCCGCGGACGAAAAAGCAATGTATCGAGCGGGAGCAGAGATGTAACGCATCGACGACCTGCGCCAGCGTTATATGTTATAAACTGAGGAGTACTCCTGGTAGATAATAGTACTTCAAGAAAAAGTCACCACTGCCTTTCAACAGCACATCTTTCAGTAAAAGAAAGAAACGAGGCAGTGAGCCAGTACATTGGTTCGTGGAATAACGTGGCTTTGCTTACGAGTTTGGCTCGTGCGGTCTTCAAGAACTTGATGTGAACGATCCAAAGTACAAGTATGGCCCGGAAAGAGAGAGAAAAGGTCATTTCTGCAGACTACATGGGAGGCAGCACTTGCACAAGAGATCAAGTTCTAAGCTTTAAGGATAAATGGCTCCGAGCAATATTCTCCTCTTATCGGTCTCATGACTTGGAGTGCTACCAAGGAGGAACGCCTAAGATTCGGTTTAATAGATCCTTTTCTGATTCGATTTCTGCCGCTGTCTCGCGGACTCATTCCCTGTACAGCGGCTGGTAATCGATCCTAGGATTCTTCAAGTTACCAAACGGAATTAAAGCCTGCTTAGGCAGTGGGATTTCTGCCTGATATTTTACGCCGCCGAATTTGCGGCGACATGACATATCAGGGAAAAATATCCGTCAGTTTCTCTGGCTTACCAAACTAACACCGTGACCAATTTTTAGGTCACACTTCGTCCATTTTTTGGTTTCTTTTTCTGGAATCTGGAAACAGCTTATTTTCCTCAAGCCACATTCTTTTAACACCCAGCTTTGTTTAAAACTGCTTTCCAGAATTACAAAAATATCATTTTATTTGAATCTTCCATTATATACACATTGTTTAATTTAAATTTGAATTCATAAATTTGAAATGCCATCTGCAGGAGTCCACAACTGCTTCTCATCGCTTGCAGAAGTTTCGACAGCTTGAGCCTGGAGTGATGTTGGGAGGCTGTATCCGCGGGCTAATTCTGCATATTATTACAAGTAACTTTTGTCTTTCTCATAGTTTTTTTTTTTCAAAGTTATATTTACCAAAAATAATTTAGATGTTTACAAAATCCTCAGCTTTAAATGCTTGATAAGAACCAATCGATTTTCGTAGACTGAGTAATGTGATAAAAGGAACATCTATCAGACAATGCCAATGGTCTTTTAACGATAGCTATTTACAACAGTTAAAAGGGCTCACGAGACAGTTTAAAAAATTAGCAAAAACGTAGGAAGTTTTTTTTCCAAAATGAGATCTCTTCTTACATTAGATGACAGACATTTTTGGTCTGGTTTGGAATTTGATTTTGATTTGAGAGCAAAAGGAAGAGAGAGAATAATGTGTCTAGTTAACAGCAGAATCGTGTGACATTAAAATAACTCCTGGGTTTCGTCCAATACAGTCTGCTAACAATGAAGATACAGTGGTGTTGTCTGAAAACCTCTGGGCCAGCGCAGAGAGTAGAAGTGAAAATTCAGCTTGGTGGGCAGTACTGCAGCTTCCATCTTTAGAATCTAAATACAAATTAAATTAAATTAATCAAATCAATTAGCAAAACGTTTTACGCGTCGTCTACACGAGCAATTTTTATGTGAAATTCTTTATTTGCTCGTGTAGACGAGAAAAATTGGCCAATTTTATATGACAACTTTATTTGCTAAGAAGCTCGCGTGATAGCTTTTATGTGACAAATAAAAGTTGTCACATACGAAAAATTGTTCGCCTAGACGACTCGTCACAAATTGTGGCAAATATTGCAATGGCATTGGTGATCCCCAATCTCCCAATGGGCACTGTGCACGCGTGTTTCGGCGTATCTCTGCTGTCCAAAGTCATTACTGGCGCACTAAACTTTGAACTGCCGACAAATAATTGTTGTGCCGTCCACCCGATCAAATATATAAGTCACATAAAAACTGTCACATACAAAATTGCTCGTGTAGACGACGCTTTACACTGCACTAGGTTAAACTAAAGGTCGTTCAGATCCGGGCATCATGGCTCATTAGTCCTGACGCTTGACTCAGGTGGCTGTAACTGAAGCGACTAGGGGCATTTCTACTCCCCCTGCATGGGATGCTGCTAGTCCAGCGCAGGTTACTCCCCAGTATTCTGTCATCTTTTACTATAACAGCTCGCCGCAACTCGTTTATACCCCGCAGGGCTCGAGACTAACGGTAGCCAACTAGCCAAAGACTACTAAAATCAGAAGTACAGATTATGTACTTCTGCTAAAATTTAGGTTTTGGCTACCAGGTTTAACATTCCTACGACTACTTTGATGTTTAAAATTCCTAGACTACTAAAATCAGAAGTACAGATTATGTAAAATTTAGGTTTTGGCTACCAGGTTTAACATTCCTACGGTTTAATATTTCACTAGCCAAAAAAAAACTCATAAAAGTCAACAGTACTTGATAGAAATCAATAGATCTGACTAGTGAAAAATTACTTTTGGCTAGTTAAATCTCCCATGTCACTTGCCAATAAACCAGTGAGTTTAAAAGTTAGTCTCGAGCCCTGATCCCGGAGTACCAGCGCGCTATAACCATTAGGCCACAATAACCTCTCCAAAAAGAAGAGAAAGCTGCATAGAGCTCAAATTAGCCAGTAAGTACTGACAGTTAAGTGGGTGTACTTCAAACTCCGAATGTTAAATATCTATACAGTAAGCGCAGACGTTAACAGAGACGAGAAAAATTAAGGCAAAGCTTCGTGGTTACGAGCTAAAACAGCTCAAACAGATTGTGGTACAAAAACAGCAAATTTAAAATTTTGTTAATGAACCGATTTTTAAATAAAAAAACACTGGAACTTACTTGTATCGACAAAAATTTTAGTCTTGCCATAAAAGTATAGAAAAAATGAGTTAATATATAGTTTGCTTTCAATCAAGCGAATGTTTTATTTTGGTGCGTGGAAATTTCTCCTAAGAATCTCTACAAACATGCAATTTGTTTTCTAATATAACGTACCGTTCTCTTTCCTTGATTCATGATACGCCAACACCACAGAACAAGATGATTTACCAATTTCGACAGCAGTTTCCTTCAAAATAAAATAAGAAATTTAAATTTTAAAATTAATGCAGTTGGGAGGCGATTGCTGTAAAGGGCTTTGAGACAACTTTTTTTTTCTTTTGCTTTAGGTCACAGGAAAGAAAGAAAGTAACGAAAGTCGTCTCCGACAAAATTGCAGACTTAACTGACATTTTGACTTTTTAATTAACTCAGTCTCTAACGCTTCATAGTCCATTAAGCAAACGCAAAGAAATAAAACCATGTCTTGATATTCGATAAAACTGTTTGGTATGCCTTCGCATGTTAAATTTTCTAGCAAATAACAAAAATTTCGTTTAAAGAAATTCAGCTATTAACAATTTTCTTTCTTCTTTTTTTCTTTCTGACAAACTCGGGGTTTCAATCGTGTGATTCGGTTCGATTTTAAATAATTCAAATTGGTATGATTCATATAATTGTCGATGCTTATCAAACACCAATATAAACAGTGATAAAGGTTCGCTTCTTTTCATCTAGTTTTCATCGGAATTTTATTTACTGAAAATACTACTAATTTAATTTTATTTTTTGTGTGCTTATTCTAACTACACTCCATAATAGTCTATTTGACAGTTACAAAAATAACAAAGAAAGTTCTACTTAACGAATAAATTATATGTTTTATAATAATAACTTCAGCCGGATGTCATGTCACTTAACTCATGCACAGTTTTAATCATAAATATTTCGCTAGAGGTTGTTTGAAATGAAAAGTTTAAAGCTTTTAATTAAAAGCTTTTTCAAATACTTATTTGCTTGAAACCACTGATAGACCCTTCTTGCAAGGTTGTTTATTATTTTTATTACTAAAAACTAAATTAACTTCCGCTAAAGCGTTGTTTACAAAACCTGAAAAAGTTCTTGTCTCGGTTCAGAACTATCAGCTCTGCAACGTGTAGATATAATTCTATGTCTCGAGTCACTGGTCGACGATTCCACGTTTTCTTTATACTCAGTAAGCTTTGAAAATTTTGTCGTGCAATCAAACGGAAATGTTTTCTCCATCGAGTTTCGTGCTGTTCCTTTGCTTGGTGATCCTGGCCGCTTCTTCTAACGGCAAGCCGCTGAATTCCAGCATTAAGCCCACCGATAAGCCTAAAGCAGGTCAGAGCTTTGTGGTGAACAACAACTGCGGTCTGGCGAAAGGCGAGAGTGAAATGCTGGCTCACATCAAGGCTAAAGTTGATTACATCGCCGCACAGTCCAGCAAAGGAAACACATCTGAAGCAGGTTAGTTTCAAGAATTCATTCAGTTTGAACAGTTTGATCGTTGCCAGTATGCACGAGCTAACGCATTTATTCAGGTGAACACTGAATATTTTGTGTTAAAAATCCTTCAGCTTGGCTTGCGAAGTTCTAAGATTAACTGCGTAAGCTAAATACCCCGACACTTAAATTCTAAAGTTATTCGTTCTTCCGTTCGTTCGTTCGTTCAAAATTCTAATACTTAGATGACTTGTAATTCGAAATAGACTGCGCTAGTTGGCCGCTTAAAAAAAAACTTCACTGAACAGATGTATAGATAAATTCCTTCACTTGAAACCTTCAGTTTTACAAATTGGACGTTTTGGAAGTAAAAATATCTTTCACGAGTGGTTTTTCTTCGACCAGGTGTACAACCAAAATGACGATTTCGTTGACGCAAGTTTGCGGTAAAATATATCCCTGATATTCTCTCTGTTATTTTCAAAATGCATCTTATTACAATGCATGGCAGAATTTTTGACTTGTTTCTTTTTTGGTGGCATCCTTGACGAGATAAATTACAAATTCTCGCTTATTGATAACGATTTGTGTCACTGATTCAGTCTTTTATTCATCACTCTCCTTATTTCAAACAGCGCCAGTATGTTCAGACGGCTGGGTCGTTCATGGGGATTCATGTTTCCTCGTCATCGATATTCCAGCTAAGGAGTGGAACGATGCTCGAAGAAATTGCCTAAAACTGGGAGGAGACCTCGCCAAAATCACATCGGCCGCTGAGAATCAGTTCATCTCTGACCTAATTACCAAGCAGGAAAAAACCGGACGCGGTGCATGGATAGGACTTCACCGAAAGCCAGATAAGAAGTTCTACTGGGTTGATGGCACACCAGATCTGACTGGCTACAAGGGTTGGAAATATGGTGAGCCAAACAATGCAAACAAAGGAGATGAAGATTGTGTCAACATGATTGGTACAGGATCTGCCAAAGGAAAATGGAACGACATTCCGTGCACCTTGCCTTTTTCTGGTCAAAACGCCGGCCCTGTTGTTGTTTGCAAGAAAAATTCTAATTAGAGTAAGGGGTATACCGTATATATATATATATTCGTTTTTTTTTATTGTACTGCCCGTTGATGCAACTTTTCTGTTTCTACACACTAAAGGCATATTGCATGATATTGAATGCTTAAGTGACGATGTATTTAGCAATGTGGTGTAATTATAGGGACAATAAATGAAAAACAAAATAGATTTGGCTTACATTCTGTATAAATTGTGGGCGATGAAAAGGGTCGTTAGTTTGTGCTGCACATGGAAAAATAAACGTGGCGAATAAACGTGGCAAACAAAATAGTTTGTGTTTGATGTCATAACCTGTCATACATGATACTGTAGGACTATTTGTCACCAGTAATAGTGGCTTTTTTTGCAGGTTGTGGTAGTAAATATTAAAAAAAACAATTTCATGTTAACATTCAAGTACATGTACAGGGTTCGTATCTTTTTTCACAAACAATTTTCCAGGAATTAGTTGGATCTCTCAAGGACTCCAAATTCACATTTACCCTTTCACTCCCAAGATCTCAATATTATTTCTCCTTACTGTCTGCCATACATTTCTTATAATGTAAGTTCTGAAAATTAATAATAATAATAATAATAATAATAACGAATTTTTAAACAGGATGACCCTTCAGTACATGAGTACTGTTATCAAAGGGGTCCTGTAAAAAGAAAAATATATAACAATATAAAAATAAATACATCATATAAAAGGATAAAAAGTTAAAAAGTTAAAAATCTATTAAATTATGCTTACCTAACCTATAAAAGTAATTCGTTTAAAGATTGCCTAAATAAAACCCTACTGCTAGTTTGCCTAGCAATTCAGTTGTTACTTGAGTTTAACAGATTTCCAGAACTTTCCAGGACCGTTTGTCTTTTTCGCGGATTGAATTGATTCGGATTTAACCCAAGACATTAAACGACGGCCATTACACATCAACCTCCAGTGTGCATGCTGGGTAATTATAAACATGGTGGGGGGGGGGGGTGGGTGGGGAGGGAAGAACTTGACATACAGTACAGTACCCTGTTTTTATAACAATAACAGCAACAGTCACCAGTAATTCGTGCCAGGAAACTTTGCCATTTCTCTTCAATTTTTCGATTTCACAGTTGTTTTCGCAACACATGAAGCAAAAATTGACTGCCTTTCACTGCCGTTTGTTTAACTATGTTCATCATTGCATTCTGCATATACCAAAAAGAGTAATTTTGTAGCGGTGAAAGAGAAACATAAGTGAACACACGAAGAACGCTTGTAGACGGACTTCTGCCTGATATTTTACGCCGCCAAATTTCGGCGACATGACATATCAGGGAAAATATCCCTCAGTTTTGCTGGCTTACCGAACTAAACACTGTGATCAATTTTCCGGTCTTTTCTCTTTTCTGGAATCCAAGAAAAGCGTACACCCCACTATGTAAAAAACTGCTTTCTAGAATTGCAAAAATACCACTTTATTTAAATCTTCCATAATATACACATTGTTTAATTTAAATTTGAATTCATAAATTTGAAGGGCCAACTGCAAAAGTCCACAATTGCTTCTCATCGCTTGCAGATGTTTGGTATGTTTTCGCATGTCAATTTTTGTAACAAATGGCATAAATTTCGTTTAAAGAAATTCATCTATTAACAATTTTCTTTCTTTTAATGACAATCCCAGGGTTTCAATCGTGTGATTCGGTACGATAATTTAATTAATGCAACTTTGTGTGATTCGTATAGTTGTCGACGCTTTATATCATACACAAATCTAAAGATTCGCTTCTTTTCATCCACTTTCATCGACGTTTTATTCACCAAGGAATTCTACTATTTTTTATTCCCAACTACGCTCCGTAATAGTATATTTGACAGTTAGAAAAATAGCAAAAAAAGGCAAAGAAAGTTCTACCAAACGAATATATTACGTTTCCTAATAATAACTTTTGCCGGATGTGATGTCACGCAACTCATGCACAGGTTTGTAAACGTTAAATTAAATTAAATTACTAAAGAGGAAGTTAAGAAGAAAGTTGTAAGAAATGAACATGATGAAATGTTTGAAGCTTTTTCAAATACCTATTTGCTCGAAACCATTTATAGACCCTTCTTGTAAGGTTGTTTATTATAATTACTCAAAACTAAAATAAACTTCCGTTGTTTACAAAACCTGAAAAAGTTCTTGTCTCAGTTGATAACTATCAGCTTTCCAGCGTGTGGATGTAATTCTCGAGTCAGCGATCGACAATTCCACGTTATCTTTAATCAGTATACTTCGAAAAAAATTGTCGGGCAATCAGAAGATGTTTTCACGACCGAGTTTCGTTTTGTTCCTTTGCTTAGTGATCCTGTCCGCTTCTTCTAGCGGCAAGCCGCAAAATTCCAGCATCAAGCCTGCCGATAAACCTAAAGCAGATCAGAGCCTGGTGGTGAACAACAACTGCGGTTTGGCGAAAGGGCAGAGTGAAATGCTGGCCCACATCAAGGCTAAAGTTGATGAAATCGCTGCAAAATCAAAAGGTAAACTTAGTCACGGCATCTTCAGTAGGTCTGTTACAAGACTTATTTAGTTCCTGAACATCTTTCCTCCTCTTGTTCGTTCTTTTCGAGCTAGTACACTTAAACGAATAAACAATATTTTAGGGGAAAAATCCTTTAGTTTGCGTTTTGGAATTTTTACTAAGATACTCAAAAAGAAAGCGAGCAAGATCCCTCTAATAATGCTTAAAATGACAGAAATTTGACTTGTAAATCTAAATAAACTGCGTTGGCCAGCCCCTGCATAACAACTTCACTGGTATATGACTAAATAAATTCCTAAATTCCTTTCACAATTTAGGCAAATAGGTAGTAAAAATATCCTTTACTGAGTGGTCTTTCTGTTACCAGGTTTACAAACAACTGACGATGTTGTCTACGCGATTTGGCGGTTGAATTTCTCCCTGATATCATGCCAGTCTGTTATTTTCCCAATGCAAATAATACAAAGTATAATTTTTGACTAGCTGAATGTTTGTTCCCTGGCGAGATAGATTCTAAAAACCCTCTACGCAATAACTTTACGAACTGTTTAACCGACTCGGGCCTTTATTTAACGCTGTCCTTATTTTAAATAGGGCCAGTTTGTTCAGACGGCTGGGTTGTTCATGGAAACTCATGTTTCCTCGTTATCGATATTCCAAGTTTGTCGTGGGGCGACGCACGAAGAAACTGCCAGAAGCTGGGTGGAGATCTCGCTAAAGTCACATCAGCGACCGAAAATCAGTTCATCTTTGACCTTCTTTTAAAGCAGAAAACGGTCAGACAGTATGGAGCATGGTTAGGACTACAACGAAAGGCTGACAAGAAATTCTACTGGGCAGACGGAACTCCGTTGGTCGGCTACAATGCATGGGCCAGTGGTGAACCAGGTCGGACTGAAGATTGTGGCCACATTATGGTATTGGGATCAAGGAAAGGAAAGTGGAATGACTGGCACTGTTCCCTGAATAACGCAGCGATATCAAGCGCTCCTGTCGTTCTCTGCCAGAAAAACTCGAAATAGACGAACGTATTGAACTGTAGTAAACAGCTTCACGCCTGTGAATTACTGATTTGTTTTCTTGCAACAAACCATGAAATTTTTTTATAAGCTAGTATTTGTAATCTGTGCATGAACAAAGAAACTGTGGGAAATGAATATTAAAAGTGGAGGTTCTAAATGGTAAATGTTGTTGATAGTTATTCACCTTGATATATCTGAATTAATACCCTCATTTCTTTTACCAAGCAGCAACAATTTTAAATTTATCGCTGAGGAAATATATTTAAACATGGTTCTAAAGCTACAACTCCACAATCTTCAGTATGGTGTCTCGTGCGATCTCTTCGTAGTCCTTTTTTTTTTGCATGTTATGTAAGATAGGTGTACGCATGAATTTCTATGTTGCCGCTTTTGGCGAATGACTTTGCCTAAAACCATAGTACTCACTTGCTCACTGACTATTGGTGGGTTTTGTCAGAGGTGTTGCTATGTAACCATGAGGTATGACGTAATACTCAATCAATCAATCAATCAATCAACCAACCAATCAATCCATCAATCAGTCAAGTACTGAGTACTCTTGAAAAAAAGAATCAGATACTTTTCAAGTGTTTCTACAAAGCTTTCAAACAAATCTCAACAGGGAACAGAAACATATAACATATCGGTACCTTTCAAAGTAATGTTTTCGTTCAAACATAGCCAGACAACAGCAACTTAAACAATCAAGTACACTGTGATCATAAGAGCGACCAGCAAAACATGTCATTCGTGTTTAAAAAACTTTCATTTCTCCCCAGTCAGCATATTGATTTTATAACTAGTTTCGCACTGCAACGCATTAAGCTGCATTGACTTACTTGATACTTCACAACCTTTTGTTCAGCTATAATCCTTTCATTCTGGGTATCATCGAATATAGTTTATAACCAACGAGTGAGAAACACAAGCGAATGCAAAACGAACGCCTAGTCCTAAGAATTCGAGTCTTGGCAAAATATAAGTTGAATGAGACACTGGTTGGAGCTGATCCCTTACTTACATGCTTTGCTGCAAGCGTCTTACCTCATCTGAGACGCATCCTAGAGCACTAATGTACCATTGTTCAACTTCATATGTGAAGATCAGTTGTTTGCGTATGAGGGTCAAGAATAAGGCTTGGAGTGCTTCAAATATGACCTGAAAATGGAATAATCCTTAATATTATTCACCTGCATAATTAACCGGTTGAATATCTATCATTTCGTTATTGTTTTGGGGTAAAATATTCTTTAACATAATTATAGCATCAAACAATCCCTATGTTGTATTTTTTTTATTGGGATTAACCTCTTCCTCCCACTCAATAGGTCTTGAAAGGAAATAAGCCCCCGAGACGAAATACAGTTTTTGCGGAAAGTAACAAATAAGTGAAAATTTTAGTATAAGCCATTGCAACCTCTGTCAGACCACATAAAAACGTTTGTTGGAAGTGCCAACATGCATGGAAAGTTTACCATCGCATGCATTAACGATAAAATTTTCGAGTAAACAAATAAAGAAGTAAACATACCTTATGAATAAAATAAAATTTTGAATAAACAAATCTTATGTTGCAAGAGTAGGAACCCGAAGCTATTGATGCGAGTCGTGCAGTACGTCATGTCTACCCGTCATGAAATGTCTTACCTTTCTGTTCTCTATCGTCATAATCAGGTTGATATGAGGAATGGAAAGCAATCTTACGAAAGGAACTTCCACGCGTTTCTCTACAAGAAAAGAACTTGTTAATCCTTCCGTATTGTCAAATCCTAGCTTTTCATTACCTTTTAAAGAACAAATTCAAGTTCAGGAACATTCTGACCAATACCCAAATGAAGAATGGAGGAAAATATAAAGACAAGGTTAGGAGAATTTTGCCACTGATCATGGGAAAGAACTATCTTTTGGAATTTTGCGCCTTGAAAGAATGGGCTTACATAATTAAGATAGAAGTTTGCGAATATTTGCGAAAATATGTTTTTGTAAGTCACAAGATAGAAAATAAAGACTCTCAAAATAACGATATCGAAAGCTGGGCGACCTAAGCTAGACAATCTCCAATAAAAAATAGTGTAACCTTAACCTCACAAAACTAGCTCTGCAGTTCAAGGTTTACAATAGGAGAAAATTATACCTTAATGTAATTCCATAGGATTGATATTTTGGGGAGGGGTAACCCATTACATTTAAAGGCTTATTTATTCTTGCATCATCACCAACCTTTCAATTTGCTCCATAATTTGATGAGCTTGTCCAAGATTCCAAAACCAGCCTTTGCACAGTTTATTCTGGCAAACGTGGCTCCATATGCAGTTCTACACACTATTAAAGAGAGAACAAAATGACTCAGTGTTAAAGCTTCGGCCTGCCAAGATGAGACAAAAAATAGTACCTTTTCCTGGTATTCAGAATGTTGGATTTGATCATGCTTACTTAAAATGAATGCCAGCTCCACAGTTATTTGCCCAATCAACGCCATCTCCTTGCCATAAGATTGTCCCTGAAATCAAAAATCGTATGCAGGAACCATGTTATTTTATACAAGAAAAGTAGCAATACCCCTGTGCACACTTAAAGCGCCCGCAGTGATGAGTAAGTTAGCGCAGGTTGTGCTGTTTTCCAGTTATACTGCAAAAGTCTCTTTTTGCTCTGGAGTTATGTGCGACACGCGAAGCTTCAGTAAGTTCGCGCGTGAACCATGAAATCCCGCCCACTTCACGCACGTTGCAGTTCTGGTCTTGTACACAACAAACTCACATTCAAATACGGAAAGAGTTTATTTTCCTTAGCACCTTGGCTAGTGATAAAGCGTTCGAGTGAAAATCGCGTGCTTTAGTGAGTAAGAAACCAACGATTAGCAATTTTGGTTGGAATTTTTAAATAATTCCAGTAAAGCTGAAAATCGCATTTCTTTACATCACCGACACAATTTATATTCCACAAACCTCGTTTAAGACGGTTCTTTCCACTTCACAAACAGCATCAGCTGCCTCAGACGTTATTTCTAGCATAAAAAACGATAGGAAACTATAGTCAATAAAATGATAGTTTTATATCGTTATGCTGATCTGCACTGAGTGTTATGAAACTAACGAAAAATGATCACCAAGGGAGACAGGCGTGGTATACCATCAAATTCTTTCAGCTAGTAGCATGAAAATGTATGCATAACAGTAGTGAGAATTTTGATGTTGACCATGATCAGGCGTAACAATACATACCACTTGGTGACTGCATTGCAAGCAGTTTCGATTGCTCTGAAAGGACCGCCTGCAATTTGAAAATATAATAGGAAGTTTAATAGTGGAGGTACAGTCAACTCTCTCTAAGACGGACACCGCCGGGACCGGCTTCAACTGTCCGTCTTATAGGGAGTTTAGTTACAGTAGAATGACTGAAAAACGGCAGGGACGGGACCAACACCAGATGTGCGTCTTATAGAAGTGTGTCCGTTAAGAGAGAGTTGACTGTATTCCCAATCACAATAAAAACCACTTGAATCAAAGATCTTTTTTAAAGCCTTAAAAATGTTTGGGAGATTGGCGATGTTTTACAAATGCATTGGAAATCTTTAAGTAATATTAAGGTACAAAAGAGGTGACAGGCCTACAACCGTTCCCACAGTTGTGGAATTTTTGCATTTTTTCGGTTTTGCAACCCATTCTGCTACACACGTGTACGCTTTATTAGACACTTTTTTTCAGTTGAGGGAGTGGAGGGAGGGGAGGGGGGGGGGGGGGAAGGTAAAACAAAAGGAAGAACGCTGTGGAACAAAAATATATTTATTTTACCTGTAACGCTTTGATTTTCATGGCAGGGTTAACATTTTCTCGTGAACCGCCAACAGCTTTACAGCATTTTGTTGTCCCTTCGCATCCATTTTCTGGTGTTTGTTTTGTTTTCGTATCGCTTTGACTATCTTCTGCCCCTGTTCTCTGTTCCTTGGATTTTGAGTGCAAGATTGAGTTTGCAATCTTGTTAAACTGAGCAAACAGCTCTTCCTCCATAATATCTGTGAACAAAACAAAGTACAACTCTCTCGGTTTGTGTATCAAGCACAGTCGTTTTTCTAAGACTGAGAGCCCTATAGATCGGGAGCAGTGCCAAAGCATGGTTGCCACAGACATCAGTTTTCGAAATTTTCTGACTTTTCCCTGATAAAGTAAACTTTCTCTGACCAAATAAATACAAAATGTCAGATGTAGTAGCAGCCTCCAGCCTCCGCTTCCAAAAAAACATCGCTGAGATCACATTGACCTGAAATGTTTCTTCCAGCCTTCAACGGTATTCAATTAGAGGTGATATTATTTCAATTTTTCCTGGCTTTTCTTCAAAATGTCAATTTTTGCCGACTCAAAATAAAATTCACTAACTTTTCCCTGACCTTCAAGAACGTTTATTTTTCTGTGACCTGTGGCAACCCTGCAATGTGACATTCTCTGCCATATCAAAGCGTTATGCCCTGCCTACACAGAAGTTATTCTATGCCGAACCACGACGGCTTAAAGAAACATTATGCGAGTTGCAAAATCATTTTTGCGATGAAAAAAATTACTTTCAAATTGAAGGAAACCTCGAAAAAATATTTTAATACAGGAGAGAAACACTGAAAAAGTAAAAATAAACCAAAAAGGAACAAGGATGGTTAATGACTGGAAAAGATTAAGATGATTACGAATGGGGAACTTGAACAGTTTGGCGAAATTTCAGTTCAATATGTGCTTTGTGGCTGTGATGTACACTATAGCTCCTTCAATCATTAAAGAGATACTATGTGGTTTAGGGAGTCACCAGGTATCTCTCTTCTGTATCCCTAGGTCAAATGAGTGCAGTATATGCACTGTCGTTATGACAATCTTAGGACCTTACTTGGTAGAGATGCATTGATCCAGTCGGATGTTTTCTCCTTTATTAGTCTTGTGGTAATATTCGCAGCCGTCACGATAACCTGGAGCAAACAAATAATTACAGAGGGAATTAAGTGATAAAGTGTAAAATTACAAACTACATATGTAGAATATAAGTGAGAAATTGGTAGAGCAAATAATAATAAAATATATATATTATCATTCAACAAATGCGCGCACGTCAATAAAATTATATTTTCAAAGTTATCTTGACGCTTCCATTTCTATTCTAAACCTCTCCATAAAACTACATATCCACCGATATTCCTCGCAATTTCGCAGGATAATTATTAAATATAGGACGTCTTAGTGCATTTTTTGTCACTGAATTTTAATGTATGTTCGTTACAGTAAATCTTACTTGCCAATTTCAGAAAATAAATAGTACGGTATTTTATAAATATTAAAGATGGTGCTTTATACAATTTTTACCTTGGAGTTCATTTCCTGGGGACAAAGGCTCTCAAATACACTCAAGCTTCTCTTCTTAGAGGCCCTAGAACAGCAAATGTAGAAAAGCGTTAAAATTCAAATTCTGTCTAACATAATTAAAGTGGAAACTAAAGGTTCTGCTGAATAGTTTCATCCACAGACTTAAAAAAACATTAACCTTGTACAGCATAACAAAACCACATGAAAGTACTGCTCAATAGCTTTCAAGTAAATGGTCGCACACTAGGGTTTCATCCACAAACTTAAAAGTAAGAAATACTTTGTGCAATAATATAGTAAACTGTACCACATGAAGGTACTGCTCGAAACTTTCATCCAAAGAGCCACACTAATAAATGTTCTTTTAAAACAAAATGAAGACTGCGGAAAAAAATGTTACACTAACTCGACTGTCTCCAAAGCTGCTCTAACCCCGTCATCAGTCACAGAATGAATGATCTTGAGCACATGAGGTCTACACTTCTCCTAACAGACAAGGAAAAATAAAACATATATTAAGCTTGTCTTATTATATTGAGTTACTTTGTTACAAGACAAATCTGTACATTTGTAATCAGAAATTGAACGTTCACATTTATTTGTTTACAAATTGTTCAAGTTTTTCAAAGGTATATGAAGTTGCTACCTTTTCTGTCAGAGCTGGTACCGTAGAATTCCGATTATAAGCCCTGAGCTTATACAACTTCGTAAGGGTTTTTGGGTGGGCTTATAAGCGGAGGGGCTTATATTCGGGAGGGTTTATAAGCGGAAGGAAAAAAACGTTTCGAAAAGAGCCTCAGGAGTGTTGATCGAAATACGTTTTTAAGTTAAAACGCACAAAAAAGCAACATTTAGCCCTGTTCAGTACTGTCATCCGGTAGAGGGGGGCTTATATCCGGGGGGGGGGACTTATAACCGGATGTATTTTTTTGTTTCCAGGTTGATGGGCCTATAACGGTGGGGGCTTATAAGCGGGGGGGAGGAGGGATTATAACCGGAATTTTACGGTATATGTAAAGGGCAAGAATTGAAGCTCAGGATGGAGCCTCTGTGAACAATACATAGCTCTCCCCTTCCCCAGCCTCCCGGGTCTTTAACCTGTATCTTTTCATGCTTAGATAGGATTTGTATTCAATTCTTTCAGAAATCTAATTATCTTTGAAATACACAAAATGAAAGTTAAGTGTATGAAGTTTCTGCACATCCTGCACTCAGGCTAAGCCCTGAATTAAGCACGATTTTTAAAATAACCAGTCGACAACCCACTAGTACAGTCAACTCTCTCTAAAATAGAACCCGTTGGAACAGGCTCTAACTGTCCATCTTAAAGAGAGGGTTTCGTCTTTAGGGAGTTTAGTTACGGCAGGAACGGGATCAACACCAGGGCCCAGTTATTTATAGCACGATTAAGCTAATCCAGGATTAGCGTGAAATTTGATTTTGATTTTATAACACTTCATTGAGGTTTTCTGTTGATATTTTCTGTCCCCCAGTTTTGAAGTGGACCAATCTCAAACTTATAGCTATGGAAAACCCTTAAAACAAAAGAAATTAAAATCTTGATCATCTTTTAATCCTGGGTTAGCGTTAATCGTCTTTCGAACAACCCGGCCCAGGTGTCTGTCTTAAAGAGGTGTCCGTTAAGAGAGAGTTGACTGCACAACAACAATGAATATGCAGTTAACATCACCTAACCTTTGCCTGATCAGTATTAACACTGCGTGAAAACTCATTATCTAAGAATTCCTGAATTCTTTGAACTCCTTTTTCCCGCAGAGATGGGATAATGCTTCCTTTGATGTGAGATATAATGTTGCTGCACAACCTGAACAAAAAGATTGAAATAAAGTTCGCATTGATTATAATTATTTTTACAAACTCATTAATAATTCGTCAAGTTAAAACAAGAAATCATAACCGTAAACAAGGTTTTGATACCTGGTCTTAATAACTACTACTCTGTAGTTTTTGTTTTGATTAACAAGATATATTGAACACAAGCGGCGGTTCTTGGGGATTGAATGCCCCAATGAAACACTGTCTCTCGTGTTATTACTTAAAGGTGCACAAGAGAATGACAGCCGTTAAGGTCAGTTGTAGCAGGTTAGTCACTTGCCTTTCTACAGTGAAATCAGATAACCTCTTGAGAAAATCTGGCTGGATTCTAAAGAAGTTCTCTTCTAACTGAAGCTGAAAGCAATTCAATAACATAATATCTTCTGAGTAAGTTAAACAACATAAAATTAACTGTGCTTCAAAACGTCTCTAGTGTGCCTTTTTTCACAGGTCCGCAACGCATACAGACTGTTAGTGCATTATTATTTGTAAACCACAGAGAAAAAAATCAAGGTTTACACCTCACCTGTAGTTGTCTTTGAGAAGACGATATTCTGGCAGGTTCACCTGCAGATACTGGTGTTATCTTTTTTACTGGGCCTGGGTATAAAAAATGGAAGGTACTGACGACAACTCTTAAATAATTCTGGAAGAACTTTTCCACTTTCCAAAATTTATCACTCTAGATTAGATCAGAAGATACTGCAGTCCAACCCCACCCCCTCACCAAAGCATTTTCTACTTGTTTAATAAATCAATGCAGACACTTGCTACTCTCATATTCTGGAACTTAAATCTGAAGTCATTGTGCAATGATAACCTCTGGGTCAGATCTCTGATCTTCTGCACACCAAGAAACAGACTTGAATCAATTACATTGTGATGGCACAGATGTCAATTCCATTGTCTCTTTGTAAATTACAAAAAAATTACAAATAAATATAATTTTAAGTAGCGTGTCTATTGCCACAAAATAATTTGAATTCTGCTGCATGGTTGCATATAATGCACCTATCAAAGTTAAGCTGCTGGGGGGAGGGGGCATAGGCAGGGGATTTGACAGCAATTGCCAGCCTGTAGTGGGGACTTCTGACTGTTTTAATGGACTTTCTTACAACATTTTATTGAAGTTTAGTGACTCTTTTGAACATCCCCAAATGCCCTGGGGCTTAACATTGATAAGTGCATAAGTACAGTCAGGTTGATTACTTCATGCACAGTACCTGATCTTCCAGACATTCCAGCAGCAGCCTCTACAAGAACAGATCTTATTTCACCTGTAAAACAGAATAAATAAGTTCTTCAATAGAAATTTAACAACCTTGTCCTAACATGTACATTGTAGTAAAAAGGCTTATCATGGCATCACAAGATGTCATAACAACTGGAACATTACCTACACCCTCAAATTACATTTTCAACTTCAAACAATGCACTAAATAGAAAAACAACAACAACAACAACAACAGCAAATAAAAACATACCAAGATATGGACAGCAAGAGTAGAGAATGGCTTGATCTATGATACCACTGGAGTCCTAATAAGTGAGAAAAAAGGTAATTATTATTGCACATGTCAGCAGTTTTGAACCGGAGTACACTATTTTGTCCCCTATAGAATGCATTATTTTCCCACCACCATACTTTTCTTTCAAGGTTAATTCTGAGAATTTTTTAGTGGCTGACCATTCTGCATATCCCTGCTAACCCCGTTGTGAGTGCCACCTTAAATGGATGGCATTTGCAAAAGCTTTTTTAGGGGGGTGGGGTGGAGAACAGTGGGTGGGGGATGGGGAGCTTATATGCCACACATGAAATTTATATTGTTTTGTTATCCTCACCAGATTTACTTTTCTTGATGAATATGAAGTTTGAAGTTCATCATCAATGGAGTGCCTTAGTTCTGTCAGGCTTTTGAAGAAAAATGATGCAGGGATCACAGGAATCTGTAAAAAAAAAAAAACATAGAACAGTGAAAGCATGTGAATGTACATGTAACACACAAAAGAGAAATCAAAATGTCACACTGACCTCAAAGAACCATCCAAGACAAGATACCAGGAGTAACGTGCTGTGATTCAAATCTTGCTTGGGTGATGTCGAAGCCACCTCTCTGGATCAACATCAGAATAAAGTTAAAAGTAATTAGGTCAAGTTTAAATCTGATGCAATCCTAGGTAGGTACCAGATGGCTAGCTGTTGCAAGTAATTACAGCAAGGCGCCCAAAAGTGTGACCACTTTTAATTTATTCACATTCTTCAGTGCAGATTTAATCCAATCAGAAGTCAACTAGAACCTGTCCTTGGCTTCTGATTGGATGGTGGTTGCACGAAAGAATGTGAATTAATTAAAGGTGGTCACACTTTTGGGCGCCTTGCTGTAATTCCAGTTTCTGTGGCATGAAGCAGCTAGGGGAATAGCAACTCCCCCTGGACAGGGATGCTTGTTCATCACAGGTTCCCTATCCCCACCCCCAGCAGTTTTGTCAAGTTGCCCTCACAATTCACCGGTATCCATTTATACTTGATGGAGAGAGACACTGTAAGAGTAAGGTGTTTTAAAAACAACACAACACAATGGCCTTCAGGGTTGCAAATAATTTTTTTCACTTGAAAGGACATACGTACTCGAATAAGCGCCGTGGCGCTTATTAAATTTTTCGCGCCTCAGGTGCGGCGCTTATTCGAGGGAGGCGCTTATTTGAGGGCAGCGCTTATTTGAGGGCAGCGCTTATTTAAAATGTGGACGCAACCATTGAAAATAGCGTCTTTTGATTGTCAGTATTCGTCTCGTGCTGAAGAAAGAAGTGGAGCAAGCTGTCCTGGCAAAGTTCGCGGCCTTCACAACATTATTTTAGAGAACTACGTATTGTAAGAATGTTGGATAGAAAACTAATGGGTGAGCAGTAAAAAAATCACTTTGAACTGCAAAACATCGCTTTTGATGGAAAGAAATGTCCAAGTTTGTTTAAGAGTTGTTTTTAGTGCTGTTTCAAGTTAAACGGAATTCCTTGAACGAGCGCCGCATCGGGACTGTGGCGCTTATTCGGGGGCGGCACTTATGAACTTTTTTGTCCCAAATGCGGCGCTTATTCAAAGGTGGCGCTTATTTGGGGGCGGCGCTTATTCGAGTAAATACAGTATGTCCTGCTAAGACACCATCTTGGTCAGACAAAACAAAATTGTGGTAAGACAGATTTTTACTCACCGTTGCCGTAAAATGATTTATGATCCAAAAATTGTCCAGACATCATGTCTGACCATTCGGGATTTTGTCGGACATTAGCAAATTTTGGTCGGCCAATGTCCCATGACTGACTGTTATTTGCAGCCCTGGACCCTAGACAGAGCTGAATCATGGACCCTTGAGCTGACACACCAACCATAAGGTCAACACAACTTCCAGTTTTACTAATGAGGTTCTCAAATCTTCAGTTACCATCAGCTTGGACTAGACCAAATAAAATAAATTAAAACACAGGAACCTGTATATTCTGTGGAGCCAATGGAGGACCCCAGAGAAGTAGTCCAAAAGAGGGGCCAAAGGGTCCATCATACTGAGGTACTCTACAGCCCATGGTATGGTCAGCACCAGTCTCCCATTGCACCAGGCTTTCTTCAGATAGCTAAGAATGTCAAACTGAATTGGTATCTGGAAAACAAGGGTTTTGCAATTATCAGCTTATTTCTTCTCTCCTCTGGTCTGTCAGCTGGTCAGCCAGTGGGCTGGTGGGTCAGTCAGTCAGGCCAAAGCTGTGCTCTTAGAATAATTGCTGGGTGCCTGAAGGCCCTTATGTAAGAAATCTTGGGTGCCCAGATCTTAAAAGCTTTCATGATAGCAAAGTTATCCAATCCATCCAAAGACAAAGTAAGACATGTATGGTTCCCGGGCTCTGCTAGAGCACAGCTCTGCAGGCAGTTGGTCTGTCAGTGGGTTGGTCAGTTGGCCGGCCAGTCAGTTAGTTGGTCAGTGTATGGGTCAGTTGGTCAGTCAGTCTGTTAGGGAAGTTTGGGTCTGTGGATCAGTCAGTCAGTCAGTCAGTTGGTTGGTTGTTCATCACCATTAATAGCAAGTTATGTAATGTTTAATAAATGAGCAGCAGTGTTTTATCAAGTTTAAAACACGAGGCGTAGCCGAGTGTTTTAGACTTGATAAAACACGAACTGCGAATTTATTGAACGGCTTAAAAATCTTCTGATGTAGATCAACTCATTCTTGCATTAATATTTAGATTTGGGGTTATTCTGGCCGAGAAAATTGGACGTAAAGTTTAGCCGTGTCTTTATCAGATATAAAGACACTCATTAAACATTAATTTATTTTGTATTTTCTTTATAAATAATTAATGAGTTTTTTAATGTAGCTTTCAAGAATATGCATTTAAAGTACTAAGTTGACTCACCCTGTTTCTTATTTTAAGAGTTTCAGCCATGATTACTTGAGATGTTGTTTCGGTGCCATAATACGGTTGGAACAACAGGAAACCAAGAAACTTTGCCAAAATTCTGATGTTCATTAAACAACAGGAAAAGTCTTGCTTCATCTCCTGGTTAAAAAAAAAATATTTTCAAAATTCCCATTATTATGCTGCAAAATTCACAAAACCAAAACAAAAAAGCAGCAAAGTGTGCACCCAAGTGTAATTCAAACTAACTTTTTTACTGTTCTGATTGAAATTTTTGAGTTATTTTTTCAAAATAGCTCTTTAGTCGGCGCGATGTTCCGTGACTCAGTGGGTCAGTGGGTCAGTGAAGTATGTTTGTTTGTCACACCAATCAGATTTCAGGTACTATCAGAACCAATCAAATTGCAGTTTATAAAGGCGAAGTAATCTGACGAAATTATGTGTCGCGTTTTCGTTGAAAAATTAATTGGTGATTTGTGGATTATCATGGATTTGAAACAAATTCGTAGTTTGCGAATCAAATTGTGAGCTTCGATACAAAGTTCCCAACTTCTGCCCGAATTTATTAAATCCTTCTGTAGTTATGTTATCAAAGAGGGCTTTGCTACGCTAAACTGTTGGAAACAAATGTCATAAAAATAAAAAACTTTTATGTTCAGCGAGCTGTAAACATGTTGTCTCGAACAAATTAGTCTTCCCTGTCGCGTCGCGTCGGCTTCGATTAAAATCAATTTTACATATTGGTAAACCATCCAGTTTCATCCGGTTTACAAACGCAGAAGACTTGAAATTGAAGATAGTGAAGATTATGCCTCACAGAAATCGTTAAATATGTGTTTTCATACAAAAAAGTTAAAATTTGACCAAATTTCTACATGCATGATATTTATTTATCGGCAAATCACTTGCGTGATCGCTAATGCGAAACGTTGTCTTGCACTTCAAGCTACTTTCCTTGACAAGTTCTAAAATCTTCGAGTTCAGAAATCGCCATGACTTTCGAGCAACATGTCTTGTTTCTCCTCAACTACCAAACTTGGAAAGTTCAGTCGGGCCGAAGTCGGGAAATTTGTATCGATGTTTGCAATCTGATTCGCAAACTCGCACCGTAATTGGCAACTTCATAACAAAGTTTCCAATTTCCCAACAAACTTTGCAAAGCGGGCGGCAAAAGTAAAATGAAATCAACTGTAAAACATTTTGTTCAAACATTTACCATTTCGTTCAAACATTGAACGGGTACAAGTAACTTTACTGTTAAAAGCAACTACGATCGATAGCAAAAACAGAATAAGAGTGTGCCATTTCGTGACAACTTGATAACTCAATTAGTTCTTGTTTGTTGAATAGAATTTACGTTGTGAATGAACGAAAATCTTTGTTGAACAGTTTTGACAGGAAACAAATACTCCAGGTGTACTGCGCTTTAAAGAACTTTTCCGAAGAGAGTGGTTTTTTTTATTTGATTCGTTTATTACTTCGTTTATTATAGTACTTTTCGTTCAATGTCTATATGGAGACGTGGCTTTTCCGAGAAAAACAAGGGTATCGTGTTACTTTCGTTTTAAAAAACAAAGTGAGAAAAACAACGGTATCATGTTACAGTATTCTGTAACAAACAAAAGTAACCCATTACGGTTTCTACAAAGCTAGCAACAAAATAACCGCTTTAAACAGAATAAGAACGTGCCATTTTGTGACATTTTGACAATTGAATTAGTTTTGTTTTTTAATTAAATGATGAAAATTTCTGTATTAAATAAAACAGTTCTGATGTATCAAAATGCATGTAAAAATTATTTTGTTTGCAAGCAAACTTTGTGCAAAAAAGTGACTCCGTGGGGCGCCATACACAAATAGCTCAACCCATGGCATAAACCATCCCAACAGGACAATCAACCAGTTTCACTCCAAGCCACCCCATAAATTGAAAAAATAACTCCTGCACGCTTAGCATGCCTATGTTTAAGCAACCTGTCCAAGCAGAAGTTAAAGGAACTGACTCTGAGTAGCTACAATAAGCACATGGTGTATGTCTGAGAGTACATCCTTGATCAATAATAGTTATAATCGTATCTATAACAAAATTCTTGATTTTGATTGGTTCTGCGCGCGCCTATTTGTCCCGTAATCGGCACGCGATCACGTGGGTGTCCAATTACAGGTATCCAATTTGAGCAACTTCAAATTGGATACCTGTAATTGGACACCTACACCATTCGTGCGTCAATCACACGCATCTGAATGGGTTATTTCTTGCTGTTTTCCTGCTTTTCGCACAACCAATTGAGTTTATTTTTGACTTTTTCACACAAAAAGGGTTCTCCAAGACTTCCTAACCTCAAAATTTTGTTATTGACACGATTAATTAGTAATTGGACCTCGTGTCGTACAACTCAGAGAGTAATCGTGCTCGTAATTTCAAATCGTCCTCGTGCTGCGCGCTCTGCTGATTTTGAAATTACTTGCCCGATTACTCCCTGAATTGTACTCCACTCAGTCCAATTACTATTACTAACAACTAGAAAAGCATTGCCTGACCTGATTTTGGATTGAAGAATCTTTCTCGCTTCCTTCTTCAATGTCTGACAAAGGAAACTCTTTATTGTTCATCTGCAAGTAAACAAATAAAATTAACAAGATTTTAGATCAAGCACCATGGCTCTGGCAGAAATGAAATAATCACTGCTCCATCTGACACATGGCATACCAACAATCCTGGCCTACAGATTCAAAATGGCAAAGATGATGTGGAAGTCATTTTAGTGATTAGAAACAAATCATTACAAAAATTAGTTACCAAATGTGTCAGTGAAATTACATGCAAAAGATGATGGGTTGTAAATATCCAAGCACAGTAAACCTGACTATCATGCAAGTGCATAAGATCCAATTTTATCAGCGTTAAAATTTTCCCCATTTTACTGCGTTGATAAAAAATAAGTTTCAAAAACCTCATAAACATACCTCAGTTATCTTTACAATCAGCAAATCCATCAAATGTTGATTAAAGGAATGGCTGCAGCAAAAGAAAAATTTCATTAATTAAATGTCTTTGTTTTAAATTGCTTTATCTAATGACTAGTAAATAACATGATAATATTTACTATTGCAGTGTGAAATTTCACAAGGGGGGGGGGGGGGGATAAGTGCAGTATATATCAGATAAGTCAGTTTTCCAGTATAATAAGTATAACAAGTATTGTACCTTGCTGCAGATTGTATGAATCCCTTGAAGAATTCTTGTACATTACTAAAACTGGGGGAAGGACATGGGCCACCAGAGGATAATGGAGTGACGAACCTTTCCTGGAGCCTAGCAATACAAGCACAGAATAAAAATAAAAACTTCTGATCAGTGACCTATCTACAGCTTCTCCTGACCTGTCTATGTTGTGGTCCAGTTTTACCCTTGGTACAATTTGATATTTTCCTTTGTTTCGTATTCATTATCATATATTACCATGCTTAAAAAAATAAGGAAAATACCAAATTGTAAAAAGGGTAACACTGATAAAAAAACACCGGACATGAAAACAAAAAAGTTGAAAATAACGAAAAAGAAAAATTAACTGGTCTTGTACCTTTGGAACTTTTCAGGATTTGATTTTTGTAGATTACTAAGCATGCTTGATGAACGAAAATCACTTCCACTTCTTTCCTCTTCACACATCTGCAATGAAAAAATATAACATAAAAAATGTACGGACATATGGATAAATGAAGTACGGGTATGACAAAAAAAACAAACAAACAAATGAATGAACGAACGAATGAACAAACGGATGAATGAACAGATGAAATAACGAGCAGATAAACTAAACGGATGAATAACTGAACAAGCAAACAAACACAAACAAACAAACACATGTGAACGAACACACGGATGAACAAACAAAAACAGATGCTTAACAAACAAATATTAAATGAATGAATGCAGAAAAAAACAATGAACGAATGAACGAAGAAGTGGATGAAAGAACAACTGAGTAAGCCAACCAACCAACAAACAATTTTTACCTGAAGCAATTGAGACTTGAATAGCCTGGCAAAGTGTGAATAGTTTGCCAATTCTGGCTTCTGATTTACCAAAGCCCTGCAAGGTTATCAAAATAAATGACTAATTAAAATGATATTTTCTCTAGCAAAAACTCCCTGCCTACTGGAACTCAGATGGGTATTCTGTCGTGAGTTGCAGGAATCTTCAGCCTAAAATTTTCAAGTGTGTTGGGGGGGGTGATGTTGTGGTTCAATTTTATCCTTGGTTCAAATTTCATTTTCTTTTGTTTTTGGTATGGTAATGGATCCGGATGATAATGAGTTTAAAACAAAGCAAAATAAAATGAAAAAGGAAAGTTGAACCACAACATTGATAACATATCAGGGTCTGCCCAGTTCCCTTATCGACATAGCATATAACAGGGTGAAAAAAAAAAAACAAGTGACGCGATCACAACAGTATTTAGCTAACAATAATATTATTGTGTTTCTACCTTATCCTGTCTCCCATGTGCTCCTCCATGTTCCAACCTGATGCAGAATGTGAATCTTCCCATTCTCGAACAAGCTCATAAAATACATCTCTGAATTAAATAAGAGCAATTAACAAAAAAAATCATATTAAATACAGCTGTTGAAAGGCACTAACCTTGTTTAATGTACTTTTTTGGTAGACTTACATGACAGTCTACTCAAAAGTATTGGTAGCTACTGATGCAGTTTTACCTAATGCCCTTTCTGAAGCTAAGGCAACAACTGTTCATGCACATGATAGGACTGCTTTAAACCCTTAAGTCCTGGATGAGCTTTAATTACCAAATTCCACAATCAAACAATGCAGTAAAGGGGTTTACCCTGGACACTCAAACCAGAAGATGGCTGCTAAGCCAATCAGAATCAAGAACACCCTGTTTAAAGTGACGATGCCACCCTTTAAATGCCACCTTTATCGTAAATGGTGCTTCCATGTTTGGAAGGGAAAACATCAAAATGGAGGAATGTATCACAAAAAAAAGAGTGGGGGGGGGGGGGGAGTATGTATCAAACTGAATTTTTAGCACACTTTACCAGATGCCAGCTGGTTTGTTAAGTGTCATTCTTGGGCTCACGTTTAAACCAGAACCCCAACTGGGGGGGGGGGGGGGGGCAAAGAAGAGAGATGATGTTTGTGTCGGACAGGAAGAGGGAGTGCAAAGGGTACTTAAAAGGTGTAGGAGACAACATTGCACAAGTAATCCACAATTACAGCTATGGTAAACTGATGTAGTTGTTATTGTTTCCATTGTTATTGTTATTGTAGTTACATCATACTCTCTAACATCAGCCAGGTTATTGAAGTTGTATATGAACTGGAGGCAGTATGGTACCTGCACAAACTTCAAAATTAATGTTGGCTAAAAAACTAGCACTGTTTTTGTGCAAAAATGAGTGTTACATTATTTTAACAATCAGAAGCTTATCACCCTCTATGACAATACTTTCTCTTGACCAATCAAGACCAAGTAATTGTTAAATGTGTGGGTTTTATTTCACATAATTTATTGTCAGATCATCTGTCAACAAAATAAAGAAATTAGTTTACAAACTTGCTATTACATAATTATTTATTTGTAAACTAAGCTTTCTAGGAATGTTCAATCATACAAATGTAACAGAAACTCGCTTTCTTTTCTGCAGTCTAATAAAAGTTTTATCACACTCTTGCCCTAATTGACAAATCCTGACATATACAATGCAAGTATAACATAAAACAGACACCTGTATTTCTGATAATTTTTTGGAGTCATTTAGTCGGTCATTCAATCAATAGCTTTTTTCCATAAGGTAAAAAACAATTTATGATAGTGCTCTCTTCCAGACAATAATGTTTCGAACTACTAGCAAATGAAAATAAATTAGAATCTAACAAAATAACATATAGATAAAATATTGTTATTATTATATTCTCAGGCTATCCTCCAATAATTGAACGTGTTTTCAATGTTTTTGTGAATGATCAAGTTCCATATACATCTAAACATAGGACCGCATGTACACATTGCAGACCTATTTATAGACATAATGATTACTGTAGAAATACTGGTACAAGATTTGGAGAATTTACATCTCATTAACTATTTCACCCTGAAAAATGCACATAGGCAATCAAAGTAAAGAGACTAATGAGAATAGGATGGCTGCACATGAGGGATGCAGATGATTCAGTAGGGATTGGGCCTTCATCTAATTCATACACACGTCCAAAAAGTGCCGCAGTCAAGAGTCCTTTAGTGAGCTGTTGCTTGCTCTGCAAATGAGTTACAGGAATATTGTGATCCCACTCCCCTGGCAGAAGTGTGACACCATCAGCCACTACCTGTGGAAACACATACGATGTGCCAAGTTCACCGTGGAGGGTGAAAGACTCAAAGATTGTGCTTGCATTGTATGTGCGTTGTCCACAGGAATCATGGCTCAATCCAAGGCATTTGATTAATGTACAGATTCGTAAGTAATACTGTCCCTCTTTGGTGTGAAGACCATCAAACACACCTAAAGCATATACTTCATCAGAGCGTTTCTCAGACATCTTGTAGGTGAGAGAACAACATGTTTCACTCTCATTGTAACACACATCCAAAGTGCCTTCAGGTTCACTCAGCTCTTTGAAAAGGAACAGGTCACCAAACAGGTCAGAATAGAAGGAATCTTCATTGGTATTCATTAGCTGTCTTCTTTCAGTGTTTACTACAGTTACGTTATGTGGCATGTTCTTTGGTTCTTTCAGCAAGGTGGCAATGGAGAGAGAACCATTGGCAGACAAGCTCCTGAAGTACTTCTTTGCACCTGTGGGACTGTAGATTCCACTACCAGTGTTTAATAAGGAAGGAACATGGGTGTTTGCTGAAAGGAAATTAACATCCATTCCACAAGCCCATGACCCATGAAATCCAATGGCTGCGAAAAGAGGAAGCACATCAAACCAGGCAGTAGGAAAGACAATGTGGTCAACTTTATATTGAGTCACTAACGGTATAGCTGGATCGTGAAACAGGGCATCAAAACATATGAAGGTTCCAAATTTACCAAAAGGCGTGTCAAAGGTAATGTATTCAGGTACTAGTGGGCGATCAACGACCTTCATCTCATTCAAGAAAGGATGCTGTTTATGATACCTGGCCACAAGGTCTCCTTTATTGTCAAATACCACATTAGTATTGTATTGGTAGCGGCCATCAGTCGGACAATGTTGATCAGCACTTTTATTGCACAGCTTGATGTCTCCCATATTCACTACAAGGTACATATCATAGGTTTTCGCGAGACAACTGAGGCGGTACATGATAGGAGTGGAATTGTTTGCTTGTGGATCCTGGCACGCATTCCAACTGATTTTCTTTGGGTCTGGGATGTCTTCCAGGAAAGGTTTAAAGGATTCACGCATGTAGCCAAAACCAGTTAAGCCATATTCAGGAAAGACGATGATATTCACATCCTGTGAACAATTCAAATAATTGTGTTTTAGACACTTGTATATGTCAATCAGATCACACACCTAGAGAATTTTAATTTCAAAAGAAACAACACGTTTAAGTTATTACATAGAATACAGTGCTCTTCTATCAAACTGAGTTATGATAAAAAAAATGGTTCCTTAGTTGAACAAACTGTAAAGCATAGTGCAGTGAAACATAGTTACCTAGGCATTCTTGGAAACTACCAACTAACTTATATGCATTTGACAATGTTCTAGGCCGGTTAATTTGCTTGCATAGTTATTTTTCATTTTGAAAGATTGTGCATTCATTCGGTTTCTTTTTTATTGCAGTTTGACCAATAAACGTTTTTAGTTAACAATTTTAACAAATAAAATTACTAATTAGATAAATGGAAATGACCAGCTTAAAATTGCTCTGAAATTCAGCATAATTCTGTTTATTATAGTACCTGTTCTTTAGCTATTTTCATCTGCACTTCATAAACATCCATGTTTTGCATAACAATCGCCACAGCCTCTTTTTGGGTGCGTACAACTGTTCTATTTTCCACTCTGACAAACGCGTGTTCATACACAGCAGCAACAAACTCAGAGCCACTGGGAGCAGTTGATGCAACCCTCCTCATCACCAAAACAAACAGCACCAAAAACACGAATTGATATGTTTGCAGCGTCATGATTCTATAAAACACAAACGGTAGAAAAGCTTGAAATTTATAATAAGCACTTATATTTTATCAATGCAGAAGTTAAATTGACTTAGGGGGTAGTGGAGGCGTGCCCAATTAATCAACAAATGCGATCCAGCATAATAGTAACTGCTATATTTCTAATTTATCTGTTGCAATATTTTTGTTTTGATTAAATCTCCAGATTCCAACAGAGCTCCCCCGATTTGCTATGAAAAATCGTCAGATTTCCAGTTCTGTTCAAGCAAATTTTCCAAAAGTAATTTGATTTGAAAGGCAATTCAATGCAAGGCGAACAAGAATGTAAACAAGAAATCGAAAGAAACAAGATGCGAACATTTCCCAACGAGCGCTTTGCGAAAATAACGTCGACATTCCGTATTAAGAATCATAAAAAATTAAAAGAAGTTGCAGCCTTGATAGAAATGGCTTTACAACATAAAAGATGAAAGAGTTTCAAGGTCGTGATCTCGACCGAAACTCGACACTTCCAATCGCTTTCAGCGCTTTTGTTAACACTCAGTTGCAACAATGAACTTCTTTTGTATTCAATTACGGGACAAAATTGCTTACCTTTCCTTGTAAAATGCTGGGAGTCCTTCGATCAAGTCTCTTCGACGTTCACAATGAGATTTCCAAGGAAGAAGTTAAACTTAAAGATTATTCCAGTCGATGCGACGTTCTGAAGCTTTCTGAAAACCCCAACTCCTTGCTGATCACGCGGTTGAAATATGATCTTCTAGATTCGTATCGGGCCACCATTACACGATAATCTGTAAGTGTCGTCACGTCTCCATTGTTTTTTTTTTTGTATTTGTTTTGTAACGAAAATCAGTCTACACATACTGTAGATGAACTCTGCTTTCAACTGGTAGCTATATAAAATGTAGATCCTTCTTTTTTTCTCTCCCAGTTTATATTAAATGCATTCGAGGTACGGTGACCAAAAAATCAATATGTATGGGTAATCAAATGGTGACGAGTGAAATTAGGAAATAATTTCACGCGCATTTTGTCAAAATTCTAATAATTTCCCGAGCCTTTAGGCGAGGGAAATTATAAGAATTTTGACAAAATGCAAGTGAAATTATTTCCTAATTTCACGAGTATAACATTTGATTTCATATTAATATCATAGGTGACAAATTACGCTTGGAATCTTACGTTTTGACTGGTATACTGCATCGCGAACTCCGAGCGTGAAAAGTTGAAAGCATACATTTTGCTTAAGTTCGCAAGTTTTTTAGTCTTTGAAGAAAACCTTTGTTCGATTCCTTTCTGCTGTTGACAAAAAGTTTCAAATATAGCTGGCTAAGATGAAATTCAAGCGAAAATATACAAAGTTTAAGCTTAAAAACATCTTTTATCCCGGACGCCATCTCGCCGCTAACTACGTTGCCATGGCAATTTTATAATTTCACATGTGAAATTATAAATTAACGTTAAAATTTCGCGCCAAAATTAAGGAGTAATTTGTTACCTATGATATTAGAACATGTATATGAAGTATTTCAAAATATTTACAAAAGTCCAAAAGATTAGATCAGGATTTATAGATCAATTTCGTCCGAAATATCTCTAAACACACGTTTTATAAAACATTACCCTGAAAATTGAAAACAACTTTTAAAGGAGAGCACTTTTTAACCCCTTAGCAGGCCACCAAGGTGGGTATTTCGGCTTTCGGTGAATGAAAAATCCCGCCAACGCGTACCTTACACAAATCACTTTCCAACACCACGCATCTTGAGTTCGACATGTGAAGTCTACCGGTTTGAAAGAAAAACTCAGAGACTCAAAGGGTAGTGCAGAATGCAATATGGCCAATCAATTGACATTGTTATAATAACTTTGATTGAGAATACATACAATGAGTTCACTTTTTCAGTTTAAAGCGCTGTTTCATGTTTACTTGTAAGATGTTGAACGACCGATCGTGATACATTTCGATTTTGACATGAAGCAAATCACAAAATCATGTGAAAGCCCATATGCAGGGTAAGGATTTCCTTGAAGCAAATCACGAAATCATGTGACAGCCCATATACCGGAGAAGGATTTCCTTTAGTAAAAGGTTACACACACGGCCGATCAATCGACGTTAAAATGCAGGTGTTTAGTCAAGGAAGCCGGCTTTTTCCAGGTCATGCTCCCGCCACGGTCTGGTGAACACGTCACACACTCACTCAAGCATGAAGCCGAGAAGCACGTAGTGTGAAGATTTCTTTCACGAAAGCATGTTCAAACACTAAAGAGTTTTTCGCTTTCACACGAAGCCCCTCTCAGGCAGAGATTTTACAAAATAATACGGAAGTTAGTCAACTGATGAAGAATAAATCAAAGGAAAGGGGGAAGTGTCGGATGTAACATGATACCTTTGTTTTTCTCTTAGACTGCTGTGATGCCTTAAAGTCTAATTAAATTAACGCCACGGATTCTACAAGAATTCTACCGCATTGAAAAGCACACCACGTTAGGCTTTGATACACAATTTCTACACACGTCTCTGTTATTTTAATTTTCGTTGGTTTGAATTCAGTTTGACATTGAAACAGCAAACGCGATATTTGTGCTTTTCGTGCAAAGGTTTGTAACATGATACCTTTGTTTTTCTTTTAGACTGCTGTGATGCCTTAAAGTCTAATTAAATTAACGCCACGGATTCTACAAGAATTCTACCGCATTGAAAGGCACATCACGTTAGGCTTTGATACAAAATTTCTAAACACGTCCTACTATTTTAATTTTCGTTAGTTTGAATTTCCGTTTGATATTGAAACAGCAAACGAGATACTTTTCCTTTTCCTTGAAAACGAATGTAACATGATACCGTTGTTTTTGTCGAAAACGGATGTAACGCTGTGACATGGTAACGTGATTTATTTTCTGCAAACAGGGCGACATCGATTATAACACAGATATTATCGATTAATAAAGAATTCGGTTTTTCTGAATTATGAGATGTTACAACAGATCATCTTTTCTAAGAAAACAGCGTTGCCATAACAATAATTATTTCACATAAACTGCTGTGACGCCTTAGTGTCTAATTCAATTAATTTGCGATTTAAACTTAGCGCCACGGAGTCTACAGGAATCCTTCCGCAGGAAGAATTACGTGATGTTCATGACGTCTATTAATCTGCGCATGCGTTTAGCACAAAGAATTTTCTTCCAGAAAGAATAGTACCACAAGGAGAGCATAGTGCTTTTTGAAACAAATATATACCTTTGAGCTCTTCAATTGTGTCGTAAATAGACTTCCCATTCTACCAAGGGCACACGGTCTGTTGCTCCCCACCCCCTACCCCCTAACAGAAATAATTAATTAATTAATATTAATTAATTAATTGGTGATTAAAAGTTTACACCATAGTGCTTTAGCGCCTGAGGGGTTTAGCAAACGACAACCCACCAAACCATCACAATAGTGCATTCTGCACTAAAAAATCTCGATGATTTGGTAAGTGCAGAATGCAATATGGAACAATTGAAAGTATGATGTTTTATATATGTTGGTGTTTATTTGCTTTATTTTACTTTCAGAAAAACTGTTCACAGGCTACTTGTATTCTTTCCCAGGTGTTCCTTACGTTAATCTTTGCAAACGTAACACGACACTTTTGTTCGTTTGTAACAAAATACTTCTGTCTTCCTTGAAAATGCGATAACATGAAACTTTTGTTTTTTTGTTTGTTTTACGGCGGCATCGATGACATTTGTTTAATTTAATTAAGTTACGGTTTAGACTGCACGAAAGACGATTCTCAAAAACTAAAGAAACAAATCTAATCAAAAAACATATTTTTCGACAGGTTTTTTAAAACGCAGTACAGCTAGGATATTTGTTTCCTGGTTATCAGGTGTTCACGCCGAAAATCCCGGTGCAAGTTTTTGCATACCTAATTACGAAAGCGATGTGAAAGTCTCAAAATCTAATTTAATTAATTTGCGGTTTTTACTTGGCGCCAAGAAGTCTGCAGGAAGCCTACCGCAAACACGCAATACAAGCGATGTTTATGATAGTTCCAGAAAACAACGTAGACTAATCTGCGCATGCGTTTGGTGTAAATTACGTTGAGTAGTACCACAAGGAGAGCAAAGGGTTTTCTGAAACAAATATATACGTTTGAGATCTTCATATGAAAGTAACGTAGATGTGCTCCAGGTTTTACCTAGGGGTACGGTCAGCTGCTCCCCACCCCCCCCCCCTCCACAAGGAATAATTAATTAATTGATATTAATTAATTAATTGGTGATTAAAAGTTTACACATTAGCGCGTTAGGGGTTTATCACACGACTGCCCACCAAACCATCACAAAAGTGCATTCTGCACTAAAAAGACCTAAAAATTTTCAGAACTGTGCACGAGCAGAGCACAAACTATTAATTACAAAGCATAAAATGTCGAAATTGCGACTTTTCCCCCGAAATTGTCGCTAAAAATTGCGGCTTTTTCCCTGAAATTGTCGCTAAAGCATTTCGTGCACCAGATCATGCTCTCGCCACGGTCTGGTGAACACGTCACACGCTCACTCAAGCATGAAGCCGAGAAGCACGTAGTGTGAAGATTTCTTTCAAGAAATGTCGGAACCGTCACGAAAGCATGTTAAACACTAAAGCGGCAGAGGTTTTACAAAATAAAACGGAGGTTCGTTCAACCGATGGAGAACAAATCAAAGGAAAGGAACTGACGGATGTAACATGATATTGTTGTTTTTCTCGCAGATCGCTGTGATGCCTAATTAAATTAACGCCACGGATTCTACAGGAATTCAACCGCATTGAAAAGCACACCACGTTAGGCTTTAATACAAAATTTCTAAACACGTCCCTGTTATTTTAATTTTCGATAGCTTGAATTTCAGTTTGATATTGAAACAGCAAACGAGATACTTTTGTTTTTGTCAAAAACATGTAACATTACACTTTTGTTTTTGTCGAAAACGGATGTAACATGATGATATGGTAACGTGATTTATTATCTGCAAACAAGGCGACATTGATTATAACACAGATATTATCAATTAATTATGAGATGCTAGATCACCTTTTCTAAGAAAACAGCGTTGCCATTTTAAGAATTATTTCACATGAACTGCTATGACGCCTTAGTGTCTAATTCAATTAATTTGTGGTTTTAACTTGGGGCCACGGAGTCTACACGAATCCTTCTGCAGAAGAAAAACGCAATGTTCGTGATGTAGACTGATCTGCGCATGCGTTTAGCACAAAATATTTTTTCCAGAAAGAATTGTACCACAAGGAGAGCATAGTGCTTTCTGAAACAAATATATACCTTGAGTTCTTAAATTATAAGTATCGTAATGTACTCCCCGATTTACCAAGGGCACACGGTCAGGTGCTCTCCATCCCCTCCCCCTTTACAGAAATAATTAATTAATTGATATTAATTCATTAATTGGTGATTAAAAGTTTACACCATAGTGCTTTAGCGCCTGAGGGGTTTAGCAAACGCCAACCCACCAAACCATCATAATAGTGCATTCTGCACTAAAAAGGGAGGGGTCAGTGGTCAGATCTTTAGGACCGTTTGCGGGCGATTTTTATCGCGCTTTCCAGTGCAAGTTGAGCATGAACAAAACTCGGTGATATCGCGGCAACAATCTGCGCTGAAATCTCCGCTGGTTTACACTTTCAAGTTTCGTGCGATTTTCATTGCGGCAAAAGTCGCATAAAGTCGCATCAAAAAATCGCCATACCCTTCACGGCTCGGATATACTTAGCCTATTACTAGTGGCTGTGATTTGTATACAGTCGAACCTCTCTTAACAGACACTCTCGTAAGCGGACAGCTCTACTTACGGCCGCCTTGTTTGAAACCCCGTTTTTTAAAACTCCCATACAAACTCTGTATTTTCACATTCTCGTAGCGAACATTCTCGTAAGCGGCCGCGGACACTTTCAGAGATTACGACTTAGACTTTTTTTGTTTTTAAGCTCCCGTAAGCGGCCATCTATCCCCTACAATTCTAGTGGCCGCTTATGAGAACCATTCTCGTAAGCGGCCAGCTCCAGTTACGGACACTTTTCGCGTCCCGAGGGTGTCCGCTTACGAGAGCTTCGACCGTAAACATGTGTTAACACACTATCATCGGGCTTGGCCTCTCGGTGTACGGCTGCAATGTTTGGTAGAAAGTCGTAGGCTGTTCTGGCGCAACATTTTAAACTTCCAACAGCGTCGGGCCTGGTACCGACATCAAATGTTTGAACGAAAGTTTGCCTTGAATGGAACTTTCACTTCACTAGAGGGGAAATGGAGCCTTCGCCTCTCAAAAACTCAACAGGGTTGTCGAATGGTTTCACTATTTTTAGCGGCTACTAATTTTAGCGATTTTGTGAAAACCATAAGATGGAAAAAAATATTCAGTAAAAGAACAAACTCGCTTGAAATTGAACCAACACTGCATTGCCAGTGTTATCGGCATCTATTTTTAAAAGAATTTTTCAAGTTGACAATGCTTATTTTGTTTCCCTTTGGGGTAGGAGGGGAGGTACTTAAAATTAACGAGTATTAAATTTAAGTGAGACAAATTTTAGCGAGCACTCAATTTTATATAATAGCGATTTTTGACCAACTCGCTAAAATGGCTAAAATTAGTAGCCGCATACTAACCTTAAGGTATTTTAGCATTTTTCAATAAGGATGGGCCGATACTCGATACCAAATATTCGATACACCGATATTTTGACAATTTGGAAAAGTATCGATACTTTTGGAAAATATCGCACTTTCGATACGTTTTCGATACTGCACACGTGACCTGAGCCTGCGGTCTTCTGGTCAGCACCTGAGGTTTAAAAATGCAATTTTGCTCAAAGAAATATTGATGTTCTCGTCAATATTTGAAATTTTCTTGCCTTGACTTGATGTCCACACATTCCTGATGAACAGTGAAACAAAAAGACCAAAAGCAACATTCTTGGCTAACATTTATGATACCAAGTCTGTCCTTTGTATGGTCACGTGACAAACCAATGACGTCAGGACGGAAATGACGTCATAATATCGATATCGATATCGAGAAAAAAGGCAAATATCGTATCGAGATCGTATCGTTTTGAAAAACCGGTATCGGCCCATCCTTATTTTTCAAGAAGCGCTACGTATTACCCTCGTGAACCCCGCGCTTTTGGCGCCTTTTTTCGCGCCATTTCCGCGTCTACACACCATCCTGTCCCACACTCGCCTCGACGGCTCTTTAATATTTCAAAGCTTGCAACTTTCCTGGTTACTTGGCTCATATCAACAAGGATGATATTAAAAGGTGTTTACGTTAGAACATGCTCGACTTTTCCCTCTTTTTGTTTTCATGTCATACTCCCTGCCAAACATAAAAGTTACCCTCATAATGCAAAAGGAGAAATCTCCAAAGGGTGACGTCATTGCTTTTGAAAGCTCGTTCTTGATCCTGATTGGTCCAGCTGCTGTTAGGAAGTTTAAGATTCCCCCAGTAACCAGTAACCCCCTTAACTGCTATAATTGCCTTGGTTGAAGAAACATTTTACTAATGGTCTCCCCTAAAAATAAATTTTTTGGACATACGTTATTGCACAGCTGTTTCACGTAACAAGGAACAGCCTTTTCAATTTTTACTCAACAATCAGAGGGAAAACTACGCTTTATTGGATCGTTAATTTTCGCGACCTTAATTTTCCTTATTTTTCCCCAATTTCTCGATACAGTCCAGACGTTCTAATCTCCTAGGAAAAAGCATAATTTCATCAGGGTGGAAATCTACCGGTATCACTGAAACTGTTAAGAACGCTCGAAGCGCTCAGATTCCTTCGCTTAACCCATACGTTTGGCTTAAGTATCACGAACATTGTTTTCGTCTCAGATTATACTTCTAGTGTTGAAATAAACTTGTTATTGTTGTCTCGACAAGTGTTTTTTAGTGTACGTCGCGTTAATTTCTTTCATTTTAAAATGTTGCCCTCTGTTCGCGTTAATTTCCTTTATTGGGAAGTAACTTTTCTTTGATTCACGATAATTTAAGTCGCGTTAATTTCAAATACCTTAATTAACACAAGCGTAATTTCACATAATACGGTAGGTGTATCTCATAGTCTACTCTTCAACATATGAGTGAGCTGTGAAAATAAAGCCTATAAAGTATTTTAAGGTAAATGACACTTGGCAACCATCAAACTATGTTTATACATTCAGACCCCCAGAGATATTTTTTTTATATATTTCCTGGGAAAACAGAATGCATGGGAGATTGTTTTTGTGACCTGTAAAATGGCTGAACTAACCCAAGACAGATTTAGCTAGCTTACCTTTGTTTTCTGAAGTTGTGGAAAGCTCTGTCTGTTGGAAAGTTCTGCTTGTTGTCTCTCTCGACACTGAATGGTACCCCACCCAAGGGTGACTTGATGAAATTCAGCTGAGATTCCTTAAAAAGAGGCTTGTGTGGTTATTAACCTGAGCTGTACAAAATGTCATTAAATTGTAACTTGAAACCAAATGAACAAATATTTAGACTTAGAAATGCTAGTAAGTAATTGCTAATTATAAAAGTTAGTTTTCACTTATCATACACGAAAGAGTAAAACATACGGTAATTATTATACAGAAACAGGGCTACAAATAACAGTCGGTCATTGGACATTGGCCGACCAAAATTTGCTAATGTCTGACGAAATCCCAAGTGTGGTCGGACATGATGTCTGGACAATTTTTTGATCGTAAATCATTTTATGGCAAGGTTGAATAAAAAACTGTCCAACCACAATTTTGTTTTGTCCAACCAAGATAGGGTCTTGGAAGGACATATGTCCTTTCAAGTGAAAAAAATTATTTGCAGCCCTGCAGAAAGATTCATTGAAACCAACCTTGGTAACGGAATAGGTCCTGTACTGCTGAAGAAATGTCTCTTTCAGACTGGGTGAGAAATCTGCAATCTAAGATATCAAAGGAAAAATGATTGGCCAACCCTCCAAGTTTATTTTTTCCTTGGTTGCCAGTGAAAAATTTTAGTCACTAAATTAAGGTAGGTAGGTAATAAATACAATACAAATAACTAAACAATACTAATCTATACTAAAATAACTCTGCTTTACATGAATGCCGTGTGCTAGTTTATGACTAAGAAAAATGATGTCGGCAACCAATTCGAAAACCATTGAGAGTTTGTGCTTGCCGCAAATCAGGTAGTAAGCTGTTCCAAAAGCTCGCGCTTTCAATCCTTCTTCTCAATTTTAGTCGCCAGGCTGGCGACTTCCATTCCAATTTAGTCGCCAGCTCCAAAATTTTAGTCGCCATGGCGACTAAAATGGTCTTAACTTGGAGGGTTGTTGGCAGCCTGAAAAGTTTGGTTCTATCTTGCAGTGCTTCTACTCAAATGCCACTGTTAAAGTAACATTTGAGTAGGGAGCTATAACAAGACTTGAACACTTTGTGAATAATTTATTTGGATTTGGCAGATTGTTTGTAAATTTAAGTCATGACTGCAAAACTCCCTTATTTCAGACTACAGATGTCATAAATTATTACTTCCTGTACCAAAGAATAACTGTTGGAGATGATCATGAAGTTTTCTGAGCACTTTTGAAATTTTCGGCGCTTAGTCAATCATTTGTGACGGGGTAAAATTCAAAGTGGCATAAGAGAGCAGGTATTGGAGAACAGACAAGGGCATGAATAAACAAACAAAAATGATAGCACATACCCTTGGACTTTCAGCCAATAAGCGAAGAGTTTCCTTATCTAACAGCAGTATCAACCTGACAAGTTCAATGAAAACAACATACTATTAGGTAAAAATTTGCACATAGCTATATTTACACAGTCAATAATAACAATACAAAACAGGGAAAATGAATATTGCATTAGCCATGACTTCACACCTTTGAATCTCTTGAAGAATTGTCACAGCAAAATAGGCACAGTTATGAATGGAGCCAAGAACATTTCCATTGTCCGCTTTACCTGGTATACAAGAGGTGAATGATAAGATGCAAAATTAGGTTACAGTTAAATCCCAATAACTAAAACCTTCAAGGGAAATAAAAAAAGGTTCAAATTGTCGAGAGTTCAAGTTATCGAGGGTAAAATTAGTAACTAAACAATATGACCTAAAGGGGAGTCAAAAAAGGTTCGAGTTAGTGGGAGATTCAAGTTATTGAGGATTCAAGATATCAGGATTTAACTGTACATTCAAGAAGATTACTGGTGAAGGAGGAAAGGGGGGACAGAAAGACAAAAATGGGGAGATCTTGCAATTTTTCAAAAACATCAAGTACCCTTTCTCACACCCCTAAGATAATAATAAAAGGTAATCAGAACATGATTTTGATTCACAACCCCCTACAGCTATCCCCCCTTTGCCCCCCCCCCTCCCCGAAAAAATAAAAGAAAAATCATTTAAAATTGCTTATTCAATAAAAACTTTCTGCATCATTTCTCAGCAGCCTTTTGCTGCCATTATGGAATCAGGTATAAATTTTGATCATTATCAAAGATTTTATGTTTTTTATTTTCTTTCCAAACATGTAGCCACCACCCCTTATTACCTAATTTACCAATTTTACACTCATAATAAAATAATTAGTAGTCTCTTTACCAGTTTCCTCATCTTGCTGCGATTCCGGAGCAATGCCTCTTGCAGTTAACAGCTGTACCACAAAATACAGTTCTGCTGTCACATTTGGAACCAAGTTTTCTGTGTTATAATAAATGAAAATTGCATGTTACAAAATATTAATTTCTATATCTTAGAGAGGAAGCCACATCAACTCTAGCTGGTTTTTAAGTAGGTCCTCTATCCAAACCGGAAACTTGAGAACCCAGAGAAAAACTCTTGGAGCAAGGACGAGAACCAACAACAAACTCAATCAGCTTTAGTTACTTTTAGTGGTGCCATGCTCTACAGGGAAAACAAGTGTCTAAATGTACGCACAAAATGCGTAAACAAAAGTAGCACTGCATAAGTGATACAGTTATTAATTTAAAAAAAAATGCTGCCCTTACTAACAAATAAAAGCTAACCACAAGCAAACAGGGGGGAAACTAACTGCAAGCAAACCGGAGTAAAACTAACAAAAAAGCAAACCGGAGTGGAACTAACCACAAGCAAACCAGAGTGGAATTAACCGCAAGCAAACTGGAGTGGAACTAACCGCAAGCACAGAAACATTTAATTTTTATTGCTTTTTGACCGTGTTTGGTTGCGCAATAAAATTCATCACTTTACGCGTGCATTTTAACAGTTGTTTTCCCTATAGAGCATGGCACCACTAATAGGACCAAAGCCACTCAATCCACACATGGCACTGGGCCGGAATTGTACCTGGGCCACATTGGTGTGAGGTGAGTGCTCGCACCACTATGCCACCCCTGCTTTCCAAATATTGCAAACTTAGATAAAACCCAATTTTCAAAAAGGTATGGGAGAGGGCTCTAACTTACCTAAAATACACTTGGAATAAACTTTAGCAAGAGCATCAAGTTTATCATGGAAAACAACTTTGTCTTTATCCACTTGCAAAAACTGAACTTTTTCTTGTTGGGTTTGTTCTTGAAACTGTTGAGAGCTCACATTATTTGTGGACGAAGTGCCTGTCGAATTTTTTACAGAAGAATTTTTGTACGGCGAAGGTGTTGACAACAGGCTGTCATTAAGTTTTGAGTGGCCATGTTGCCAGGCGTCCAGTGTTGTTGGCTGCTTTGGTGGAGACACAATGAAATCTCCCAGCACGTGAAGTGGGGGAGATCTGATGCCAGATTGAGGACTGGGACTAGTTCTATTTCCCCAAGGGGAATCCCCTTTGTTTTTCCTTTTAGATTTCATTAGTTTTAACATGTTTCTTTCTTCTTGTAATGACGCTGGACTTCCATGGCTTTCCAGCAATGGGTTTGGAGATGCAAATGGTGATGATGTAAATGCTGGTGATGATTTTCCTTTCTTTCCATCACTTTTGACCTGTGTTGGTGTGATTCGCCTTGATGGAGTTACCTGTTTACTGTGGACAAAAAATGAAAAGATTACTAGATATGATTGTCAATCAAAGTCGAAACGAATAAGTAAGATATAAAATTAAAGGTAGCCTTCTTCAAAGCAAACGCATCTATGAACATGTAGCATCTTTTTACCAGGCTACAAACCCACTGCACTCGTACTATCAGTGTCATAACACCATATTGTTTTTGATGATGATAACAACAATGATGATAATGATGATGATAACAACCCTGAAAATGATCAATGATGATGAAATCCACTGCATCTTAGTTGTACAAAAGCCAATTACCTGTAAAATTACTACAACAACCTTAATCATGTATTGCAGCACATTTTCCACTTAAGATCAGCTTGGGTCAAATCTTTTCAGTACGTTGATTTATTCTTGAGCTAGTATGCAATAAAACTAGTCTTAAAGTAGGGTTAAAAGTCAACAATATAAGCTCCCCTTCAATGAGATTTTCAGTGACAACTCTCTTCATTTCTTAAAAAGAGGATAGATCCCCAGTTTTGGAGTTGAAATTCTCTTGACTAACAGCACCCTAGACATGCTGTGTGCTTGAAAATTATTTTTAACATAAATTTACTTGTCAACACAATAATTTATAACTGCACACACCTGGTAGATCCCATGGGAGGAAAATCATCTGGATCATCAATATTTAACTTGGGCTGTGTAACCAATGGCGACAGCCTATCTCTATCATTTCCTTGAACTTTTGGCGACTTTCTCCTGAAACGCGGCGATGAAGAAGGGGAGGAATGATGCTCATGTAACTTTTCTCTCCGACTCTGCGATAGTGGGGTAACAGGGGAGGGTGAAGGAGTCTTTTGTGAAGGAAATAAATTCCCTCGTGAGGAGTTCTTTGTGGCATTCTGTTTTTGTTCTGAAGTGGAGCTAGATCCTTTGGCTTGTGAAACTGGCGTCTTCTTGGGGGTCAGTGCTGCATTTTGCCGTGGGGTGAAGTGATGGGAAGTCTTTTCTCTGAGGTAGTTAAGAAGGAAGGGCACCAGTTCTGCAATATCATGCTTTTTAAACGTTTCGTCTTCACTTTTTACATCCTGGCAAAAGAAAAATTGACATCAAAAAATAAAATTGTATATCGATGGAAATGAGCAGGATCCAGAAGAAATATAGTATTGAGTTCAAAGATACCTAAATGGACTCCTAGTTCTAGTAAATACAAACATTGCACAAGACAAGTTTTTGCATCTTCACTTTCTCTCTATGGGTCATTCCATTTTATCTCTCCCCTCCCCTTAAATGAGATTTTTTCAAGGTTTTTGAAATTCAATTCTGAAGGTGTAGCTCCATCAACATTCTTTGATCTTTGGAATATTTCTGAAGGGCTTGGGGCAAAAGTTGGCTCTTTTCTGTTGGGTTTAAGAAAAATCTGGTTTATATTTCTAAAGGCCATCATGTTTGCACTTTGATATTTTTTTCTTGGGGGAGGGGATTTTGACGTGCTTCAGGGTAGGGATTGTAGATATAATACCCAGGGAAGTACTCCCTAAAATTTACTACGGGGGTGTGCTGCCAAGTCTCTGAGACTCTGAACCTGTTCCAGAGAAAAAAAGCTAAAATTGTGACCCTCTTCCAGACAAACATTGCAAAAATAGGTCCCCTGTCCCAGACAATATCCCCAGTGGAAATATATATAGATAGATATTAAAACACTAGCGTAAATCACAAAGCACTCACTTGACCTCGTCTGTGGCTTGGAGATATGATAAAGCGATGGGGGGAGCGGAGTTTCATAGCTAAACTTGATCGTGTTAAATCAGGATTCTGGGGAAAAATCGACCCTGTTCCAGAGTCAACAGGGTGATTTTTATACCCTGTTCCAGAGAGGCAAAAAGCATACCTGGCCTGTTGAGCGGCACATACCCGTAAAGCCCTTATATGTGAGTACCCCCCGGATTATAAAATGGAATGACCCTTCTTGAAGAGTTAACAGACACATGAAAGCGAGTCGACCCATTTCATTCTGACATTCTAAATACATTGATCTAATGCGTTTCTTTGGAGTACCGCTATGTTAAAAAAATACATTAAATGTGACTACTGCAGACTTTAACGGGTACTGTCCTAGCGATACTAGATGCAAAAAATTATACAATTCGAAAGGAATTAAGCATATAGTCGATAGCATAACTTCATCACAACAAAGTGGACAATATACTGAAGTGCAAAAGCAAAATACTGGATGCCTTTGCAGTTTAGTTTGAAGCCTACAGGTTACCTCATTCCTATGAATTTGACGGGGATCGGCTAAGTCCTTCAATGTTATTTCCCCGTCTAAAATCTTGGCCAAAATGGAGGCCATGTTCTTTCCTCCATTTCAAATCAACCGCGCTTAGTTGTCGTGCGCAAGATCCGGGAAACGATCAGCATGAAGTTTGGCGCGAAAATTCAACCAATCACATAGCTGATGAGTCGGTCCTTTCCAGACAAACTATAAATTCGTTTGCGTTGTGTTTCTTCGAGTTTGTAGCGTTTGTTTCTTAGTGAAAAAATGCCTAAAAGACAATTTCCTTTCAACGGATCCTCCCCACTGCAGCTTAAGACCCATGTGAATACTTTTCACTTTGAAAAGTTGAACAATATGAACGGTATTTACGGTAGGTTTCATAGATGCGTTTGCATTTGAAGAAGGCTAACTTTGCAATTGATTTTTAGATTTTCGACTTACAATCATTTCTTTTCTGTAATCCTTGCAGCAAGAACACGAGAACTGATGCACGAAGGATCACTTCGACTCAAGAAAGCCGAAGCGGCTAAGAACAACAACTTGCAAGTAGAAGAAACCTTCAAATGTCAAAGTTGTCTTCAGTCGAAGCGTGGCTTGCGTGTGACGTGCGTCTTCTGTGAACGAAACACGTGTGATGACTGTAGTCGACAATGTGCACATTGCACAGGAACATTTTGCAGTTTGTGTTCGATCGTCAAGTAAGTTGGGGTCGACTATTGAAGTGAACCTTTTATCCTACGTTCAGAATATTATTACCAGCTTCATAATTCAATCCTTGGGTCTTGTGAATTTTTGTAAGCTTATATTGATTTGTCACGCGAACCGTTTAAAGTTTATTTGTCTTGACCTTGATTTGATGGCTGTTTCAGGTGCAACGAGGATTTCATTTCTTGAACTGCCCATCAAATGCTTGGCTTGAAATCCATGCATGGATGCCAAGTTGGCAAGCTTGAGATTTATTTGGAGAGGATCTTATTTCCCCTTTGCCATGGGTGCATGTTTATGTTGTTATATATGTGTTGTGGTTTTAATTTTATATCTTTGGTTAAAAAATTTTCAAGCCAGTTTGAGTTTTATTTTCCTTTGTTTTAGATTATGATAATCAAAAATGAGAAATGAAAATCAGACTCGTTTAAACAACCTAGGGTTTCTGGGGCCATCTGGGAAATTATCATGCTACCCTCTCCAAGCGGGTGTCTGGAAAACCAAAATAGCGAATAGTTGCGAATAGCGAATAGTGACAAATAGTCACAAATAGTGACAAATGGTTGTTGAATAGGCGCGAATAGTGACGAATAGTCGTAAATAGTTGGTGTGGATACGCCTACAGGGTTTCTACAAAATTTACCGCCACATGCACAGACCAATCTAGAAGTTCAAGCTAATTATATATCATATGCTTGCCCGCTCACTCTAAAAGAGAGTGTAAGTCAAGATATAACAATATAAATCACTTTTATTAATCTATTAAGCCTATATAGCGGTTGCTCTATCTCACAATGCCGACCGACCATAAACTGTCTTTACTCACATTTCATTCTCATGAATTGCCATTCGAGGCACTATTTGCGATCATTCGTCACTATTCGTCATAATTCACGACTATTTATCATTATTAAATTCTCAACCTTGGATATTGCATTTCTAGCTTTCTGATTGGTTCACTGAATCCCGGTTATCAGCTAGTATACCTATGTTTGACCTTATATAGGAAATGAGTGCGGCAAGTGCCACTCAGCGTAAAATTTTTCTGTGGGAAGTGACAGTTCCATCAGAAAAATGGTTGAAAACAGCAAATTTGGTGAGCTTTATGAACAATGAATAATCAGCGGTGCCTACAAAAACCACAGAAATGCTATAGTAAATTTAACTACGCAAAACAAAAGGATAGATGCGAAAAGTTTAATTAATGATACTTGTAAACGCACAACAAGAGCGAGTAAATAAAGTAGAAAAGCAGCAAAAAATTTTCAAAGGAACGGCAAACCGATGCAGTTTCATTCATTGTACGTCATAAAATGAGGCTCAGCACTTCAGTAAAGTTTGTTACCTTTCAATCTTGGTTTTGTCCTTTTATACTTCAATAAACCTGTTACCCTTTGAGCTCAATTTCGCTTCAAATAATATAGCAGTCTTGATGACAGCCGTGGAGCCGTAAAGAAGTGCAATGTAAACACTTGCTTCAGTTGACTTGCACAAGACCTGTATTTTCCAGAAAAGCTTTTGCTTCGGATCTTCTCGGTAATCTTAACTGTTGTCACAATTTCCAGGATATTTAGATGATTTTAGAGGAGATTGTTCGAGGAAAATCTTGAGAAGAAAACTCTCTCGCTCGCTTTCCTCGTATGTTTAATTCAACTCAAGAAGTGAACACAGCGCCAGAAATTTTCGCGCCTCCTCGTACTATCACTTCCTTTACATCAAAATAAAATGTCCAGTCGATTTAAACGTGAGAAGAATTTAATAAAACAATTATTCCATTCACCCTTGTTGGATATGAGTCGTTATAGCCAACCAGGCGCTTCGTGCCTCATTGGCTATTTACCACCTCGTATCCAACGGGGGCTCATGGAATAATTGTTAACTATTCGCACTATTCATCACTATCACTATTCCCGACTATTCCCAATATGTGACCCTCCATATGAAAAGGGGGCTTAACGTAATTTCTCTCAAACGCGTTTAAACGCAGCGTTTGAAACGCATTTGAAACGGGTTTCAAACAGTTTCAAACAGATTTCAAACGCGTTTCAAACACCTTCTGAATTTAGAGCGTTTCAAATGCAGAAAACGCATTTTATAGGGTTTGAAACGCCAAATTATTTGAGCATAATTATTACTGAACGTATGAGGTAGACAGCATTGTTTATGACAGTTTCCCAGTAGTAATTTTTGGAACGGTTTCACAGAACATCCCGGTAACAAATCGAAACAAAATATGACGTCTACCCGTGTTGGAAGCTCGGTGAAAAGTTTGTTTTTGACTGGACTGGAAGCCTTTCTGCGGCCCTTTTGCTTTCAAATGGCAGACATTCTGCAGAATTTAGCGAAAGCTGTAGATTAGCTCCAATTTAACTGCACAAAATAATTTTCCGCGGCAGCCATTTGGCAGTTATTTAGCAGCGCTCATTTTACTGAGCGCTGCTAAATAACATAACATAGCAGCGTTCATTTTACTGAACACTAGCGCAGAAGTTTTGATAAGCTGTCTTAATTTTCGAACTGTTAACTGCAGAATCGCTGTGTGATAAAGCCAGCTGGTTGGTATTACTCCTCACTAACAGGAGTATAAAATTAAATCATTTGCCGCTCGAGTACTCAGCGGTGACTGTATTTTCATTTGAAGGAATGCGACTCACCGAAAACGTGCATCTGGCATCCCAAAGTAAATTTTTCATCGATCAATCGATACAATTTCTAATATTTATATTGCAGTGTGTTTACAGGGAACATAAATTTGCAGTTTTCTTTTCTCCTGTGTGCGTTGTCATTCTCCATTCATGAAACCTCGGAAACTTCAAATGATCGCTGTTGAACGTACAAAGCGGCCCGCTTGTGGTTTGAAGCATCAGGTTACACAAGTTCGCACGTGATTAACACGCAACAGTTTCAAATGTAACTAAACTGTTCATACATAAGTTTTTCGTTTTACAATCTATAGTTTAGTGAAATATATCGCTTATTTGCCGAAATTATCTCGATAAAAAGTGATATATTTCAAGTCTTCAGAAAACAACCTGATTTGTGAGACGTGACAATGCACACGATCTGTATAAAACCTGATACTTTGTTTACTTTATTTGGCGGTCAAGATTTGAAAGTTAAAATGATCGGTTAACCGAACGGAAAACGTGTTGTTCAGTTTGGTTTTTCAAGTTACAAGGAAATTAACAAGCGACAAGATGGTCCAAACGCAAGAAACACGCTTCAGGATATGTGGTGATATAGTTTGCGTGCAGCGAATGTGTTTGTTTACCGTACGCGTTACATATTTTCAACATGCCTCAGACACAAAGTGATGTGGATTAAACATACAATGTAAGTATATTTTATAGACTGTACAACTGTACACAATGCAATATTCACAGACAAGCTCTTGCAATTAACACAAGTGTGCATCACGCTGATTTATTGATGAGGAGAAAATGTTACTCAAATCGAAAAGTTTTCCTGCTGCAACATCATCATTCTCTGATTTCCTCAGGTACTGTAGACACTGTATAATTTGATGAAATCGTTGTCACATTTTGAATAAATTATGCTTGAACAGTAATGATAATCTAAGCATGGCGTTTCAAACACATGCAAACGCGTTTCACCATGTTTCAAACGCCTACTGTTTGAAACGCGTTTCAAACACTTTGAAACGAATTTCAAATGCATTTGAAACGGGTTTCAAACGCGTTTCAAACAAAAACGCTCTTGAAACGCTGTTACGATAAGCCCCCTTTTCATATGGAGGGTCACATATTCGCTATTCGCAACTATTCGATATTCGCAACTATTCGCTATTCAGGTTTTCCAGACACCCCTCTCCAAGCCATGCCAAGCTGACTGATCTGCAGGCCAAACTAGCTGCCCAGGAACATTGCATTCAGATCCTGAACTGGGAAAAATTATCTCCCCCACCCTCTCCATCCTTAACAAGGTTTGAATTGCTTAACAGTTATTTCTACTATGGTTCCAGGTTAAATGAGTCATGTACTATACACTGCACATACTTAACAGTTATTCCATGAGCTTGCGTTGGATATGAGATGGTAGATAGCCAACGAGGTGTGTAGCGTCGAGTTGGCTATAACGATCTCATATCCAACAAGCGCAAGTGGAAATTTTATTAAAAACACCCAAAGAATCGCAATATTTGAGCTCCCAGGCTGTTCTCACTGATGCGTACACCTACCACATTTGTGTTCCATGGTATATGAGCTTATATACTGTTGCTTGTGAACCAATCAAAACTCAAGAATTGCAATTTACCATTGCTAGTTCTAGCCTGAATTTCAGACATCCCTCTGTGCTCGCCTGCTTGCCAGAAGGGACGTCTGAACACATTCGGGCCTAATGCCGTCCGGTGACGTCACTACGCTTTGGTGTTAATTCATGCGGAAAAGTTTCTGTCGAGGCCATGAAATTGTGAAAGAAAAATCGCTTAAATAAAGGATTACAGGGTATAAAATTGTTTTAATAGTAAACTATTAAACACTTGAGACAAATGAATGATATTTTAATCGACTGCAGGCTATATTCTTTTACGGAACCGATTTAATCTAAACTGATTTGCTTTATCTAGCGATCAAAATATAATATGTTACGCAACGGACAAATACAACACACTCGTGAGTACTTTAATAAATGAATCAATTTCGACGGTTTCAGAGGCATCAAGAAACGGAATTCAATACAAAAATATCCTACTTGACCGTGGGCACTGAGTTCAGAAATCACTGGCTCATCGAGGCTGCAGGACATAAGCGTCGAGCGGCTTTGTTGACAAAACAAGATTACATATAAATTTGGCAAAACACTGCACTGCATGTCGAAGCGACGAATGCCGCCAAATTAAAACCTACCGATTTCCATTACTATTCTTCATCCGTAGGTAAACTAATAAAGTAATAAACTCAAGGTAAATGACTAATAAATTCATTTCTGGGAAGGTGAACTCTTTCGAACTCTTTCCAAACGTTTTCAAATTACAATCCTCGCGCGGTAAAATTCAGTCATAATTTCACATAATTATGCAAATAATTTTTAAATCAACCAATCAAAATCACTACCCGGTTTTCGGGTAGTGACGTCACCGGACGGCATTAAGCTCAAATGTGTTCAGACGTCCCTTCTGGCAAGCAGGCGAGCACAGAGGGATGTCTGAAATTCAGGCTATGCTAGTTCTTAATAAAACAAATATTCCCAAAGAGTATATTTGCTAACAAAGTATTGTTTTACTTTTAATTTAAGCTACGATGAAAGATACGAAAGATGTTTTTGCCTTGGATGTTCCCCACAGTAGAATAATGCTGAATGAAGGATACGATCTTGGAAGGACTGTAGTATATTTATTTAAAATGCTTGTTTGCAAAGGATTGATATTGTATATTTACACATTGTATGTAGTTTAAAGCTTGATCTCGCAACATGTTTGTAACATAGGCAGCTTGAATGTTTCCTTTGTATAGTTAATAGTCTTTCTCATTTGACTGAGCAGTTTTGTATGTTCACATATTTTGCAATAAGAAACTTTTTAGTGAAAAATTTTCAGACCTTCATGATTTAATCCTGTCATACAAGCAGAGCTGTAGTGCCGCAGGTGACTTACTTTTGTCTTCTGGTGACTTGTATAACTCTGCTATGATCACAAAAGCTTTTAAGAACTGGGCACCCAATATTTCTTTCATAAGAGCCTTTGGGCACTCTGCAATTATTCTAGGAGCACAGCTTTGCAAGGCTAAAAGTAATTTCTCCTCTCCCAAAGATCGTTGACAGAGAAGTGAAAAAAAACTTTGAGCAGCCTTTTTTTTTCACACTTTTTTTTTGAGTGCAGGTCACAGTTCTTATACAGCTGGTACAAGACGGCTATTTCATTATTTTTAGCGCATTAACAAGTAAAAAATGCCATATTTTGCTTTGTCAGTGGAATTTGTATGATAAGCTGTATGTTTAATGTAATAAGTAAATAGTTACAGTAATTGTTGTGTAATAAATTTTTCAAGAGCAGTAACTTGAAAGTTTTGAGTCTTCAAGCCCTGGTTCCTTCAAATGCTGTAGTATGTACTCCTGTACTTCCATGCGAAAGATATTTAGACTTGCCTACAAGTCGAGAAAGTCTAGCAAAATATAATCTCCTACTCAGTTTCACTAGTTTTCTTGATCAAGATGTACATGTAGTTCTACAAAAAAGGATGACTTTATAACTTGATCAGTCCTGATAAGTTGTGAACAGGATTAATAGAAGTCCTGAGAAAATGGAAAGTCCTGGAATTTTGTTTGGTGTTTCCGCTGAGGACTACAAACTCCTAGCTTGCGAACAGGCAAGAGAAAAAATCTATGGGCAGAGCAAGTGAAAAAAATCATAACCCAGACAGCCCTGGGCTTGCTGCACTTCCTGATTTTTTTTCCTAATATACCCACATGGGAGGTTGTTTTCAGGTTAGAAAGTTCTATAAAACAAGTGATTTCTCTGTCAGGTCCTAGAAGACCTGGAAATTTGTAAATTTAAAGGACAATTTATTGCAACAAAGTGAGCAAATAAAACCTCCTTTCTGAGGAGGAAATTCTGACAAAAATGCAAAAGAGATGTTTTGAAGAGAAATTTTTTGCCCCAGGTGAAGTAAAATCACTCTATCTTTAGGGGTCCTGTGTAGGTCCTGGAAAGTTGTTTAAAAAGAAATACAAACTGATTGATTGGTTGATCCACCCCCTTGCCCCTCCCCCTCCCCCACTTGTCAAAAAAAGAACATTCATAACCAACCCAAATACAAATGTAAACAAAACACATGTCTAGGTTATCTCGAGTAATTTTTTTTTACAAAACCAAAGGTGATAAAAAGGCATTCATGCCAAAGTTAAGGAAATAAAAACAACAATAGAAATTCTTACTCCTGATTGTCTAACTCAACGTACCTAGCCTCCCACCACCCTCAAAGTCAAACTGATAGAGTGAGCGGTCTAAATTTCCTTCCAAAATGAGCTGAAGCGGACGAGCATAAAGTTCAAGGTGATCGTGTGCAGCACCTCACCTATCTCGTATTGGGTCGTCTTTAATTTGGGAGAAAGAAAAACTAAGATTACCACTTAACAAACTTTGGCTCTTTATTAAATTTCCTTTAGACGATTTCACGCCGGAAATGGCCTTTACGACGAAATTTGAGGAGGAACTGGGTACCAGCGATTAACCGGAAGTTCTCGAAATTTCCAGTGACTTCTGGAACACTCGTTTCCGGTTTCGTAGATTTCGAAAGAGTTTTCTGGAAAATCTAAATTTAGGAATAAGTAATCCACAGTATAAATGCAACTTCACCAGTAATGACAAAGCAGTTTGATTCGAAACAACTTTAAGTTAGCCCAAAGTTCATAAAGAAGGAAATCAAAGAAATGGAGGGAAGAGAATTGATATGCGAAAACTGCCAGAGACAAGTTCCCTCCGAAAATTTCCAGATGCACGTTGTGCACTGCAAGCGAAATATTCAGCTTTGTTCTTTGTGTGGAGAGGCAGTGTTGAGAAGCGAAGAGCGGGAGCACTTCGACGAGTATCACGCAGAAATTAACTGCGTTCAGTGTGAACAGAAAACGACGAGAAGCGAGGAAGGCAATCATTTGGCGAACGAGTGCGGAAAGCGACCAATTCCGTGCCAATACTGCGAAATATCCCTCCCGAGAGAAAAAATGCCAGAGCATCAAGAATTCTGTGGATCGAGGACGGAGTTTTGTCACAAGTGTAGCCGATACATCTTGATCAGAGATCTTCAAAATCACGAGAAATCTTGCGATGGAAGTCGTGCAAGCCAGACTACTGCCTTGCCTTGCGAATTCTGTGGATCTTCGATTCCGCCTGAGAAACTTGACGCTCATCAACGCCAGTGTCAAGAGAAAAGGCAAGATTTACAGATACCTCTTCTTGTAAAAGGTCTTGATGGCGTGTTTCGAGAAATCGCCGCGGCAAGTGGAAACAGAGGCAGCGACAAAAGTGCTCCAACCGGCGGAAGAACGAGTGATCATGTTTTCCCAAGCTCAGTCTCGCGTGACGGCGCCGAAGCGCAAGCAGAAGAGGACAGCATCGTTGCTCTGCCCTGTGAAATTTGTGGCGAACTGTGCCCGTCTGACAGATTAATGGAACACCAAGAAGAATGCAGACGAGAAAGTGAAATCACTGCAGAACCTACAGCTTCCGGGAGAGAAGAACATATGTTTGAGAGCGATCTACCCCACTTCCGGTTTTCAAGGCGGTCAAACAGGGAACTGGATGATTCTTTTGATAATTTTACCACCGAGGGATCTCCGTATGATATCCTAGCAAACGTTTTACGCGACCTTGAAGAGAGAAGATGGCCATTTGAAATGATGAGAGATCTTTGGTCGCGTACTTGAGTAACAATATATTTAAATATACCGTATTTTTTGCGATAAGATTTCTGATGCAAGATTAAAGTCAGTTTTTTCTTTTAAAAAATTCAAATTTCATCGTTAATATTTTTGTGTGTTGTAATAAACGACTGATTTGTAAGTAAGGAAAAATATATTAATTTCAATTTTTGTTACTGCCGTCTTTTCCTCATTTTATATTAGAAACCGAAAATTGCGCAAATGATACCACAGGAAGTGGTGGGGGTGGGGGTAAGCATGTTAATTCCACCCCTTCCCCCCCCCCCGGCCCTAACCAAATGCTTCAGTTGCAAGTTTTTGAAGCCAAAAACGTAGCTCTCCCATAAAATATTAGCCGAAAAATTTAAAACCCAAAACTATCGGCAAAACCGCATGCTCCTCCGACCCTCTCCCAAGCCGCTTGCTGGAGTATCCCTTCCTGCGTAAAAATGTACTATTAATGCATCCGGAACCACTCAAAACCGAAAACAACTTGAGACGTAAGTTTCGCCGCTACCCTCGTTGGCGCTCTCTTGGCTTCTTCCCATTCCAGTCGCAGCTCAGTCACCGCTGGTTTTTTGCTGGCCAACATACAACTTTAGTAGAATCCCGATTACTCGAACCCGGCTCGGTTTCTCGAAACTCTTGATTTCTCGAACCAGTTTTCGTTTCTTCACTGGCCGATTTCAAATCTAAATTAAGTCGGCACAGTTTAAAGTAATATCTAAATTTTAAGTAAATTTTAGACACGGCCTCCATGAAAAGCAGACTTTTCTTTTGTTATTTTGAATTTATTGTTATTAAATTTTTGTAGTTAGTTAGATAGGTAGATAGTCCAGTAACTTAATTGACTGATGGAAAAACCGTGTATAAATAAAGTTATCTTATCTTATCTTTTTCTCCTGGATACTACGGTATTTTAACCCCCCCCCCCCCCCCCATTTCTCGAAGCAAGTTTTCGGTTTCCTTAGAGCGATTCTACTGTAGAAACAGTGCATTGAACAGGGGCGGCGGAACGTTTTTCCAATTGGGGGGGGAGTGGGGATGACTAGTGACTTGACATTTGGGGGGGGGGGTCTTAAAGACTCTTCTCTAAGTAAGTGTTTATTTTTCGAACATATTGGGGACGTGAATAAAGACTGGTGTCAATTAAAATGGTAGGTATTTATTACTCGGCAGAAGCCACTGGTTATTCGTATTATACAATAGACTAATATAAATTTTAATTTATTCACCTGTTTTCAGTACGAAGCGGTGATACTATGCCGATTAATGGCTGCAGTGAACCAGGTTATCAGAATTCAAAAGCTAGCCTATTATTATCATGCTTATACGTTGATTATAATATTAAGTATACAATTGTGTTTCTTGGGGTTTGCTATTTTGTTTTCTTTTTAATAAAGCATCAAATCATAATTAGACTGATCTGACTGTCAAATAAAAATTACATTATACCTGGGTAACATTTAAGCAAGTTTCTCCTAGCTTATGTCACTGACTGCAATATAATCATTTACATGTATGTGTACAACAGTTCCAAATACTGAGTCCGCCTCCACACAACTTTGTCATGCATGTGTAGTCAGTCAAAACAAGTGAATACTACTTGGCGGCATTTCTTGAACGTCTAGATGACCTATCAAGGCGGAAAAAAGTAAAATGTCACGGATTTCGGAAGTCATGAATAAAAATTCTATACCAACTGAAGTTCACAGCCCGCGCCTGTCTGTGGCTGTGAGTTTGTGTCCCGGCTCTCTTGACTTCGAACAGGCTGAAATCAAAGTTTTCCAAATAAAAATGATGTCAGGAACTTTTTACCTAGAGTTTTTCAAAATTAAAACTCGCAGGAAAGTCAGGCAATTTCTCGAAATGTCAGTCGGTTAAGCCAGTCTGAAATGTAATAGCATTACATGTGAAAAATTGTCACCCGCTTCATATATTTTTCATAGTGACTAAAACAATTTTCAGCTTTTGCTACAATAGTTTGACCGACTCAGGATCGAGGGATCGACGTTTATTTTTTAACATGCATTACTTCAATCTTGACATAACACCCATGGATGAGTTGAGCAAAAACTTGCAATGTTGTTATCCAAGTTTAAAAAAACATAAGTAAACTTGTGGCAACGGTTTCATTTCTATCCGAAAACAGGCAAAAAACAAAACAAAAACAAATTAGCGCCCTTCTTTCAGAGAGGCAATAAGTAACGTTAAATCTTAATGAGGAGTAGTCAGAACTAATAAAATAATAAATTTTAAATATCTCGCTTACTTTGCTCAACAGTGTCGCTCGTCGTGTTCCTGAGCAAGCGGTCGATTTCCGACGCTTTCAGCGATTTGCCTTTTTCGCGGTCTTCTTCTTCTCGTTGTACGGCGACAATGCTGCTCTGCATTCATCACAGCTCGGGGCTGCATAGGCATCACAGCTAAATGATCCATTCTGGGCTGCATATTTATGACAGCGAAGTACATCTTGATAATAGCACACATTACAACGAACATCACCATAAGAGAAGCTGCGCTAACCAAATCACCAGTCATGCTTAGCAGTCACAGTCCTCCTTCTAGTTCAATGCACCAGCGGGCAATCGTCGAAATTTTTATAGAATAATTCAAGATCAGACAGTATTAAAACTTTACTCAATTAGGTTCTCAGCCAAAAAAAGAAAATAAAATGGATTTCTTTGATTACAATTTAGTATTGCCCCTCAAGCCGTCGTGCCCATCAAAACCTGAAATGGTTTATTCAAAATGCGCTTCAACACTGTCGACGCCGTGGCTTCATTCAAATCCAGTGCTTGGGTGTATTTTTTTAGCATTAAACAAATATTTTGTGCGTATCGCGTATCGCTCATCATCAGATGCTTGCCCATCGACCTCTTGCTAATCATGTGCACAACGGGCTGCAGCTGCATTCCAGAGCATTACGTAAGCTCCAAGTTACGCTGCGACTCAATCTAAAGTAAGATCGATAAATAGTTCAGCATGTCTCGGCCTGTAGACTCAATAGCAACCTGAAAGACGATTTACATACAAAACATTCCAAAGCTCTGTTTTGACCCTGACAATTGCTTTCGCTTTTATTGCATGTCCCTCTATTTGGTGTTTATTTATAAAACTAAAAAGGCTTTTAGAGGTATTAAATATGGCACAGCTTAAAACGTGAATATACATCAGCCTCGGTATAACACTTCGGCGTTACTCCGCCCCTATTTCTCAAGTCATACAGTAATGCCCCGTTAACAAAATGAGTGATGACATTATGACATGAAGAAAAGATCAGTTACGCATTATGTTCCTGCTATGTTGTTATCGGTTGTTATATTGTGTTATTCGCACTAGCTACGTAGAACATCAACATGTTTTAAGTTTTTGGAAAAAAACTTGCATTTGCGTTAGCGTAACCTTGCCGTAAAGTTCTATTTCCTATATTCCCCTTACATTGATGGCGGCAATTTTTAGATATCGAAAGAGGTGATTCAGCTGAAATATGATCTAGCATATCACGTTAGCTGGCACCTTTTGAGTTGAAGCGGCAAGAAAAGAAAAGTATGTAAATAATCGCTGTGATAAAAGTAAATTTTAACATGTATAGATCCCTCCCCCCCCCCCCCCAACAGAGAGTGGAAAAATACAAACAACCATATACCGTAAAATTCCGCTTATACAACTGCGTAAGGGGTTTTGGAACTGGCTTATAAACCGGGAGCTTATATTTGGAGGAGCTTTTAAGGGAAAAAAATGTTTCGAAATGAGCTACAGCACTGTTGATCGAAATACGTTTTTAATCATTGCATGAAAACTTTATAAATCGAATACCTTTCAATATTTGGAGCGATATAAGGAGAGGAGGGCTAACATTCGGTGGGGGAGGGGGGGGGGGGTTGGCTTATAGCGAGGTTTTCCAACAATGATAAAACTGAACACAGCGCCTTTTCGCGCTGTGTAAAGCCACTCTGATCTGTGGACTGTGATTATAAAAGTGTCTTGTTCCGGCAGAGTTTAACTGAGTTATAAAATTTCGACATTAGAAAGGACTGACGCGGCCGGAGTCGATAGCTATAGGACCGTGTCTGTGGCAGGGAACTGTCCTGTTCTGTTTTGTAATGATCGTTCCCGACGATATGTTCAAACTTGTCATTTCCGTATTTCTGCGATTTAAAATATCTTGGAATTTTATGTCTTTTGGCTGGGTTGCTTCTAAGGTTGATGTTACCTCTTGTACACCTTTTTGTGACTGGTTGTTAGCAAACGATGATCAATGGATGACGACAATCACGCTCACTTTATTTTGTTTAATTGTCAAAAACTGACAAATTGCGTGTATATTTTGTATTCTATTTCCGTAAAGAACTGCCCTTCAGGTCAAATGGTTAATTTTGTTATATTTCCCATTACTGGCACGTGCTGGATTTAAATAAAACGTCGGTCTGGAGGATGATGATGCAGCAATTGTATTTTTAGCCTGCGAGCAGGCTCCCGATGATGTTTTCGGCGAGCGGAGCGAGCCGAGTTATGTGTCGGGTCGGGACTCAAAATCGGGGGAGCTAGACTTGCTCCAAGTCGCTTGTTGAGACAGCTGGATACGGAAACGGAGGGCGCGCGCGGGCATGAGAAACAAAATGGCGGAGGATCGTGGCGGAACAAGCGACTTGTCTCACCTGCAGCGCGCCAATTCTGAAATGTGGCGTCACCGGTGGAAAAATCCACCGGTGACGCCATCGAGATTATGTCAATCATATTGTATTGCGCGCGAACTTACTGAGCGCGCTGTGCCCGCCAACTTAGCGCGCGCTGCTCGCCAGACAAGCTGCGTTTAACATTTTTTCTCTTGAGCAGACTTGTTTCCTTCTCACATCAGCAATTTTAACCAGTTTTGGAACAAACATTACAAATGTCTTCTTTTGTGACTGTCCCTTCAAATCTTACAGAAATGAGAGAGGCATCAAGGGCCTTGAGTATGATTTCTCACAACAAAGGGAAGAAAATCGCAATTTTAACACACGCCACAGCGCGCGTCAGCTGCACACGGCGCACGAAACTGACGTCAACACGATAAAAGAAACCAACATCAATGCACACGAAATGATGCAATATTTTCGCGGCAAAAAAACGTCAGCTAGAATCGATTTCCTGCAAGTGACACAAGTCGCTCGTTCCGAGCCATTCCTCGGCAAGTGTCATTTGTTTTCCTTCGCGCGCGCGATCTCTCTAGCGCGATTTTAGACTTGCTCCAAGTCGCTCGTTAGATTCGCAGGAGACCGCTGGATACGGAAACGGAGGGCGCGCGGGGGCATGAGAAACAAAATGGCGGAGGATCGTTGCGGAACGAGCGACTTGTCTCACCTGCAGCGCGCCAATTCTGAAATATGGCGTCACCGGTGGATTTTTCCACCGGTGACGCCATCGATATTATGTCAATCATATTGTATTGCGCGCGAACTTACTGAGCGCGCTGTGCCCGCCAACTTAGCGCGCGCTGCTCGCGAGACAAGCTTGCGTTTAACTTTTCACCTCTTGAGTTGAGTAGACTTGTTTCCTTCTCACATCGGCAGTTAAACCAGTTTTAGAACAAACAACACAAATGTCTTTTTTGGGTGCATGTCCCTATTAAATCTTACAGAAATGAGAGAGCCATTAAGGGCCTTGAGTATGATTTCCCACAAAAAGGGAAGAAAATCGCAATTTTAACACACGCCACAGCGCGCGTCAGCTGCACACGGCGCACGAAACTGACGTCAATACGATAAAAGAAACCAATTCAGTGCACACAAGCATGATGCAATTTTTCGCGGCAATAAACGTCAGCTAGAATTGATTTCCTGCAAGTGACACAAGTCGCTCGTTCCGAGCCATTCCTTAGGAAGTGTCATTTGTTTTCCTTCGCGCGCGCGTTCACAGAAATGAATCCCGCGCGATCTCTCGCGCGCGATTACAAAGGTGATTTTACTCAAGTGGTCTTTCTCGCTTGATTTCAAAGCAATTTTATTTAAGTAACTATAGATGCAAAGAAAAAACGAGCGACTTGGGGCAAGTCTACGGGGGAGCCTGCGGACAAAGCTTTTTTGCCGCCGTTCCGTGCACGAGATTCTAGTGCAACATCTGATTGGTCGAATCACTGACTGTTGACAGGTCTTATCAACATATCTCAATTTGCCGACACCGTAAATATACACGGACGCGATGGAATGCGGCTTACTACGATTTCCAGTTGAGTATGACGCGAACAAAGTTTGGTGACGAAGTTTCAACATAACAACGGCATTGTTGTCAAGGGCAAACTTCTCTGTTACCATTGGTAACAAATTTGTTTTTGTAACTGCCTTGCTCGACAATCTCGATGCTTAAATAAATAAAAACACTACAAATATCGTCAGCAACACTTTATTACGCTTTCAAATAAAAAATATATACACAGAGACAACGATAAAAGAAACAAATAACGAAATATATTATGCCTTAGCTGTTTTATATCGACGGTAACAGATCTGTGTTGAGAGTTGACGTTATGTTTAACGTGCGTCACTTTACCTTCCTCGTTAGAGTTCCTGTTCAACTGAAATTTTATCGTTTTCCAACTCCAGGGATTTTCTAGCAGCTTTAAGAATTCCTTCAGCTTTAAATAATATATCTTTCTCAAGTGCAAAATGAATAATTCGCGAACTGAAATGAAGAACATTTAGCGTTTCGTAAAGCTGACAAAAGCTAACACCATTTCGGATCGAAATTTCAAAATATTAGCCAATCAAAAAATTGCTCAATTAAAACTGACGCCATCTTGGATCGAAATTAGCCAATCAAAAAATTGCCCTGTTTCCCGAGAGGTCCTCCTTGTATAAAAGAACTTTGGCGGTCAGTACCTGTAACGACAAGTTACCAATGGAAACAGAGAAGTTTGCCCTTGACAACAATGCCGTTGTTATGTTGAAACTTCGTCACCAAACTTTGTTCGCGTCATACTCAACTGGAAATCGTAGTATTATGAAGTGAAAACATGGCGTCTTTGCGAATTACGAACGATCTCTTTGAACGTGCGTTGGACGATTCTTTAAAAGATTTCGTCCACATACGACAGATTAAAGAGGAACAGAAACGTTGCTTACGATCACTGGCCGAGAAAAAAGATGTCTTTGGAATCCTTCCCACTGGATTTGGGAAAAGTTTGATTTTTCAAATTCTTCCACGTGTACTAAAAGTGTTGTGGAGTTTAGATAAAACGTCAGTTTTGGTCGTAACGCCTTTAGTTTCTATCATGAAAGATCAGGTCGAAGAAATGAGGCGACTTGGATTAAAGGCATTCGCCATTGGTTTATGCGATGAAGAAATGGAACGAGAATTGCGAGCTACCGCAGACGTCGATATTATTTATGGAAGCCCAGAGAGTTTGTGTTCTCCAGTTTGGGCGAAAGAGCTGAAAGATGGCCAACTTGGGAAGCAAATCGTTTGCCTTGTTGTCGATGAAGCACACGCCGTTTCTGCTTGGTAAGTAACGTATAACATGTTTTACTTATTCGTTACTTGCGTGACCTATTCGCATATATTTTGGCTTTCAGAATTATAACAAACGTTTCGATTTTTACTATATTATTTATTGTTGATTTTTATTACATTATTTAAGCTTATCATTATAAAAGGTAGAGTTTTATGAGTAAAAGCTCGTTTCCTAAAATGATGTCTCATGAGTTAAAATTATATTTATAATAATTGATCTATTTTTGTTTGTAGGGGCGAAGTTACTTCAAAGACCAAGCAAAGAGGGAAGAAACAACCTTTCAGGGAAGCCTTTGCCAGGGTAAAAGACTTAAGGTCATTTCTTCCCGGATTACCTATTCTCGCTCTGACTGCATCGGTTAAAGTAAAAGATAGATCATCTTTGTGGAAATCATGTGGAATGGTAGACCCAATAATAGTTGATGTGGCACCAAACAAAGAGAACATCTGCCTAGAATTTCACAAGATAGCAGACGAAAAAGATGCCCTGAAAAATCTCAAGTGGGTTGCTAGCATGATTCAGCAGGAGAAAGAAAAAACGCCACAAACAATTATTTTTTGCAAAACATTCAATGACATTGCAAATGTGGTCAGCTACTTGCTGATGAATTTACGAGGAATGGCATTTGTTGAAAGAGATGGAAAGAAGCTGCCACTTCTAGGAGTCTATCATGCCAAAACATGGGATACACAAAAGAAAAAAACAGAAGAGGATTTCAAAGAAAGTGGTATTCAACGAGTGGTTGTAGCAACATGTGCCCTGGGAATGGGAATTAATTTCCAAAATGTGGAATATGTACTTCACTTTGGTCCACCCCAAACAGTAACAGAAATAATACAGCAATCCAGCAGAGCCGGCCGAAGTGGCCAGCAGGCATTTAGTGTTGTGTATGCTACCAACCGACAGCTGTCAAAATCTGACAAAGACGTGAAAGGTGTGGTGAATAGCGAGACCTGTATGCGAGTTGCCCTGTACCAACACTTCCAGGAAACACCATCATCAAAAGAACCAGGCCATTTATGCTGCACTGTGTGCAGAAAAAACTGCAAGTGTGATGGAGATGGCTGTACCATGGCTGATGTTCCCCACCTTTCAGCACCTCAACTTACTGTGCAGTGTCCCAACAATCAATCAAGGAACTTGAGTGTGATGGATAAAGATGACTTGAATTTAGCTTTGAATGAACTAAAAGAAAAATATTCAGCAGGAGTAGTGTCCTTGTTTCATGAAGAAACAATAATGCCATGGGTTTACTCAAAGTTTGGTGAATGACATTGTAAACCATGCTGAGCACATATTTTCTGGCAAGTATTTAACAGATAATCTTGCAATTTACTCTTCAATTCATGCCATTGATGTCCTTGAAATTTTTCAAGAACTTTTTGATGACATTGATGACTTTGAACAGGAAATGGATGAACTTCATTTATTGAAGAAACAATTCACTGAAATGGAGAACTATTTGATGTCAAGTTCAATGTCAGTTGATACTGCCAGCAATGAAATGGATGGTCTAGATGTTCCTCAATACGATCTTGAGTTTTAAGAGTATATTGCTGGCATGAACAAAACAGTTCTGTTTGCAGTTAAGTGTAAGTAGTTTTAAATCCTGTGTTTTCCATTGTAGATACCTTGGGGTTTTTTTTTTGCAAGGCTAGCTGGCCCAGGGGGGTACTCCAAGATCCAAGTGATGGGGATGTGTGAAGGCTTTTTTTGGGGTCGAAATTTTCGATTCCGTGATTTTTTTGGGTAGGAGAATTTGGCAAGTATTTTTTTCGGGTGACTTGATTTAAATAAGGGATTTTTTTGGGCATTAAAATCAATCTAAAGTGCCTCGGCAATTTAGGGAAAATTTGAATAGGGATTTTCTTGGGGGGTTATTTTTGGTCCAGGGATTTTTTTGGGTAATGTTGGAGGACTCAGGGATTTTTTTGGGTCCTGAGTTTTGCCTCCATTCGATCATCCCCGTCACTTTGATCCCAGAGTACCCCCCTGGGCTAGCTGGTACATAGCAACCATAAAGAAAAAATACCAAATGGTGTCAAGGTAATACATGTATATGACTTGTGCAATGCATAAATGAAAATTGCCTTAAGTAACTCTTTTGACCCACAGGGGTGATTAATATGCAAGTTCTCTTTACAAAAATAGAATGCCAAACAGGCAGGTAATGAAGCAGGGCTGTGCTCTAAGGGTGCCCGGGTGCCTCGGGTGACTAACTTTTGTCTTTGGGCGACCAGATAATCTTATTTCTTTCATACAAGCTTTATGCTGGACACCCTGGATCTCATAGTTTTGAACCTTTGGGCTCCTTGTAATTATTCTCAGAGCACAGCCTTGTGAAGAATATTATCACAAATGATTTGTCCTGATGTAACAAAACATTCTCAGAATTATCTTTCCACAAAATGTAGAACACTCAGTAAGGAAAATTGAGACTCAGATCTAGGGAGTTAAAGAGTTAAACAAAAAGGAAATTGAAAACATATAGTATTTGAAGCTTAGCAGATTGTGAACTATGATGTACAAAAGAGGCAAACATTTATTTGTTTCCATCTTTCACAATTTAATACTGAACTGAAAGGATTACAGCTGTGCATTTTGTACATTGCTTGTTGCTCTATAAACTTTCATTCTTATTTGAATATTACACATGTGCATATTGAGCAAATAAGCAAAGCAGTCTATGAAATATAATGTACAAAAGTAGGCAACAGTTTCTTTCTTTCACAATTTTTTTACTGCTGTTGAAGCATGATATGCTGCAAACATGTGCCTTGTATACTTTTTTCAAAATTTGTAATTTTTCACTATAAAAATTAAATGAAATGTTACTTTTTACACGTTTCGTCGATACTGTTATTAATAAAACAAAAGGAGACTATATTCATTTTCTATTTAAAAAAATAGACTGTGCATTAAATGAAAGGTCTGCATGCAGTCTTAACTTATGAATCTAAAATCATGTTCAATCATTATTTTACAGCAGCAAACCCATGTATAGGAACCTAGAATTTTTGGGTTCAGGCTGAATGGGTTCTTATCTTTGGGGTAGTTTTCAAAACTCAGGCTGATTAGGTTCTTACAATAACCAGGTTCTTATTTGTAGGAGTTGTCAACGTGATACCATTCAGAGAGCCACTGCAGTACTAGTATGTCATAATGGTTGAACATTTGTATTTTAAACTGCGAAAATGTCAAGCCTTATATTTCACATGAGCAAAAGTCAGGTCACTCTACAAATTCAAGTCCCAAGGCTGCACCAGTATAATTTTATACGGTATCTATACTATGTATTTCAAAGACTTTCAATTAAACTAAAAATAATAATTTTCAAGTTGTTTCTCAGAAATTTCACAATTTCTATCAAATTGATTAAAATCCTGTATTTTGGCTACAAAATAAGTGTTTTTTTTTGTATAAAAAACCTATATTGTTCTTTGCCAGCCTAATTAGGTGTTTATATATTTTGGTATTAAAATGCCCATTTTCAATGTGTAAACATCGGGAGCCTGCTCACAGGCTATAGGTTCTTATATACGGTTGTTTACTGTATTACAGATGTCATCCAGCATCAATCTAGTTTTCCTGTGGTTCATAATACATTGGCTCCCAGACTTTAAAAAGATGTAGACCCCACTTAAAAAAATCTCTATGGTCTAGTTTATGGAGCAGATCAGCTTTAAATTTCTTAAAGGACTGATACTTTCTACCAGGCTGAAAATCAAAAACCTTCTCATCTAAAAGATCTTGCGTTATAACAAGAACTGTCTCTCTCAAATGTTTGGCACTATGATATCCACTTTTATATCAGTGAGGTTACAGTCTTTGTCCACATTGTGCACAAGACGTTCAAGCCCTGTTAATGCACGAGCAATTCTCTGGGCAGCTGCTTCACTCACATTTGAACCAAGCTGCTTTAAAGCAATTTTAAGTAATTTATTTAGATGTTCCATTCTTAGATCAAGGGGTATATTACCCCCAGCTTTCCCAGTGGCATTGAAGAATCTATTGTGGACAAGCTCAAATGCCATGCCTGTTGGGAGAATTGCATAAATCTTGGCTAAAAATAAAAGAACAACATAGGCATATTTGACCCTGCCATAGGTATAAAGAAAAAGCAGTGCAATCTTAATGGACTGTATCAGTCTTCTTGGATCCCCTTCCTTGACAGCATCACTGAAAAGCATGATTAGGAGACCAAATGTCAATCGAGCGGTGAGGTAGTTTTTTTTGAAGTCCTCATCAGTAGCCTTTTCACTAATCTCTGGACTTTCAGGGGTCATCTCAGCTTCCAAACTTGACTAAGAAAAGTTTGGGTGTTTTTCTCTTTCGTGTCTGTGAAAACAGAAATGACCCTTGTCACTTAAAGTTCTCTCACCAACTAATATGATGTTGATATTGTGTGGTTTCAGAACGTGTTCTCTTCCCAACAAAGGAATTGGGAATTCTCTGGGGTGGGAGGTTTTGTTAAGTCCGTTAACACTTTAAATGTAGTAAGTTTAATAACGACTCTTACAGAAGGATGGGGTGGATCTTAGGAAAAATCTTGTCAGTGGGGTGGGGGTTATGAATAATTTAACATGGTCTATAAAAATTTAATTAATCTGGTCATGAAGAGACCCTGGCCAATCTCAAACACAGATTGTTCTGGAGTATGGTGCACCACCCTTATGGGAACTACACATAACGATTAGTAAGAAAGATTTTCCTAAAAACTTCAGTTTACCTGTTCCTGCCTTGTTTTGTTTTGTATGTTTTACCACAGTTGCCCCTGCACCTGTAATATCCAAACTGGTCCATTTCTCCAGCAGTATGTTCTTCCTGAACACAATTGTGCATTCGCCTTTCATGACTTAAAGAAAGAATAAATTACGAACTTGTCATTATTCAACAGTAGAAAAGAAGGCCTGCTTATTTTTCTGAAAAAGTTTGGCCTAAAAATGTGGTCTCTGTCTACAAACATTGACCAACATACAAAACTACTTGGACAACAACAAAGAAATTGTAAAGTCAATTGCAACTTATAATATATATTAGTTGCATGCAAATATCATATTGCTTTCAAGGAAATGTGTCTTTATAAATGGAGAATGGACCTTGTGCCCAACTGTAACAATGTAATGGCTTTCTGTTAGCTCCAACTTTAAATGAACATATATATCCCCCCTTCCAAACAACAGCAGTAATTTTTGTTCTGCATATAAGAAATATTGACTGCGTACTTAACTCTTGTAGAGTGGTATTTAAACTTTTGTCCACACTCTCTGCAAGGGTATCAATTCCGTTCAAGTTCATCAAGTTCACTGACATCCACAGTTAGTGCCTGAAGTTTCTCAGAGGTGTATTTAAACACATATTCACTTAAAAATGCTTTAATCTCATTGGAAAGCCACCGCTGTTTCTTTTCTTCATCCCACTGGGACAAGATAAGTTCATCAGGTATTTCTCGAAGCTGTGGAGAATCTAACCAAAATCATTTTAATGAGATTATTTCTGGTTTTAATCTGCAGATTGTCATTTTTTTATCTTTAGAAGAGAAACAGTCTTTCAAATAAATATATAATTTTTTAATGCTACCTGGGGCTGCAGTTTATAATTTGGTTCAAACGTAAACCTTTTTTTCTCCAGCTGAAATTGTTTATGCTATCAAAAAATGCTGTCCAAATAATATATATTTATAATTTATTGGACAGTAATATCTATCTTTTCGGTCGATTAGTTGCCTGATACCTTCAATTCCATTCATTCCAGTGAATTGCATCCAAGCAGCCAAAATATGTGCTGTTGTCTCACTGTCATGGAAATCCTTAAAGGCATTGTACTCTTTTTTTGGGCCCTGTTTGGCATTGGAGCTGGCTGATCTGTTCATCTCAGCAAAGGAACTGCCTTTTTCACCAGCTGATTTTTCTTTCACAAATATTTTGTTGTTAACCTGTTTGAGAAACGTTATAATATTTTTTACATAATAATTGTTTTAACCTTTTCACTGTCATTGGTCATCAACAAGCCTTTTCTCCATACATTATCCATTCTTTGTCAACCAAATAGGAGTAAAAATCATCCAATAGGAAAACTATAAATATCCACAAGTCATTCACAGACATGGAGGTGAATAACTGTTTCAGCCTATGCCACTCAATTTGAATAACTAGTGGACTAAATAAATGAAGCGACGAGTGGGGGCATGGGGGAGGGGAGGGTATTCTGGCTTGTTAATGGTGGGGATGATCAAATGATTTTTTTGTGTTTGAAATTTTGATTCCTGGATTTATTTGGGTTGGAAAAACTGGCAAGTATGAAATGATTTAGATAGGGGATTCTTGTTGGTGTGTTAAAATTGTGTACATGTAGTTCCATAAATTATCCACACTCCCAGAGAAGGTATTTGATCCCCCACCCACCCCACCCCCCCCCCTCACCCCTCAGCAAATTTAAATTAAGCTCCATTCATCTTCTGTAAAGTTTTTGGTCTCTGAAACATCCCCAATCCCCTTGAATTTCAAATGCCTTCCTCGGGGGTAGTATGGACATTTTCTGGAACCAAACATTATCATTAAAATGATCATTAAGAAAGTCTACCAAGGTCCAATTTAAGAATGAAAATGAACATATCAGCCAATTTTAAAATTCATAAAACAGGAATGTGGTTGTTACAACCTCATAGAGACACATCTTTAAGTGAAACTCGGAAAAAGTGGGTTCAATGCCCTCGAGGCGTTCAAATGCAGTATCCCCCAAGTGATAAGTCCATTGAACATTTCTGGAACGCTCCTCAGTCAGCTGATCTCCAACCATGATCGTGGGATGTAATATGTCTTGATCAACCCGAGGAACATACTTCTCCTGGAAGTTCTTGAGGAGGTCTGCCATTTCTCCGGATTTATTAGGATTGAGAAATTGTAGTCCAAGTAGGCACTGCAAGTAATAAGCAGAAATTACAGAGATGGCATTGTAAATTAGAATCAATCCAAGCTCAAGTTGTAAATGTAATGGTATTTCTATCACAGTAAGCATGGATAATGTAAAATTTGAATGCATGCAAACTTGAAATACCTAATTTCAGATATGGAATTCAAACAAATCTAAATGCTCATAGTTGAAAAAATGCAATAAATGGACTTTTAATTGTACTTAAGCACTGAAAACGTACTTTATCCATATCTAATAATTGCCATGCATTTTACATTCTTTCTAAAAAATTAAGCCATGGTGCACCTTCAGAAATGCAAATGTACAACAATTGAAATGAATAATACCTGTTCTGATTTCTTGGACATTTCTTTTGAATGGGGATGTGGAAGATGGTGCTGAATGCCTGACTTAAATGGGGCGTATCTGGGCATGTACTTTACAATCTCCCTGAACACAAGGGGGACCAAGTCACTGAAGACATCCTCTTGGTCACTTTCGGTTGGCAATATGTGCTGCATTTCAAGGTCAGAGATGCACATTTGTGGCTTGTCATATGAGAGGGTGCTATCAGGATTGGTCCTGTTTTTCACTGCAAAGGCGTGTGTCCAGTGAATAGACTTGTTTTGTGAAGATTTTGTCTGATGGCGTGCTTGTACAGTGAAGTCCACATTGTCTGCTACAATTCTAAATAAAGAATCATCCATGCATTACAGTAAAAAAGTGTTTATTCAAATTACTACAATAATGAAAATTAAGTCATCACATATCACAGACTGTTTAAAGTAATTAAGTCATATCACATCACAGTGAGTCACATTATCCCCCTTTGCCTAAATCCTCACCCCACTCCCCTTTACCCTCTCATTTTGCTAATTGACACAACTATTATACAATTTGATAAACGTTGCATAAGACGTAAACAAACTTATAACTTTTAAAATGTATGGATACTGTAGTTTTTTATAACAACAATTTAATCCGAAAAGGGTGATTATATGAAGTACATATGTGGTGTTTTATCAATCTGTTTCACTTCAGTGTCAGTTATAAAAAAGACATAAATATTGGTTCTATCTAACAGGTTTAAAAGAGAAATATTCTTGACACGTGAATGTCTAAGTATGTATCTTACTTGAAATGATTGATGCTTCCTCGCAGGTGATCAATTGCATTTTGAATAACTGGCAACGTAACATTTCCACTTTCCTGCAAATCCATGCCATGCTCTCCGATTTCTTTCAATACATGTAAACACTGTTTGTGAGTTCCCTCATCGAAATACTTGAAAGCTCTTACACCGTCACTCGAAAGGTTAATTAGGTCATTTCCGTCCAGCAATTTTTGCTTTGCTTCTTCAAAAAAGCGAATCATCATCTCTCTTTCTTTTGTTTCCTCGGTCCATCTTAATACGTTTTCATCGAAGCTGTCTCCGAATTTCTTCTGCATACGAATACATGATTTATGAGAGACTGTAAGGCTCAATCGGTGGCATTTATCCAAGCTCGAAGCTTTGACACCTCCATGAAGCAACATTAGGCCATTTCTGTAATGGCAAACACTTAGTTTCTGGTTGCACTGATTCAAACAAATTGCTGCCGAAGCACAGACAGCATTTCTGAGTTTTGGCTCCACTTCCTTGCCAAGCTCGGCCGATATAGTTTTTCCCACCGACTTTCCCGATTTGCAAATTCCAGTAAGAAAATAAACCAAATGAGGGCACATTTCGCATAGTTGGAGATAAAACTGCGTGTTACAAAATGAAGATAGTGAGTTTGCAGTCGACACTTTTAACATACAATCGGGATTCTTTGCATAATTTGTAACTTGTTTCATAGTCTGCTTAGTGCTTTCTACACAAATATGAGGCTTCATGGACTCCAGACTACACAGTGCCTTCGCAGCAGCGGGGAAATTTCTCATTGCAAAGTTTTTAATCGCCTTCTTCTCTTTGGCATCCTTGCATTCAAACTCCACCACCTTTCCACTTTGAGGATACCCAATAAAGATCTAGGAGAAAAAAATCGGAATTTCAACGTTGAAATTTAACTGAAGAGTTTCCCTAATGGTCGCGGGTCGCGGGTCGCGGGTTTCAAGTCGCGTGTCGCGGGTTTTAGATAAGTCGCGGGTTTTGAAAAAGTCGCGGGTTTTGAAAAAAGTCGCGTGTTTTTAAAAAGTTGCGAGTTTTCAATAGAATGCATTTATTTCTCAGTAGAATTCATTCAAACAAATTTAAACCGGTTGCAAAGACGCCGGTTTTAAAATGATCGCGTTTTCTTAGGAACTACGTTACGAAGTAACGTTGCGAGTTAGACAATCAAATTGCGAACTTCGGAACAAACTTCCCAAACTTTGCCGACTGATCTTCCCAAGATGGCAAGTTGAGGAGGAACGAGACACGTTACAAAGTGGTGGAAGAAATATTTCAGCGATTCTAGCTGCTCGAGTTTCAAAATAGTTGTTTGAACAAGCACGGCGTCGATATCAACGTTCTGACCCACAGTAAGTATAAGGATTACATATACCGTCCGTTGCATCACGTCCTGGAAAAAAAAAACATGTTCAAATTGGGTATCAAACATTGCATGATTTGCAATCAAGCTTTTAAGTTTGAAAACAACGTTGCGCGCGAGCGATCATGAAGTTGAACCAAAGTATTTATGATTGAACTCGTACGGTTGATAGCTTTATTTTACTAGTATTCTGTGGCAAAAACACTTTAAAATATTTTTAACTGGCGCAGATTTTAAAAACTCTTCTGTAGTTATGTTGACAGAAATGGCTTTGCTTAACGGCTAAACCATCGGAAGAAAACACGTACCATAAAAATAGAATTGAGCCGTAAACGTGTCGCGACTTTTAATTCAAATTTGTCTGACTCTTTCGCATTTGTATAAAATTAATTTTACGTGAAAATCGGTAAAGCCGTCCAGTTTCATTCGGTTTACAAACGCAGAAGACTTGACATTGAAGTTAAAGCCTCACAAAAATTTTAAAGATGTATTTGCTGTATATAAAAAGTTAAATTTGACCAAATTTCAACCGACGTAAAATTTATTTATCGGCAGATCGCTCATGCGAAACGACGTCAGGCTCTTCAACTTCAACCAAATATTTTGTAACTCTAGCCACTGGAATCGCTGGAACATTACCGCTGCTGCCATGTTTTCTTCACCTGAATTTCCGACATGAACATGACTTTCGAGCAACATGTCTTGTTCCTCCTCAACTTGCAAACTTGGGAAGTTTAGCCGGACCAAAGTTGGGGAGTTTGTTCCGAAGTTCATAATTTGATTGTTTAACCCGCAAAGTAATTGGCTACTTTGTAACGTAGTTCCCAAGAAAACGAGTTTAAATTTGTTTGAATGAATTTTACTAAGAAATAAATGGTTTCTATCGAAAACTCGCAACTTTTTAAAAACACGCGACTTTTTTCAAAACCCGCGACTTTTTCAAAACCCGCGACTTATTTAAAACCCGCGACACGCGACTTGAAACCCGCGACCCGCGACCCGCGACCATTAGGGAAACTCTTAACTGAATAATGTACAGTACCATGTTACGAAAGTGTCGCGGCAAAAATCACATAAGAGCGTGTTTTAAGTTGATTAACTAACCTTGACAACTGTTTCGCTTTTTCCTTGTGGAATATTCATTGAAGCCTGCATTTGTTCCTCAACTGTAAGGGGGACTTCAATGCTATCCTCGCTTGTTTCATCCGTAAAAGCTAGTGTCCTGCGCGAAGTTTTAATAGCGGAAACACTATCTCTATTTCGCTTTGCCGAAGGTGTAACACCGGCCGGCGAACGAAACTCCACCGATCGTTTTGTACTCGTTGTATTTCTTTCGGGAGATCCGCCAGCGATTGATGAGTCAGGCGAAGGGTCTTTCACACTTAAAGACGGTTCACTGCATCGGCTTGTGAAGACGGAAACTGAATGAGAGAGGCGAACAGCTTGTCGAGCACACGGCATGCAACAAAGAACTGAAAACCCCTCTTTCTTTTCTACTTGTAATCCAAGGATTTCCAAGGCCTCTGCCACGACGACGCTATCTTGTCCGGGGACAACAAGAAGTTCCTTATTTTTAGAAACATCGAAAACCGGCACAGAATTTACCCTTTTTGAACTGCTCAAAGACTTTTTACAAAAGCGGCAATGAGGATCGCTCCGATCCATATTGGAGAAAAGCGCGGTTTTTTCCCGCGAGCTGTCATTTTCAAGTACGCTCTAATTACATTCCAATGCATCTAGGCGGAGAAGGTGGAGTTGATGACACGTTGTCGACAGATTAGTGACAGATGATGACAGGTTTATAAAAAGGGGCGGAATGGCTGCCTCCATGCTTTGTCAACAGGCTCTCTCTCCCAGCCCCCCCTCCGCTCTTCCTTTTTTCTATTTTTCGCCCCCTCCCCGACCGGAGAGCCTGTTCACAGGCTATTTTTGGTTGAGATCCTTATCAATGTGCGAACAGCCTTCCCGGAGAGCTCAGACAGCGGGGCATGCACTTCGCGCCGTCCGAGTGCTCCGGAAGGCCTGTTGGCAGGCTATTGTTTGAACCCGCGTTGCACAGCCTCTGTTGTCGTGATATTTATTGTTATTTATTTTGAAGCTCTCCCAGGGTAAGGATTTTGACATCTAAAATGGTCTGCTGGGTTAGAAACTTAAGAGGAGATATGTGAAATTTGACGTTCACTAGCTGCCCAGGGGTGGGGAATTCAACTCTTGATTCCAAAAAATAACAAATTACCCTGGGGTTTCCCGCCCGCCCCCCCCCCCACCCTAGGGCAAACCATTGATAGGTGCAAAATCAAGGGTCAGAGGAAATCGGCCGCGTCCACAGAAGCATGATGAGCGACTTTGTTGGAAAATAAGAGGATTGTTTATTTTATTAATTGTACGTAAGCGTCACGAAGTCATGGCAAGTAGTGCAAGGAGTGCGTTGAAACATCAATTTAATAACCGCTGACGTTAGTTCAGGTGCGCAGGCTACTCCAAGGTGAATTTTGTGAGTACCGTAATGATTCGATTTAGCGCCCGGGGCGCTTATTTACTTTTGGCACCTCAAGGGAGGGCGCTTATTCGAGACAGAGCGCTTATTTAATTTTTTGAGAAACAGCCAAATATTCAAAACAAAACTTTAATAAATATTAAAATAACTAGCAATAACAAAAACTGTAACAGTTACAAATTGTTAAAAGTTCAGTTACTTTTAAAAGAATTGTTCATTTTAGCAGTATATACATACATATGGTATGGTGTACGGTACGGTGAATGTTCATGAGTTTATATATTCGACGTTAATGACTTCAGTAGGGGCAGTTTTCACAAAAGGGGTGCTTATTACAATAGGGGCGCTTATAACAATGGAGGCGCCTATTAGAATGGGGGCGCTTATTGGAATAGGGGCGCTTATTGACAAAAACACATTCAAAGGGGGGCGCTTATACGGAAAGGGGCGCTTATTGGAAGGAGGGCACTAAATCGGATCATTACGGTAGCTGATGAATTACACAAACTAAGGGTGCGTTTCTTTGGGAAAAATCCAAATCCGGATTCTTGATCCAAAAACGGATTTTGCGTTTCTTTACCTATATCCGAAAATGGATTAATCTTGGATCAATGATCTGAAGAATCCACACTTCGAGTGGATACATCAGATCATATCTGAATCCGGATTTTTAGGATTCATGATCCGTGCGTTTCTTTGGGAAAGGATTCGAAAAAAGTACCTTGGCCCAGCGGTCTTTGCTGTGAAAATACAGGTTCGCTCTTTGTAAACACTGCCATACGGAAAGTTTTAGGCGGTTATTTCGATCAAAATACTAAAATATTTCACGATAAAAGGAAACGGTAGCTTCAGATAGGTATGTAGTATCATTTTAAACAGGATACAGGTTTTCTAGAACAGCCACTACGTGCCTACGGAAGTTGTATCCTTTTGAAATTGTCACGAGTTCAATTTGCACCGATCATTTCGCAATCATTCTTCGCTTTCAGATGCTTTCTCGCCACATTGTGCTTAACGCTAAAGAAGATCTACTTCGACGTGTGGTTTTTGTAAAAGATTTTGTATGCTTAAATTATTTTAGCTAGGATACATTCGACGAAAAGTAAATTTGTGCTGATATTTTATGTTCTGTGCGAAATGTGTTTACGGGGTTGTCATGGCAAAAAATCCGTTTTCGGATTCTTCGTTTCTTTGGGAGCAAAGTATCCGTGTGATCTGAGATCAATGATCCAATTTTGGATTTTCCCAAAGAAACGCACCCTAAACGTCAGGGCTGGCACATAATAATAATAGTCAAAATGGTATAATGAGTTTTTATTAAATGTCTTTATCAGTTCTCACTGAAGCCATAAGTTTACAATCACAGTAGTTCTACATTGACACTTCAATAAAGTGATTTTATTTTAATTTAATTCACCGGTTTTCGGTACAAAGTGGTGATATTAATTATTATCTGCGAATGGCATGAAGTGAACCGGGGAAAACAAACTGAAAAGGCCTAGCCTGTTATTACCATGTTTTTACAATTTTCTGTTTTCAATTTGTATCAAATACCAGTATTGAAAATGTCGAAAATGACTGTCAAATTCCATTCTACCTGTTTAACATTTAAAGTCACTTTCTCTTAGCTTAGGGCTTAATTTGTACTGTCGGCCATTTGGTTCCACTCTCTGCAACCATTTTCATGCATGTATATGTACAGCAGTTGCAAAAACTAAGTTTATCTCCACACAGTTTTGTCATGTATAGTTGAAACAACTCAATACTTGGCGGCATTTCTTGAATGTCTGGATGACCTATCAAGGCGGAAAAAAATAAAGCTCATTGATTTCGGAAGTCACGAATAAAAGTTGTGTACCATTCAAGTTCGTAGCCCTCGCTTGTTTTTTGCTGAAAATTTGTTTACCGGCTCGCTTAGCTTCGACCAGGCTGAAATCAAAGTTTTCTAAACAATATAGATGCCCGCAACTTTTTCAAGGGGAGCGCCTAGAGTTTTTCAAAACAGACCCTAGAAAGTCAGGCAATGTCTCAAAATTTCAAGCTTATCTGAAGTTATTGAAAGCCGGTACCATAAAAATTACTACCGACTTAATTAAAAAATTTTCATAGTTAATTTGACCGACTCTGGTATGAGACTGACGTTTATTTTTTTAACATGCATCACTTGTGTGTGCTTGACGTAACACCGATGAATTAAGGCAAAATCTTCTAACTGTTATCCAAGTCTAAAAGCCACATGTAAACTTGCGGCAACAGTTTCATTTTATCCGAAAACAGACAAGAAATACAAATTGAAGTCCGCCTTCAGAGAGGCGATCAGAAACGTTAAATAAGGTATAGACAGAACTAATAAAAAAATAAATTTTAAACATCTCCCTTACTTTCTCAACAGTGTCGCTCGTCATGTTCCTGAGCACGCGGTCGATTTCCTACGCTTTGAGCGGTTTGCCTTTTTCGTCCTCTGCTTCTAGTTGTACGGTGACCATGGTGCTCTGCATTCATCGCAGCTCCGGGCTGCATAGGCATCACAGCTAATTGATCCGTTCTGGGCTGCATTTTTGTTACAGCGAAGTACATCTTGATAATGGCACACATTACAACGAACATCATGATCAGAGAAGCTACGCCAGTGACCAACTCGGCAGTCATGATTGAATCCAGTCCCGACTTCCCGTTCAGTGATTCAAGTGATAACTCACTCTCTGATCAGAGAGTTTTTAAACTTTGATTGATTAGGTTCTCAGCCAAAAAATGAATCTCTGGATTCTTTGGTAACAATTTAGTATTTCTTTCAAACTGCTCTGAATTTGTCCCTCGTTACGTTGTACCCATCGCTGCGCTTGCAGTGGCAAATCAGAAATATGCGTATTAACATCGCTGAACTTCGTTGACGCTGGTGTTTATTCAATCCAATGCGTGGGTGTAATTGAGCATCAAACAAAGGTTCACTATTCGCGCGTGTCCAGTGGTTCTTTCCAAGATATGGCATGTTGAGATCAGCTTTATTCTGGGAAAGCCCCAGCGAATTAACGGGAATTTGATGGGCTCCAGTTGCATTAGAAGTATTACGTATCTTCTAAAATTAGCTGCAACTCAATCAATAGTAACCAAAGGCATCTGGAAAGTGAACAATACAATTTCGGTACAACTGCTTTCATTTTTAAACCGTCCAGCTATGTGGAATTTATATATTAAAAGGAGGTAAATCGTGCATGGCACAGCTTATCTTATAAGATATTCATGTAGCTAACTTAATACTGTTCTTCCTTACTTTTAACATTTTCATCAGTTATATTTCCGCGTTACCCCGTCCCCACTCCCCACGTCAACAGTAAGAATATGAAAAGTACGTTTACCTTTATTCTACGATTTGTTTATGAGTAGCGATATGAATGTCATTATTAGAACTGGTCACAGCGCCTTTTTCCACTGTAAAACCTGTCTGTGGACTGATGTAAAAATGCACTGTTCAGAGTTCAACTGTGTTGTAAATTTCATACAAAGGATTGATCCGGAGTCGTTGGTGGCCGGGGACTGATGACTGGCGACTTATATAACGACTGATTCTCTCGCAAATTCGATACTTTTCTGTTTTGAAATGATCGTTACCAACAATATGCCCGCACTTGTAATTTCGCAGAACGTCTTTCAGGGGCGGACCACTTAATTTTTGAGGGGGCAGGGGGGGGGCTTAGGCAATTATTTAAGCTCGATTTTTTTTCCGTCTTGTAGTTGTTGGCAAAAAAAATTCACTTCTAGCTTGTTTCTTTTTTTTTTCTTGGGCTTGTTGTGCATGTAACGTATTTTTTCTCCACTTTTCTTGTGCAGTATTTCTTTTCCCGTCATTGACCCCCCCCCCCCCCCCTCAAAAATAAATCATGTTAAATGGTCCGTTCCTCATCAACTTTATCTTGCAGTCACAATAGTCATCCAGAATGTTCCAATATATTAATATTTAATCTGGCAAATGTTGAGATCACCATTGTTCGGGGAAAGAGGCCTAGGAAAGCCAGATACCTCTTCTTGTAGAAGGTGTTGATGGCGTTTTTCGAGAAATCGCAGCGGCAAGTGGAAACAGAGGCAGCGACGAAAGTGCGCCAACAGGCGGAAGAACGCGTGATCATGTTTACCGGCCAAGTTCCGTCTAGCATGACGGCGCCGAAGCGCAAGCAGAAGAGGACAGCATTGTTGCTCTGCCCTGTGAAATTTGTGGTGAACTGTGCCCGTCAGACAGATTAATGGAACACCAAGAAGAATGCAGACGAGAAAGTGAAAGCACTGCAGAACCTACAGCTTCCGGGAGAGACGAACACATGTATGAGAGCGATCTACCCCACTTCCGGTTTTCAAGGCGGTCAAACAGGGAACTGGATGATTCTTTTGATAATTTTACCATCGAGGGATCTCCGTATGATATCCTAACAAACGTTTTACGCGACCTTGAAGAGAGAAGATCGCCATTTGAAATGATGAGAGATCTTTGGTCGCGTACTTGAATAACAATATTTAAATATAATTTATGCGATACGATTTCTGATGGAAGTCAGTTTTTTCTTTTAAAAAATTCAAATTTCATCGTTAATATTTTTGTGTGTTGTAATAAACGACTGAGTTGTAAGTTAGGAAAAATATATTTTTAATTTTGTAAAAAAAATTGCTGCCCTGTTTTCTTCATTAGCATTAGAAACCGAAAGTTGCGCAAATAATACCACAGGAAGTGGTAGGGATGGGGGTAAGCATGTTAATTCCACCCCCCCCCCCCCCCACCCACCCCTACAAAATGATTCAGCTGCCAGTGGGCGTGTTAAAAACACGAAATGGCGAAACGGCGAAATGACGAAATGGCAAAATGTTAAGATAAATACACGTGAATAATATAGTTTGGTTTCCTTTTGAACTTCAAGGTAGTTCTGTTTACATGTCTAGACTGAATTATTTCAAGGGTCTTCAAGGGAACATTTCAATGTTCTGGCCCAGGAATATAATGAATACTTGTCACTTATCACAACGCCAAATTGAACGTATTGGTGAAAGGTCAGTATCTGCACTGCACTACAGAGCTTACATTGTATCGAAGGACTGATATAGACATCGAACGTTTAATACTCCGTTTCTGTGCAAAGAACGTTTGCCACTGATATCGTGTATGAACTTTATCGCAAAGTAAGTTTTGTTTTGTTAATCCATTTCTTTTGAATGTTGGAGCTCAAAGCATTACTTCATAGCCGAGACTCGGTGGCAAATACCAGATAAACAAATCATTTTCTTCCGATGTCTAAACGAAATGCCGACATCTCGATCAAGAATGTCCTAGGCGTATCAAACAGCGCCCTGTTAACAGGGAGAGACTGGAATCCAAATTACCCATAGGTTCGTGTTTGGTTCGTGACGGGTCTACGTGACGGAGAATTTGTGATTGCAGTTTCTTTTATTTTTCGGGACTTATCTACAAGGATGAATTCGGCAACATATAAAAATTCCAATACAACGGTAATATCGTATAACTTTGGCTTTTATCTTCAGTATCATTTCGCCATTTCGCCGTTTCGCCATTTCGTGTTTTAAACACGCCCGCTGCCAGTTATTGAAGCCAAAAACGTAGCTCTCCCATAAAATATGAGCCGAAAAATTTAAAATCGAAAACTTCCGGCAAAATCGCATACTCCCCCGTCCCCTCTCCCCTTCCTCCGTAAAAATGTACTGTTAATGCGTTCGAAAACAACTTGGGACACGTTTCGCTGCTATCCTGTCGTTGGCGCTCCTTTGTCTTTCTCCCATTCCTGACGTGCCTCAGCTACCGCTCGTTTCTGGCTGTCAACATACATGTAAAGTAGAATCCCGATTTCTCGAACGTCGTTTTCTCGAACCAATTTTCGTTTCCCTTGGCTACTACGGAAATTAAGTCCCCAATTTCCCCCCCCCCCCCATCAACCCCCACCCCCTTCCCCTCCCCCCGGCTACGCCGTCCCTGTTGCCGTGAATAAAGACTGGTGTCAAAATGGTAGGTATTTATTATCAAAAAGCCATTACATTATTGGTTTTCGTATCATACAATAGACTAAAAAAAATTAATTTTAACTTTATTCACCGGTTTTCAGTACGAGGTGGTGATACTATGACCAGCAGCAGTGAACCAGGTAATCAAAATTCAAAAGCTAGCCTATTATTACCATGCTTTTACATTGATGATAACTGTGCGCTTTTTTTTTCCTTGTTTTCCTTTTTAGCATCAAATGATACTGAATTAATTAGAATTATTTGATTGTCAAATAAAAATTACATTCTACCAGAGAAACATTAAAGCAAGTTCTCCTAGCTTATGCCATTCGCTGCAGCCATTTACAGGTATGTGTACAACAGTTCCAAATACTCAGTCCGCCTCCGGCACAATTAACTTTGTCATGCATGTGTAGTCAATCAGGTCAATCAAAACAAGTGAATAGTTCTTGGCGGCATTTCTTGAACGTCTAGATGACCTATCAAGACGGAAAAAAGTAAAATGTCACTGATTTCGAAAGTCGTGAACAAAGATTATGTACCAGTTAAGTTTGCGCGGGTTGTTGCTGTGAATTTGTGTCCATCGGCTCTCGTGGCTTTGAACAGGCTGAAGTCGAAGTTTTCCGGAACTTCTACTAAATGATCATGGGGACGCCTAGAGTTTTTTAAAACGGCCAAGGAAAGTCATGCAGGCCATGATGTCTTGAAATGTCAGGCTTATCTGAACTGATGCTAGAGCCGGTACTTTAAAAATCATCTGCGCGACTTTATTCAAAAATTTTCATAGTTATTAAATAACTTGGCTTTTGCTACAATAGTGGTCAATATTTGGACCGACCGTACAGGACTGTGAGAGTGAGGTGTTTTTAGTTATTATTTTTTTAACATGCATTACTTCAGTTTTTACGTGTACTGGAAATAACACCGAATGGATGAATTAAGGCGAAAATTTGCAATTTTTATCCAAGTCGAAAAAAAATTTAACTTGGCGCATCAGGTTCATTTTTATCCCAAAACAGACAAGAAAAACAAATTAAAGTCCGCTTTCAGAGAGGCAATAAGTAACGTTAAATAAAGTATTGACAGATTTAATAAAATAATAAATTTTAAACATCTCGCTTACTTTCTCAACAGTGTCGCTCGTCATGTTCCTGAGCACGCGGTCGATTTCCGACCCTTTCAGCGATTTGCCTTTTTCGTCCTCTTCTTCTCGTTGCACGGTAACCATGGCGCTCTGCATTCATCACAGCTCGGGGCTGCATAGGCATTACAGCTAAATGATCCACTCTGGGCTGCATATTTATAACAGCGAAGTACATCTTGATAACGGCACACATTACAACGAACATCACGACCAGGGAAGCTGCGCTAACCAAATCACCAGTCATGCTTAGCAGTCACGGTCCTCGCTTGTACCGACGGGTCAATCGACGAAATGATAGAATAACTCACTGATCAGACAGTATTAAAACTTTGATTGATTTAAGTTCTCAGCCAAAAAAAAAGAAACGAAACTCTAGATTTCTTTGGATAAATTAAGTTCTTCTTTCAAACTGCCCGGGATTTGTTCCTCAAGACGTTGTACCCATCGCCAGCAATGGCAAATTCAAATGTCGCATCAGCATAGCCGACGCCGAGATTTTATTCAAATCCAATGCGTGAGTGTAGTTTGGCATCAAACAAAGGAATACGTTTCGCGCGTGTCCAGTGGTTCTTTCCCAGATATGGCTTGTTGAGATCAGCTTTATTCTGGGAAAGCCCCGGCGAACGCAGTTATATATTAATCGACGGGCTTCAGTTGTCTAGTCTCACGTATTTGCGTCATCGATTCTAACCGACCAATCATATGAAAGGTTTCGTCGCCGGAATTTGTGTCCATAGGAAGCTTTAGGAAGTGGTAAAATTCCGATCATGTCAATGTCGCATCAACATTGCCGACGCCGAGATTTTATTCAAATCCCATGCGTGAGTGTAATTGAGCATCAAACAAAGGTTTACGTTTCGCGCGTGTCCAGTGGTTCTTTTCCAGATATGGCTTGTTGAGATCAGCTTTATTCCGGGAAAGTCCCAGCGAACGCAGTTATATATTATACGACGGGCTCCAGTTAGTCCAGTAGCGTTAAAAGTATTTCGTATCTTCTAAAATTAGCTGCAACTCAATCAATAGTAACCAAAGGCATCTGGAAAGTGGACAATACAATTTCGGCACAACCGCTTTCATATTCGTCCAGCTATGTGGAGTTTATTTATGAAAAGTAGGTAAATCGTGCACGGCACAGCTTATAAGATATTCATTTAGCTATCTTTATACTGTTCTTCCTTACTTGTAAATTTCCTTCAGTTACGAGGTTGCAGTTATAAACATTTCCGCGTTACCCCCTTCCCCACTCCCCTTGTCAACAGTAAGAATGTGAAAAGTGGTTTACCAGTTTGCTCTACGATTTGTTTATGAGTAGCGATGTTGTCATTAATAGAACTGGTCAAAGCGCCTTTTTCCACTGTGAAACTTGTCTGTGGACTGATGTAAAAGTGTACTGTTTAGAGTTCAACTGAGGTGTAAATTTCATACAAAGGATTGATCCGGGTGGCCGGGGACTGATGACTGGCGATTTAACGACTGATTCTCTCGCAAAGTCGATACTGTTCTGTTTTGCAGTGATCGCTACCAACAATATGCCCGCACTTGTAATTTCGCAACATGTATTCAGTTCTTGTAATAAGGGACGGACCATTCCAATTTTTTTTTCTGAGCTCGAAATTTTTTCCGTCTTGTAGTTGTGTGCAAGAATTTTTTTCACTTCTGGCTTGTTTCTTTTTTTTTTCTTGGGCTTGTTGTGCATGAAACGTATTTTTTCTCCACTTTTCTTGTGCAGTATTTCTTTTCCCGTCATTGACCCTCCCCTCCCCCCCCCCCCTCAAAAATAAATCATGTTAAATGGTCCGTCCCTCAACACCTTTATCTTGCAGTCACGCTCGTCATCCAGAATGTTCCAATATTTAATCTGGCTAATGTTGAGATCACCATTAATCGGGTAAAGAGGCCAAGGAAAGCCAGTAGAAGGTGTTGATGGCGTGTTTCGAGCAATCGCAGCGGCAAGTGGAAACAGAGGCAGCGACGAAAGTGCTCCAACAGGCGGAAGAGCGCGCAATCATATTTACCCAAGCTCAGTCTCGCATGACGGCGCCGAAGCGCAAGCAGAAGAGAACAGCATTGTTGCTCTGCCCTGTGAAATTTGTGGCGAACTGTGCCCGTCAGACAGATTAATGGAACACCAAGAAGAATGCAGTCAAGAAAGCGAAAGCACTGCAGAACCTACAGCTTCCGGGAGAGAAGAACACATGTACGAGAGCGATCTACCCCACTTCCGGTTTTCAAGGCGGTCAAACAGCGAACGGGACGACTCTTTTGATAATTTTACCACCGAGGGATCTCCATATGATATCCTAGCAAATGTTTTACGCGACCTTGAAGAGAGAAGATGGCCATTTGAAATGATGAGAGATCTTTGGTCGCGTACTTGAGTAACAATATATTTTTAAAAATATAATTTTTGCGATAAGATTTCTGATGCAAGATTCAGGTCAGTTTTTTCTTTTAAAAAATTCAAATTTCATCGTTTTTGTGTGTTGTAATAAACGACTGATTTGTAAGTAAGGAAAAATAGATTAATTTAATTTTTTTACTGCCGTCGTTTTCTTCATTTTATATTAGAAACCGAAAATTGCGCAAATAACACCGCAGGAAGTGGCGGGGGTAAGCATGTTAATTCCACCCCTCCTCCCCCCGGCCCCGGCCCCTAACAAAATGCTTTTGAAGCCAAAAACGTAGCTCTCCCATAAAATATTAGCCAAAAAATTTAAAACCCAAAGCTATCGGCAAAATCGCATACTCCTCCGACCCTCTCCCAAGCCGCTTGCTGGAGTACCCCTTCCCCGTAAAAATGTGCTGTTAATGCGTGCAGAACCACTCAAAACCGAAAACAACTTGAGACGTAAGTTTCGCCGCTACCCCGTCGTTGGCGCTCTCTTGGCTTCTTCCCATTCCGGTCGCGGCTCAGTCACCGCTGTTTTTTTGCCTGTCAACATGCAACTTTAGTAGAATACCGATTACTCGAACCCACCAGCAGTGCGGCGCGTAACCAGAACTGGATATATGATTTCCTGTCATCTGATTGGCTCACTCACTGACCAAAACATTGTTCTGATCGCGAAAGGACTAAGCTCTAGTGGGTTGGTAAGCAAATATGGCGTCGGCCCTCGAGCTCCATGAAAGAATATAATAGCAATAGAATCCCGATTTAACCCACGTTGTATTGAACCTCGGTAAAACTCAAACCAGTGGTTGGTTTCCTTGGATTTACGTTACGTATTTAAACGCTTCAATTTAACGCACGCTTACTCGAATCAATTTTCGTTTCCTCTTGAGTTCGATAAATCAAGATTCCACCGCCGCACTGCGCTGAACTTATCAATAGTACAAAGGATTTTTTGCACGAGATCTCGTTCTCAAGTTCGCCACATACAAAGATAATTCAGCTTAAAAAATGAGGCTGTTTCAAGTGAAGTCTGATGCAAGTGAATATATTTTTTCATCAGGCTTTTATGACAGTTGAAGTATTGACCAGTATTGTAGTACACTCTCGTTTTCATTTCCGATCATTTTAAATCTTCCTCCTGTTTAATGTGTACTAGCGGGAATTAAATAAAACTCTACTTTTAGTGCATACAATCTAGATCGTTTAGGTCTTTTCTGTGTCATATGCAATGTTCTTATAATCACTAAAAACATCTAGTCTTTAAAAATGTTCCAGGTACATGTATGTACAAAAGTTCTAATACTTCAATTATTCTGGATTATCCTGATTACAATTGTATATTGAGAAAAGTTCACACTGAGGTGATAAATGTAAATATTAGTATCAATCGGTTCCAAAAATGTTCTGCCACTACAGTTTTCAATCCCGGCACAAAATCCAGTATCCATTATTATTTGGATTTTAACAGCCCTATATCAGGGTATCTTTCTTTGCTGCTGCCTCAGGAACTTCAATCACTTTTCTGTTTATACTCAAAATTTTGCAGTGTTTGTATTTTGTGTGAAAGCAGGGTTGAAACAAGCATTTATGGTAACTTGAAAAAAGCATTCAACACCACTCATTCAAAAGTTATTTTATTATGTTCATTGATCATATCATAACTTCCTTTTTTCCTCTTTTAAAGCTTTCTTGCAATGACCTGGAAAAAATAGTATAATTTTAGCAAATGCAATGAGAGCAGCCCAACTCATATAATTATTTATTTCCTTTTACATATATTAGCTATCACTGAGAGGTGAAAATGGTTCTGTCAGCATTTGCATACTGCTAAGTCTGTGGATTGCAGCTAGTGCAAGACTCCCAAACAATATTCTACCACATATTTCTCCCACATATTATCTCCACAACCACTAAGATTTCAGGATATGAGGCCAAGGCCTGAATTGAAAAGATGATAGCCTCATTTGTTGAATCAAGCTTTCACTATATTTCAGTGCTAAATACCATGTGAACCCCCCCCCCCCCAACATATTTTTTGGATAGCAAGAGATAATAAAATTTGTGAACAATTTTTATTGACATTTATACCATGGGTATATATATATATATATATACAAGGTAAAAAAGATTTTGTTACAGCAGTCCAGTTTCTCCCCATACCCTAATCATGTCCACCTTAATTGTGAAGTGGCAAGTTTCACTTTTTTATCTTTTTTCATTCATAGTAAAAAATCTGTTCTTCTCAGCAATGATTCAAAAGATAAATTAAGGATCATATGGTTGATAGCTAAGCAGTTAAATTAGGGGAGATCAGCTTTGGATATAAGATTATTATAATTACCATAGATGCTCTCAAATTTGAAATTCTTAATTTTTAGCGCAAGAAATGCTAACATGAATTTAAAATTTAGTCAGTCACCCTAAACTTAACAAGCAAGATATACCCATGAACAATTACGTAAATACTACAAAAATACCAGAAATGAAAATAAATATTATATGAGTCTTATAAGTCAATGAGTCATGAGTGCGTGATTCAAAATAAAGTCTGCGTCCAAGCCTAGTGGCCCACACAGCCAGAGCTTATTCCGGTTTCTGTAGCATTTAGCGACTAGGAGTATTTTACACCCCATGGATGGGATGCTAGTCTATCACAAGGATACCCCTGACACTAAATTCACCAGTAACCATTTATACATCTGGGTGGGAGAGGCATGTTTCTTGCCCAAGAACAAAATGTAGTGCCCTGGCCGGGCCCCGAACCTGGACTGCTTAATCTAGAGTCCAGCATGCTAGCCATTAATGGGCCACTGCACCTCCCACAAATAATAAATTATATAAGAGAAGTTATTTGAAAAATCCAGTGCAACCATAACTAACAAATAAAACCTAACCACATGCAAATGATTTGGAGTGCTTCTAAGGTAATTTGTACTCAGGCAAAAATTATTGTGGTTCAATAGGTAAAAACTAACTTTGTGTGAAAATCACTTTTCTACTGATTTGACTCATTGACTCAGACTCATCTGACTCATAAAACAGGGGTAAAAACAGGGGACATTGCCTGACCGCAATGTCCAGACCCATTCGGCACAGACAAAATAACTTGCAAACTGGTTAAACAAAAAAAAAACAGCAATAACAGTATGCAGAGTTGTTTTATTTTCTGCTGTGATTTATGTGACAAAGACAATTAATTATTTGCATTGTTTTCAGCCAGGTATAAGCTTACTATTGTTTTAACCCATGGGTCTGATACATGTACAAATAAAAACCTACCTTATTTTCATCCACCAGTAAAAGATGAAATTGATGCTTTTGACCATAGCTAGTTGAGGGACTTGACTTCTATTAGTTGTAATGTTGAGCAGGTTTTAATAACCTCAAATCAGGATTGACTGCAAGCTGAATACACTTTCTTCGGGTGAACATCTTTGGTGTCTTACTCACTCAACATCGATGTCAAAAAACTCCAAAATTTCGTTTCAAACCGCTGTCTTCAAGCAGTTCTGGACCACCATTCACTTTGATAAGGTTTTCTTACACAACCGGCATCTTTTCTTCACGAAAGCGATGTGCTTTTCCAACAGACTGCAAAAGAACATTAAACGAACATGGCATAAGCAGTCCAGTCGATGTATCACTTTACAAATAACGCACATGGCGCGACACAAAGTTGTATCTTCAAAACCACAGCACTATGTGAATAAGTCTTGCACTACAACGAAAATAGTGCGAAATCAAAGCAAATTATATACAGATTCTTAAAATAATTTTTCCAAAGATGGAAAAAAATTCTACGCACCTTTTATCTTTAGATGTTTGATGCTTGGTCAAGCAGCCTCATGCTATCGAATGCTCCAAAAATCAATATTTTTTCCTCTAGAACTCAAAGAACACGTGAAAAGACGCCATTTTCTCACACGCGTCTGTTACCTTGTTGTTCAAAGGTTAAGTTCCCAAAGTACTGTGGGACATGGGCACTTCAGCGCGTATACAGGACCTAAAAACTCTACCACCATACTGTCCCTTGAAGCGGGCGCCATTTTGAAAAAAAATATGACGTCATCAGATATCCAGTTCTGGTTACGCGCCGCACTGACCAGTTTTCGTTTTCTCCTGGATACTACAGTATTTTAACCCCCCCCCCCCCCCCGATTTCTCGAAGCAATTTTCGTTTCGGCTAAGAGAGATTCTACTGTAGAAACAGTGCGTTGAACAGGGACGGCGGAACGTTTTTTTTTTTTTTCAATTGGGGGGAGTGGCGATGACTAGTGACTTGACATTTGGGGGGGGGGGGTCTTAAAGACTCTTCTCTAAGTAAGTGTTTATTTTTCGAACATATTGGGGACGTGAATAAAGACTGGTGTCAATTAAAATGGTAGGTACTGTATTTATTACTCGGCAGAAGCCACTGGTTATTCGTATTATACAATAGACTAATATAAATTGTAATTTTATTCACCGGTTTTCAGTACGAAGTGGTGATACTATGTATTAATGACCTGCAGTGAACCAGGTAATCGGAATTCTAAGGCTAGCCTATCATTATCATGCTTATACAATGATTATAATATTAAGTATACAATTGTGCTTTTAGGGTTTGTTATTTTGTTTTCTTTCTACTATAGCATCAAATCATAATTAGACTGATCTGACTGTCAAATAAAAATTATATTTTACCTGGGTAACATTTAAGCAAGTTTCTCCTAGCTTTTAACACTGGCTGCAATCATTTACATGTATGTGTACAACAGTTCCAAATACTGAGTCCGCCTCCACACAACTTTGTCATGCATGTGTAGTCAGTCAAAACAAGTGAATACTACTTGGCGGCATTTCTTGTACGTCTAGATGACCTATCAAGACGGAAAAAAGTAAAATGTCACTGATTTCGGAAGTCATGAATAAAGATTTTTTACCAATCAAGTTCACATCCCGCGCCTGTTTGTGTCCCGGCTCTCTTAATTTTTGAATGAACAGGCTGAAATCGAAATTTTCCAAAAAAAGATGATGTCAGTTACTTTTTACCCAGAATCTTTTAAAAGCTTAAAGAAAAGTCAGGCAATTTCTCGAAATGTTAAGCCAGTCTGAGATGTAGAAATATTAAAAATTGTAACCTGCTTCATATATTCTATCATATTGACTAACACAATTTACAGCATTTGCTACAATAGTTTAGATTGTTTGACTCAGTTTAGATTGTTTGACTCAGTGCCTTGGGACTGACGTTTATTTTTTGAACATGCATATATTACTTCAGTCTTGTGTGTGCTTGACGTAACACCGATGAGTTAGGCAAAAATGTCTTGCAATTATTGTAATCCAAGTTTAAAAAACATAAGTAAACTTGTGGCAACGGTTTCATTTTTATCCAAAAACAGGAATTAAGAAAAAAACAAATTAGCGTCCTTCTTTCAGAGAGGCAATAAGTAACGTTAAATAAAGTATTGACAGATTTAATAAAATCATAAATTTTAAACATCTCGCTTACTTTCTCAACAGTGTCGCTCGTCATGTTCCTGAGCACGCGGTCGATTTCCGACCCTTTCAGCGATTTGCCTTTTTCGTCCTCTGCTTCTCGTTGTACGGTGACCATGGTGCTCTGCATTCATCACAGCTCGGGGCTGCATCTGAGCCATCACAGCTAAATGATCCACTCTGGGCTGCATATTTATGACAGCGAAGTGCATCTTGATGACGGCACACATTACAACGAACATCACGATAAGAGAAGCTGCGCTAACCAAATCACCAGTCATGCTTAGCAGTCACGGTCCTCTTGTACCGGCGGGTCAATCGACGAAATGATAGAATAACTCACTGATCAGGCAGCTTTAAACTTTGACTCACTAGATTCTCAGCCAAAGAAAGAAAATAAAATTCTAGATTTCTTTGGTTGCAATTTAGTATTTCTATCAAACGGCTCTGAATTTGCCCCTCAAGACGTCGTACCCATCGCAAGCAGTGGCAAATTTAAATGTCGCATCAACATTGTCTACGCGGGTTACTTGGGCACGATGCTCAATTACACCCACGCGTTGGATTTGAATAAAATCTAACCCGCGTAGACAATGTTGATGGATGGATGGGCTCCAGTTGCATTATCTCCCTACTTGATTTGCCACTAATCGGATCCTGTGTTTTGCCTGGAGGATTCTGGGATCGCTAGGGGGCAAACATTGCAAGTCGCTAGAAGAAAATTGAATTGAATTGACTTTATTTCCCATAATAGAATAATACAGCATATATATTTGTCTGTTACAATCTGCATTAGGGAGGAAGACTAAGGAAACCCTCGCGGGCTTTTACAAAGTAGTCTCCCTTATAAAAGTACGCTATCTAATTTTAGTCAGATGGTATCAGAGATTGGAATTATATAAAAAATCAAAGGGCACTTAGAGCCAGCTCATTCTTCTGCCTTTTTCGGGGGGGGGGGGGTAGGGCTTGGGAGTGGTGGTGGGTAATGAAAATGTACTGGTACAGTCCACTTAAGTCAAGTACAGTCCCCTGTAAAGTCAAAATGAGATACGCATGTGAAAAGAAATGAAATCACAATTTCACAACTTCTAAAAATGGTGCAACGTGAATCAAGTTGCCGAGCTGTTTAGACCTTAGGGACCCTAAACGTATTTTCACGTATTTTAACACGCGCTGACACAAGCGATCAAGTCCATTGAGGCAGCCGGAAGTAATTTTACATGGCCCCATTCCCCGCTACGTAAAAGTCCACAAGCAGTTATTTCAAAAAGAAATAGTATTTCGTTTCCGGATCGCGGAACGATAAGCATAATAAAAATATAATTGATAAGAGGAGAAGATCCTAGGTCGAGAATCAGTATTACGCGGGGAGGAATTGCGAAACAGTCAAGTTTTTTACAGGTATGCACATTCCTTTACCCTTCCGTGCCAGCAAACACAAGACATCCGAAGACATCCAGTCTTGTTTGCTCTTCTTAGCGCTATTATTGATGGAAAATGTACAAAGTCAACAACAAAATAGACAGAAAAGCTAGAATATTTACATAACAATTAAACACGGAAAGGGCTTTCACAATATTTTCACCAATACATCGCTTTTAATAATCGATCGTAGGGTCGCATCCGTTTGGTATTTCTATTTGTAATTAAACTTCATAGCTTTTCGTCCTTCTGACAAATATATTTTCGATATTTGAAGACCATGTTTTTACTGCTAAAACGTGTGGACATTGTGGTTACGAGCTTTCTTCTGGTTGGATAGTGTGTAAATAGTTCACATCTTCCACGAAGCTCAGATACACATGTGAAAAGAAATGAAATGAATATTTGTTACCGTTTTAGATTACCTTTCTGTCAGCACGCATCTACCGGGCAGTGACAATCATTGTTCATGGATTGAGCAGCGAATGAGATTTGAGAGAAAGATGCGCATGAACACGTCGTGTAAAACGGATGACGTAAGTCACGGGAAATGAGATGACGTGACAGGAGACAAAAACGTGCTGCTCGGATGCCTGGCGGGACTTCATTGCGTGTAACAGCGCACGTTAAAATGAACCCCCAGGTTGTCAACATTTCGACTTTGTGATACACGTTTCCCTTTTTAAAAGTTCCGAAATTGTGATTTGATGTAAATTTATTTATTACTTTATAAAAGGATTTCATTTCTTTTCACATTTGTATCTGAGCTTCATTGAAGTTATTTATGACGTTACTTAGGGGGGGAGGGGTAGCATGTAAAATTACTTCCGTTCTGCAACTTCCATCCACACATTTTTTTGTCCACACATTTTTTGCCCTCGCGCTGGACGACTTCCGCTTCCGTCCACATCTGATCCACTATAATACTCATTCTTTGAGAAAGAGCTAAAAAAAAGAGTTGACGTATCTTTATTTTTGGTTCATTGTGCATGCACAGAAATGCGTGCAGGGTCGCGTGCAGGTGAACATCAGCTGCGTCACGTCACGAGCCAAAACCAACTCTACTTCAAACGTACCAAATAAATTCCATTGAATATTTTTTTTAGATCGCTCTTTATACTTTCTCTTGGACGTAGACAGATCGGGGTCAGGGTCGAGGACATGTTGAGGGGTCTTAGAAAAAAAAATGAAAATATACAATTGATAAATTTTTGTAATAACGACGCGTGCGGGTCGTGCATTACTACAATTAAAAGAGTTGACGTAGCTTTATCTTTGGTTCATTGTAGACAGTTCCGAAATTGTGATTTCATCTAAATTTATTTATTACCCTATGCAAGGATTTAATTTCTTTTCACATTTGCATCTGCGCTTCATTGAAGTTATTTTTGACGTTACTAAGGGGGGAGGGGTAGCATGTAAAATTACTTCCGTTCTACAACTTCCGTCCACACAATTTTTGTACACGCACACGCGTGCAAAACAACTTCCGTCAACATCTGTATGACTCTAATACCTCATTCTTGAGAATGAGCTAATTAACAAACCATTGCAAATGATGTTGAGCTAAGCTATGTAGTCGATTAACAAAAAAAGATCTATGTCAGTATCAATTTTGCAAAAAGAATTGCTTGCGAAAAGTTGTTTTGACGTTCAAAAATACGATTTTGGAGAGAGATCAACGCTTTTTCGCGAGTATTTTATCAGGAATGGATTTGGGCATTGTTGATACTCGAAAGTGTAAGTTTTTGTTTGAATAACCGCTAAATATGTGATCAAGTTTACCGATAAACCTCCTTGCTTTCGTAAGGTTTATTTTGAAATTGACATTTCAAAATGGTCTCGAAATATTACAAGTTATGTATATATTGGGAGGAAATTACTTAATAAAGCCTTTTGGGTTGTATTTACGTGTGTACAGGATTATTTCTATGCTAAGTTATACAAAAATTTTTAGTAATATGCCCGGCCGGTAGCGATCACTGTCATCATTGTGCGGTATGTGATAACTATCGAAGGTACCCAGAAAGGCAAAAGATTCTTCTTCGCGATGGAATATTAAGACTCTACCCGCCCAAGAATAAAAAAGATGATTTGTCATGAGCATGGCCGGCTCTAAAACAAGGTTATATCTTTCTCGAAGTAAAGCTAAGCAGCCTCTCGCTAAACAAAAATAAACATGTCATCCGCGATACGAAGAAACATATTCACGCAACACTGTACTAATCAACATCTTCACGGAAAATTTAAGATCTTGTCCTTCCAGAACGAATTTAAAGCACATCTTGCAAATATAAATGAGCCAAGATAAATCACAACAGTTCCAATAGCCAATACATAAAGTTCATATAACAATAAATACAGTGCAGAGGTGTAAAAATGTACTATTGGGGAACTACGCAGACCTTCGACCTCTACACATTTGCTGGCGGCATTGATAGGGCTCTACTCAACTTAAAACACTTCTTAATAATACAGCTGACAGGATACAGTTCTAGTTATAAACTAGTAATAAACAAAATAGATTTAATAAACGACCAAATCCAAAAGCGATTGGGAAGTTTATAAAAGTCACGATCGTAGGAGTCTGTGAATGTCTGTCACCTTTAATATTACGAAGCCGTAATAATTATTTGTTTATAAAAGACGTGACTAATAAATTTTATAGCTTGTGCAAATGTTAAATATTATTCAACTACTGAAAGGGCTTTACTGGCCTATTTCCAATTTTATAATATTTCGAGACCCCAGTTTAATACGCGATGTCTATTTCACAATACATGTAAACCTTCATAAAAGCGGTAGATTTTATCGCATATCTTACGGTTATTCAAACAAAACCTAACACTTTCAACGTACCAACATTGCCCAAATCCATTCCTGAAAAAATACTGGTGAAAAAGCCTTGATCTCCCTCCAAAATCGTATTTTTGAGCGTCAAAACAACTTTTCGCCATACATTTTCTTCCAGCGACTTGCAATGTTTGCCCCCTAGCGATCCCAGAATCCTCCACGCAAAACACAGGATATGATCGGATTAGTGGCAAATCATTCAATGAATGATTTTCATCAGTTACGGTATACTTCCGCGTCTCCCCCGTCCCCACTCCCCACGTCCAACAATAAAAATGACAAGCTTAAGTTTACCTTCACTCTACAATATAATAAAACTGATCAAGCGCCTTTTTCCACTGTGTAACGCGTATCTGTGGTCCGATGTTAATTTATAAGCATACTGTTCAGAGTACAGTGTAGATTTCAACACACGGAGTCGTTGGAGCTATCTTATTCTCTCGCAAAGTCGATACTGTTCTGTTTTGCATTGTTTCGTTACCAACGCACTTGTTATTTCGGCAACACGTCGGGTTCCAGAAGCATATCACCTTTATTTGCGAAAGCCCCGGCGAACGCAGTTATATATCATTTGATGGGCTCCAGTTGCATTAGAAATATTGCGTATCTTCTAAAATTAGCTGCAACTCAATCAATCGTAAACAAAGGCATCCCGCCATGTCCATCTTTTTGGAATTTATTTATAAAAGGTTTCAGCGATTTTCACTCGCAAAGTTTTCAGTGGTCGGTACTGTCCTGTTTTGCAGTGATCGTTCCCGACGATATGTACACACTTGTCATTTCGTTAACAATTTTTCTGTGCGGATGTAATTAATTTTTTCGGTCAAGATTCTCCTGAGGTCGATGTCAAGTCTTGTACCGACTTGTACACCTCTTGTGATTGGTCGTTAACAAACGATGACGTCAATCACACTCGCTGTATTTTTTCAGTATGTGACAAAAAATGAAATATTTTGCATTTTGTTTTTCAAGAGAACTGCCCTGCAGGTAAAATAAAATGAACTGAAACAGGAAACGATTGTTTCATGTTCCAGTATTGCTCGCGTGTTGGATTTGAATTAGACTGTTCACAGCCTTCTATTTTTTCGATCGATGAGCGCGGGGAAAGAACGGTGAGAGAACCCCCCCCCCCCCCCCCTACGTCCCTCGGGTTTCGCGCTCGCCGATTCTCTCGCTTTTTTTGCGTTGAAAAATAGAGCGGCTGTGGACAGTCTAGACAGTCTTGAGGACGTTGATGCAGCAATTGTATGTGCCATTGCTAACGATAGATACAAACTTTCTCGAGTTTTTGGCGGTTTAAAGGAAAGACTAAATTTCAACCAAAGAAATTCATAATTTCAGTTTTTGGTCGAGATCCTAGTCAGTCAGTTGACTGATCAGTGAATTATCCCATCATTTCGTTGTTGACCCTTTGCACAGGAAAGGAACAGATATGTCCAGGATTGAACGCTAATGAGCTGCACGTTCCTCATGACAGGCATCACAAAGTGTCCTCACTAATAAAAATTCACTAAAACACACCAAATTTTGTCAAATATGAAGTAATATGGAAATGTCAAATAACACAGTCAAACATGAAGTACTTATAAAACAATACCTACGTTCAATCCTGGACATAAGTGGAAAGGAAAAAAGTTGCTACAAATCATGACTGCCGAGTTGGTCAGCGTAGCCTCTGTTATCGTGATGTCCGTTGTTATGTTTTGCGTTGTCAAGATCTACTTCGCTATGATGGATATGCAGCAGAGAGCGGATCAGAGAGCTGTAATGAATGTACCGCAGCATCGTCATTTTACAGCAAGAAGCAGAGGACGAGAAAGGCAAACTATTAATCAAAGGGTCGGAGGAAATCGGCTGCGTCCACAGGAGCATGATGAGCGACTTCGTTTTTTTTTTATTAATTGTACGTAAGCGTCACAAGGTCATGGCAAGTAGCGCAAAGAGTGCGTTGAAACATCCTTAATACCCGCTGACGTGAATTCAGGTGCGGAGACAACTCCAAGGTAAATTTTGTAAGAGTGGGGGGACGAATTACACAAACTGAGCGTTAATTTTAGGGGCTGGCTCATAATGAGTTTATCAGTTTTAAGAAAGTCATTACTTAACAATCACAGCAGTGCTAAATTCACTCACACTTATATAAAGCGATTTTATTTTAATTTTATTTACCGGTTTTTAGTACAAAGTGCCCTGCAGTGAACCTGAGGAAAAGAAAAAGGCCTATAGCCTGTTATTATCAGCCTATTATTACCCGTGATTATTATCATGATTTTACTACTGTTTTCATTTGGTATCAAATATTAGTATTGAAAATGACTGTAAAACTACATTCTACATAGTCAGTTTCTCCTGGCTTAGGGCTTAAGTATTACAGTCGGCCATCTGGTTCCACTTTCTGCAACCAATTACATGCATATATACATGCAGTCGACACAGTTTTGTCCAGTGTACAGTTGAAACAACTCAATACTACTTGACGGCATTTCTTGAATGTCTAGATGACCTGTCAAGGCGGAAAAAAAGTAAAAAGTCACTGATTTCAAAAGTCATGAATAAACGTTATGTAACAGAGTCAAGTTTGCAGCTCGCGCACGTTTGTTGCTGTGAAACGTTTATGTCCCAGCTTTCTTGGCTTTAAGAGTTTTCCAAGCAAAAGAGACGCCCGGAACTTTTACTAAATGAACACGGGAAACGCCTAGAGTTTTTTAAAAGGGGTCCAGGAAAGTCAGCCAATGTCTCGAAATGTCAGCTTCTGAGCTAATGGTATAGTTGCTTAAGAAACCATTACCGACTTCATTCAAAACGTTTTATAGTGATAAGCACATTTTTTTGACTTGCATTAGTTCAGGAAAACTGAACTAATGCAAGTCAAAAAATAATTAACATAATAATTAACATTAATAATTAACATTAATTAACATTAATACTTGACATAATTAGGCCGCGATGAATTAAAAGGGCGAAAGCTTGCAACTGTTATCCAAGTCTAAAAAAATACAAATGTAAACTTGTGCCAGATCAACGATTTTTTTTAATCCGAAAACAGACAAGAAAAACGAATTAACGTCCGTCTTCAGAAGCGATTCGTAACGTAAAATGAGGTATAGACAGAACTAATAAAATAATAAATTTTAAACATCTTGCTTACTTTCTCAACAGTGTCTATCGTCATGTTCCTGAGCACGAGGTCGATTTCCGATTCTTTCAGCGATTTGCCTTTTTCGTCTTCTTCTTTTCGTTGTACGGTGACCATCATGATGCTGATCCACTCTGGGCTGCATATTTATGACAGCGAAGGACATCTTGAAAAGGACACACATTACAACGAACATCACCATAAGAGAAGCTGCGCTAACCAAATCGCCAGTCATGCTTAGCAGTCAGTCCTCTTGCACCGGCGGGTCAATTGACGAAATGATAGAATAACTTACTGATCTGCCAGTATTAAAACTTTGATTGATTTCTTTGATTATAATTAAGTATTCCTCAGTTTCGAACGGCCCTGAATTTGTTCCTCAAGACGTCGTACCCATCGCCAGCAATGGTAAATTCAAATGTCGCATCAACATTGTCGACGCTGACGTTTTATTCAAATCCAACGCGTGGGAGAATTGAGCATCAAACAAGGGTTGGTTTTCGCCCTTGCCTGGCTGGGCCCTTGCTAAGTGCCCACCTTCATTCGGGGAAAGCCCCGACGAACACAGTTATATCTGATTGGATGGGCTCCAGCTCAATCAATCGTAAACAAAGGCATTCAGAAAGTTGACAACTGCTTTCGCTTTTAATCCATGTCCAGCTATTTCGAATTTATTTATACAAGGTTTCAAGAGGTAAATAGTGCATTATAAGATATTCACGTAGCTATCTTATACTGTTCTTCCTAGCTTGTTCCATCAGTTATACTTCCGCGTTACCCCGTCCCCACTACCCACGTCCAACAGTAAGAATGTGAAAAGTACGTTTACCTTTATTCTACGATTTGTTTCAGATGAGTAGCGAGGTTGTAAATATCAACATACAACAAAGGATTGACGTGGAGTTGCAAAGTTTTCAGTGGGCGGTACTGTTCTGTTTTGCAATGATCGTTCTCGACGGTATGTACACACTTGTCATTTTGGCCATATTTCTGCAATTTATTTTACCGCGTGCTTAAACTAACAAACCCGGCCAACGACAAAAGATAAACGACATGCACTGAACGACATTCGAAACATTGCGAAATTTATATAAATCAGCCGGAGAAGTGTCTCAGCAGGTCAAGCGATCAGATATCGATAAATCCATGTGTCATTACCGCCCACGTGTTGGATTTTAGATTTAAGGATGTTGATGCAGCAATTGTATGTGCCATTGCTAACGATATAGATACAAACTTTCTCGAATTTGTGGCGGTTTAAAGGAAAGACTAAAATTCAACCAAAGAAATTCATAATTTCATTTTTTGGCCGAGATCCTAATCAGTCAGTTGTCTGATTTCGTTGTTTGACCCTTAGCACAGGAAAGGCAAAAAGTTGCTATAAACCATGACTGCCGAGTTGGTCAGCGTAGCCTCTGTTATCGTGATGTCCGTTGTTACGTTTTGCGTTGTCAAGATTTACTTCGCTGTGATGGATATGAAGCCGAGAGCGAGTCAGGGAGCTGTAATGAATGTACCGCAGCATCGCGATTTTACAGCAAGAAGCAAAGGTCGAGAAAGGAAAACTATTAATCAAAGGGTCGGAGGGAATCGGCTGCGTCCACAGGAGCATGATGAGCGACTTTGTTGAAAAAGTAAGAATGTTGTTTAACATTTACTGATTATTTTATTAATTGTACGTAGGCGTAACAAGGTCTTCCTACTCCACTATAAATCGACCAGTTTACCGACAAGGACGTTTTGCCAAAGAGAATATAAATTTTCTTTTCTTATCTACCCGGATAAAAAACGAATTCACTGAAAGTTTGTTTGTGTTCAGATTGTTAGACTTGGATGCACACACAAGTAAAAAAAATACGGAAACGGTTCATTAAAACCGATGAAGTGTAGCCACCATGTTTTACGTCTGAGTAGTAATATCTTGTGATTAGTTTCCTTTGTTCGCTATAATTTTAGCTTGTACTTGGTTGGTGTATTTAGTTAACTTCGTTTGGAAGGAAGTCAGTTTACTTTTTAATCTATTTTCCTGCCTTGATAGGTCACCTGAAAATTCCAGAAACTCCCGCGTCAGATACCTCAGACGAATGGAACTTTGTCAGTGACATTATGAAATGGTTGTAGCTGCTGTAACCCTGAAATGTCATTTTGTTATAATACCAAGAAACATTTTTTTCTAAAACGTATGAAGTAGAATGTTTTTTAGTTGCCACTGCATGTATGTGGAAACCTTGCAGTGCTTGTAATTAGTCATCTTTCTTTGCTGTATGTAACTGCTATTTTTTTCGCTGGTTTATAACGGCATTAATTCACCTTCTATATACTTAAATCGTTGCGTGAAAATATATCCATTGTACATATAACCATTCTAGTAAAGAAGTCTTTGACGATTTTTTAAAAACTGTCTGCGACGTTTTCAGACGGAAGAGTTGAAAACTCTGACTGTCAGATGACTGGGAATTGTTAGGAGCCCAGTAATGGGCTCTTGGAATTGTATATAGTCAGTTGTGAAGATCTTAGTGGTACTGTTCTGTTTTTAAATGATCGTTCCCAGCAATATGTGCGCACTTTTACTTTTCGTTTTCAGCGAAGTGCAAAACTTTTTGCTACTTCGAGAGCTACTTGCGACGTCTTGCACAATTTTGGACGTGTGAAAAATTCAGCAATCCGGAACAGAAAAGTGTTATTTTCTCCCATTAAACGCGAAATTAACTACCTTATTGTTGCTTATTTTCGCGGGACTTAGTTTTCGCGATTTTCAAAAAATAGCGAAATTAAAGACTTGCGAAAATTTATTTTAAAAAATACAATAAAAAACTTTGGAAATAAATTTTCCTAAAAAAAGAAAATTGACTTTTAAAAGTTTTTTATTGTACTTTTTATGTTAATTACGCATTTTTGGCCAAATCGCGAAAATTAAGACCCACGAAATATACCCGTTCCACTTTCGCGAAATTAAGTTCCCACGAAAATAAGTAACAATAAGATATGTAAATTAATTGTTTTCTCTCAACAATCGCGGCGACGTTAAAGCTCACTTCTTGTATTAAAGAAGGACATTGGCTGATATCTATCTTTGAGGCAATTTTTGTTTAAAGGTCTATCTTCTGTTATTGTTATTCCCATTCCTCTCACATTGATGGCGGCAATTTTTAGATCAGACAGAATTGACGGCTGTACTTGTACATCAAAAGAGGGTGATTCAGCAGAAATGGCATGTTAAGTAAGTAAGTAAGTTATTTAACGAGGGAACACTTTGCAGTCGTAGACTGGTAACCCTGTGGCCCTCACCTATATAGTTAAAATATATATAAAATGTTGCATATTACTTTAGCACCTTTTGAAATGAAGCGGAAAGAAAAGAAAAGTATATAAACAATCGCTGTGATATAATAAATATAAGTAAATTTTTACATGTAAAAACAAATAACACTGACTGAGATAAAAAGACTCGGCTTTCTTGGAATTATGCATAAAACCATGCAAACGATAAAGGTCGGAGTCTCCCGAAAAACACGCGAGGCGTTAAGTTAAACCTGGAAGCTACGCTAGTAAAAGGAGAAATTTTAGCTCATCGGTAGCCACCGACCGCAACTGAGGTGGGAATGAAGCAAGTTTTGTAAATACAGTTGAATCCCGATAACTCGAACCTTCAAGGGAAATCGAAAAAGGTTCGAGATATCGGGAGTTCGAGTTATTAAGAGTAAAATTAGTAAGAAAACGACCTGAAGGGGAATCGAAAAAGGTTCGAGTTAGCGGGAGGTTCGAGTTACTGAGGGTTCGAGTTATCGGGATACAACTGTAATGGAATTAAGAATAAAGGTCAAGGCGGCAT